>NC_052961.1:11711339-12063181 GCF_013358895.1 Oreochromis aureus | reverse complement strand
TAGCAAATGCTCTAATCATTACACCACGGAAAGTTTGCCCTTACACATTAAGGCTATTTATGTGGTTATAACTGTATTTAAGAAAAGTTAAAAAGAAAATTAAGAGGACACATCTGAAAGCTTTAGAAAGTTAATTAAAATTGTATTGTTACATTTTTAACAACAATTAATAACAATTATCACTCAAGTAACAAGTGAACTGGATCTGAATACATCTGAATAATGAAGTTTATTTTTTGCTCATGGTACAATCATGATCGAAAGATATTTTTCCCTTTTTTCCCTTCCCTCGAAAGAATCACTTAGGCATAAAAGAAAAACGGTCATTACTTTTGGAGAATTTTCACGACCCTAATATTCAGTATTTGAACCATAATGCCAAAAAAACATTATAAGAGTCAAAGACGGCACTGGCATCAAGTGTGTTTGACTAGCAATCAAATTGGCTATAAAACTCTAGTGAAATTTAGTCTGCTGAATCTATAACTCAAAAATCATTGTGTTGAAGCTTAAAAAAAACCTCAAGTGCTAAGTGACATTTTTATAGAATACCTAAATTATGCTATACAGACAGTTATAATTCATTATAGTACAAACTTTGAAGCATGGATGTTGAAAGGTCATATTAGTTTACTTTATTTTCTCTATTTTCACGTAGTGTGTTATATATTATGGTTGAGAAACAAAAATGATGTAAAAAGTGGTTTGTGTGATGTTAATACTACAGCAGGTTTTACTTGGTCTGAAAAATTGAAACCAGAAAATATAAAAATTGAATTTTTACTGAAGAAATTTCTCCAGCAAGGTAGAAGGTGACATTAAATATAATTATGCCTGCAGGACGTAAATTTCCCACTGTGGCCTACCACAAAATAAATTCTCAGAAATTAATGGAGGCTCTGTTGTTTAATAAAATGAAAGCTTAAAAATGCACCTTTATGAGGGGGTTTCTTTCATCATCATTGAGGAGCAAAGGCCTATTATTATCATGGAATTATTTCTTGCCATCATTCCTCAGCATTGCCTACTTAAGGAAGGAGCTGTAAAGAAGAGCTATGGTCTCTAAAGGGGGAGATATACAGCAAGCAGAGCTTCACATGACAAATGAGGAGCTTGGCCCACGCTTATTTATGGCTACTTTAAGCTGTCAGGTGGAGATGATAAAGGGTGACCACTTGATTAGAAAGTGCTAGAATGGTCCAGTCCTTGTGACCTGCAACAGAGACAGATGAGCAAGGGAAAGATGTGATAGCACTGTTGAAACAGTTTTTTTCTTGGCAGGTTCAGTGGTTTTGGATTTTGGCAGATTGGAAAAGGATGAGAATGACAGGTTGTCTTGAGAGGTGTGTCTATGTCGGGTCCATCTTCTTCAATATAACCTACATTTGAAATGACTGACATAAAAAGATCTGAGGATCTGCCATACAGTCATTGTCAAGCTATGGAAGATGGTAAAAAAACATAAATTACAACATGAAACAGAAGATGGACCGTAATGGGAGGGTTGATGGTTCCCTGGGTGATAGGGGAAGAAATTGATTTTGAAAAAAAAAATCAATTTGCAATCACCTTCATTACTAAGTGATGACCTTTACTTGGACATTTCAAACGTAGTCTTTCAAGCATATAGTTGGAGAGGGTGGGGGTAGTGCAGTTTGCCCATTCATTTTCTTTTTTATTAAAATCTATTATTTTTTTTAAAAAAAGAGAAACATTTAGTAATGAGTAAAAGGCTAAGCATACAGTTCTGGATTTTATATTTTGATTTTATATTTCATAGTTTTCTCACACTTTATTGTGGATATTAATACGGAAGAATATACACGATGGGACAGTTAAAATAACTCTGTAAGTAATTCAAAATTGAAAAATAAATACAATGGCCACTGCTATACCTACAACCTCAACAAATCAGCTCTACTTGTAAAGTTTTTACATGGTCAGCTTATGACCTCACATCTTCAGATGGCTTATCTACCATCTTCTGTATTTAGTGGGTCTTCTGCTGCAGTGCAGTTAAGAAGCAGTTCAAAGACTGATAGGCACTCACAGCCCTTTTTTTCCTAAATTGCTGCTGCTGTGCCATCTTGTTAAGTGGATGGTTAAGTATCATGGTCTCGCTGAAGCATGTTCTGTTGGTTGATGGACTAGGATTTGCTGAGATAGGGAGTCAACGACACCAGGCATTACCAGCAACAGTCTCAACAATTTGATCGCAGCTAAAATTGCTACATAAGTTTTAACTATGGTAAAAAAAAAAAAAATTAAAAAAAAAAAATTAAAAGAACAACAACAAACATATATACTTTGCCGTTGTTTCTTTATTTTGGTTTTGGAAAACCTTTCAAATATTCAAATCCGTTCAAAGGACATTTTTCAAGCGAAAAAGCAATTTGGTTGCCCATGTCTGTCTGTGCTTAGGCTTAGGAAAAGATAGTAAGAGCACAATCACTATCCACAATTAAATTATTTTCCTGTTGCCAATAAAGTCCTTTCTAAATCATAAGCTCTTAAAATGGGTGCATTTTATAATTTTGAGTTTATAGCTTCTGTTCTCTGTGATTTATTGATAATCTAAACTACAGTCCCAATCAAAAGTTTAAGACCACTTGAAAGATGGCAAAAAATCATATTTTGCATTGTTGGATCTTAACAAGGTTCCAAATACAGCTTCAACATGCAACAGAAAGAAATGCAAGTGAGACAAAAGATTTTTTTTGAGCATGTCATTTATTGGAAACAACACTTAAACTGAAACAGGCTGTTTTACAGCTGATCAAAAGTTTAGGACCACGCCTCCAAAAACCCCGTAAACCCCCTAAAAACAGAAATCAAAGTTCCAAACATGAACTCAGTAATGAGTAGCTCCACCATTATTGTTGATCACTTCAAAAATTCATTGCGGCATGCTTGATCCAAGCATTTCCAAGCGAAGACTGGCACACTAAGGGCATCTACTGTCCGGAAA
The DNA here is from genome assembly GCF_013358895.1 of Oreochromis aureus. Classification (NCBI taxonomy): domain Eukaryota; kingdom Metazoa; phylum Chordata; class Actinopteri; order Cichliformes; family Cichlidae; genus Oreochromis; species Oreochromis aureus. Next base: position 12,060,213 of record NC_052961.1, on the reverse strand, counting down.
TATTGTCCATTTTTGTAAACTTCCCTTGCCATCCATCCCCAAAGGTTCTCCGTTGGATTTAGATCAGGGGAACACCCAGGATGGTCCAAAAGAGTGATGTTATTCTCCTGGAAGAAGTCCCTTGATCTGCGGCCAATGTGTACTGTAGCGTTGTCCTGTTGAAACACCCAGTCGTTACCACACAGACGAGGGCCCTCAGTCATGAGGGATGCTCTCTGCAACATCTGGACAAAGCCAGCAGCCATTTGAAGCCCCTGCACCTCCTGAAGCTCCATTGTTCCACTGAAGGAAAATGCACCCCAGACCACTATGGCACCCCCTCCACTGTGGCACGTAGAAACATCTCAGATGGGATCTGATTGTCATGACAGTAACGTTGGAAACCATCAGGACCATCAAGGTTAAATTTTTTCTCATCAGAGAATAAAACCTTCTTCAACCTTTCAATGTCCCATGTTTGGTGCTCTCTTGCAAAGTCCAAACGGTCAGTTCTGTGGCGTTCAAGGAGACGAGGCCTTTGAAGACATTTTTTGTTTTTGAAGCCCTTCAGTCTCAGTTGCCGTCTGATGGTGCAGCAGTCGGCACCAGTAACAGCCTTAATTTGGGTCAAAGATCATCCAGTGTCTTGACGGACAGCCAATTAGATCCTCCAGCTCAGTGCTGGTGAAATTTTTTTGGGTCTTCCACTTGACTTTTTTGTTCCATGACCCTCAGGATCATTTAAGAAATTCCAAATGACTGACTTACTGCATCCCACCTCAGCAGCAATGGCGCGTTGTGAGAGACCCTGCTTATGCAGTTCAACAACCCGACCACGTTCAAGAAGGGAAAGTTTTTTGACTTGGCCATCAGAACATCATGATAGTGTGACTACCTGGCAGAAAATGAAATGAATCCAAATTTTTGAACAGATTTGGCCTTATAGAGGCATGTGGTCCTAAACTTTTGATCAGCTGTAAAACAGCCTGTTTCACTTTAAGCGTTGTTTTCAATAAATTGCATGCTCAAAAAAGTGTTTTGTCTCGCTCCCATTTCTACTTGGTGCATGTTGAAGCTCTACTTGGAACCTTGTTAAGATCCAACCATGCAAAATATGATTTTTTGCCATTTTTCAAGTGGTCTTAAAGTTTCAATCAGGACTGTATTAAGGCATATTGGTATAATCAAGCAATATAAATAATAAAGAGAAAACATTCTATTGAATTTATCTTGTTAACCTCCTAAGACCTGGTGTCCACATATGTGGACATCACATTTTGGGTTGTCTAGACCACAATACTAAAGGCCCTTGTAGAGCAATAAATGTTGCTCTACAAGGGCCTGATATCCACTTACGAGGACATTATTACTGCCATTGTTCTATCGAAATTTAATACGAATGTCCTCATATGTGAATATCAGGCCCTTGTAGGGCAAAATCAGGAAAAAGATAATTTCGTTGTTTTTACATTCATCAGGCCCCAATCAGCCCAAATAGCAAAGAGAAATTAAAAATGCATGGCATGAAAGAGTTTGGGTCTTCGAAGGTTAAGGAACCTATTTTCAACTTTATTATATGGTGATTGGCACAAGAACACAATAAAATACTAGCAGGATGGCAAGACTGTGTTTTCTCTTGAACAAAATACTGCTGTGACTGCTTCTTGGAGTGGATTTTAGTAATATCCTGGTCCTGGTTAGTATCAGTGTATATATCCTTCGTGTGTACTCTGGTTTTGCCACCGGAGATGGTTTATTCATTAGTCAACACAGAAAACTGCAGACCTCATAGTGTGTGTTCACATGTAATGACCCAAATTTAATGACATTTCTAACTTTTTTTCCATGCAACCAATATACTGAGTCGTTTTTTTACTCTGTATTCAAAAAGCCTCTGATTCTGGATTTCTGAGAGATGTGGACAATGGGGAAGCAACTAATTACTGTATTATTTTTGGTGAGTTATTTTTATGGTGCATAAAATGCTGGAAACTAATATAAGTGTCCACTACAATTTTTCAGACACTTCTATGTTTTGATTTGTTTGGTCAGCAGTTCAAGAATTTAAAATACAACCATGAAATTTAAAAAAAAAAAAAAAAAAAAAGCTTAGCAACAAGCTAACTGGCATATATCCAAAACAAATTTTCTGGATTATATAATTTTATAGTGCATGACAAAAAGTGTTGTTCTTGTTTGTTCACTTTTTTCTTTTTCTTTTGTCTATGCTTTGGTCACAAGCTGTTTATACTGACAGAATATCAACATTGGGTGTATTATGCATTACGTTAACTGCCAATGTGGGTCTAATCTCATGGTCATAAATGCTGTGCAGATGTCATACAACATCAAGAACAGAAGGTAGCCGGTGCTTTAAAATTAAGAGGAGCCATGCAGAGAGGCAAGCAGCCCCGCATGACTGCATACTGCAGACTCCTAGGGTTAGGGGACAATGGTTGGTTTAGTTTTGAATTTCAAGTTTTGAGTTAGTTCCTTCAGAAAGAAATAGTTAAGAAGGTGATGATACATGATGCTTTAGTAGTTTGATGTTTTCCCAACAAGCAACATTTTGAGGGCCATTTGTCAAGGAGTGTCACTGCATATTAATGTATATTTCAAAGAGCAAAAGCTCCCTGAACGACGCAATCCCAGTCCCTTCCATACATGTATTTATCATTGGTATTGTAATACAGTTCGATAAAACCTACGCAAGTGCTAATAAAATTGACCAATAAGTAATATGAATTCATTATTAAGCACAGTAATACTTTTTTTAATATTGCATGTCAGAGGGTGGGGCATGATTATTGCTCAGCTACAGAGTCTCCTGAGAACCCTTTTCATTTATCCCACCAAGATAGCCTTAGCATATCATCATATAGTGATTTTCATATCCAGTAAAATGAATCTATTCAGTGGATGGGAAATTCGGGGAAGAAAATTACTGTTTAAATCTTGATTTATTAAAATGTAATTTTTTCCAGTAGTTATTTATTTTTTTATTTTATCATTTCCCTTGGTAAAACAGAAAATAACTACTATTAACTTCATACTTTTAAATAGTGAAGTAAAAGACATAACCTGAACAATGGAAAATGGGCTTTATTTAATTATTTGTAAATTTTTCTTGACTCTTTTATCTCTTACACGTATTGTTCTAGTATGCTTTTATATGTATTTCTTTTGTTTCTGTGTTTTTAATGCCATTAGCCTGCTAGCATGTTTGGTACTTTGCCATAGCCTTCATCTCTCTCTATTACTTACATCTGACCCTCTTTGTATGTTAAGCACTTTGGTTTACCACTGGTTTTTAAATGTGCTATATAAATAAAGTTTGTTGTTGTTGTTGTTATCACAACACACTATCAAGAGGCCAAATGCCAGAAAAACATGGAATTGTCCTTGAGTGCCTAATAACTTTACAAATGTTTTGTCATAGCTCTGTCAGAAATTCTTGCTGTCAAAGAAGTATTCACTTTGATTCTTACAAAACACTGTGACTACAAACCAAGGAAATTTACTGCCATCTTGTGGAAACAATAGCAAAAAAGATATCCCAAATTTAAATGGCAAGGGAGTCTAATCATCCAAAGTACTGGTCTAATAATTAACCCTGTGGGATATACATCACTCTAAAAAAATAAGAATCTACTTGTAGAAGTTTCATTTAAGCACAAGTGACAAAAAGAGATAGCAGCAACCTTGTTTGGCATTAGAACAAACTTTCTAATAGTTAAAACAATACTTCTGACTGTACTGTGCAGCTTTACTCTTGGTTTGCTCTGTCTGAATTTACCTTATTATGTAGAATGAAGGTTTGTGTTAGACTTGTATAGTAATTAGAATTCTCATATCACAATTTGTACTTAAAAGTAGGTGAAACCAGTTTCATTTTAGTACTTCTAAATAAAATTTGCATAAAAGCAGCTGGAGTCAATCATTACCAAAACTGCCCAGTGATATTCCAACAATCTAAACTGAATAGTGTGGTGAGACCACAAGCTCAGTATTGTGTCTGCTGTTGAAGACTGTGCCATATTTATGTCAGTCCAGGCTCTTTAATATCACTGTGGTATGGTGTTGATCCCAGATGGATGAAGACTAAGGCCACCTCTTAGACACATGTTTAAAAATCATAAATATTTTTGCAGAGGGAAACTGCACTGAATACCATTCAGGCCAAGTATAAGCTCTCAGTTCTGAACAGCTTTGTTGTGATTGGTCGGATCCTAAGTACATCGATTCAAATGTAGCTTTACTGAGGGAGTACACAGGGAACAATCAGAAAGCCGGAGTGTGAGTGTTTAAAGCACACAGATTATTTGTCAGTGGGGGGAATTAATCAAGCTTGGAGCCTTTGGAGCTGTGAGTAATGAGGATGGAGATGGGCCACCAGGAAGATGTGATGAGGATTTAGAATGCAATTCATGGCAGGGAAGTACTATCTTAAAGAGATGAAGGCTTTTTCCCGCCTCTTTTTTCGCAAGCAGAGACTTTTCAGTCACATCTTGTTCCTGCTTGACTTATCTCATACATAAGATTGTGCAAGTTAAATAAATTGTCTTACTACTCCTTCGAGTATATTTAATGACAGGATTAAAATCAAGATGATAAAACACTTAAATATTCAGTGTTTTCACCTGCTGCACAGCATAAACCTTTTAGTCATTTAAATTGAATCCAGGTCTTTAAGACTTTTACAGTTATATATTGTATGGCAGTGTGTGTGATGTGCAGCTCATCACTGGCAGAAGAGAAACGGTAGATCAGATGTTTAACAGTATATAGACCAAAGACAAATGCATACATAATGTGTTACAGAATTTGTCTAAGAAACAAATTTTGTATATTCCAGTAGAAAGACAGCATGTTTTTGAAAACATAAAACCTCGAGCTTTTTTTTTAAATATAACTTTTTATACAAATCAACTGGAAAATTATCTTTTCCCTCCTTTTTCAGATTGCGCTTCCAATTTCTTTATGGTAATATCTGACTCTAGATATCTCCTGTTTTCATCAACAGGTGATATACTTGATGCAATCAACAGTCCATTCAGTTTTTGTGCATGTATTTCAATCTCCATATTTTGCAATTTTTGTAAAATGCTCTGAAGAGGGAAACCAGATGCTTGCTTTAGTTTGATATTCAACATGCAGACAGGATCTGGGTGCTGAGTATATTGATCTCACAAGAGATTAGATATATTTTACATATGTCAAACCACTGATTTAAGTGACACATTAATTTATAACTAATCACCAGATACATGGTGAAGCAATACTATTCTAGCGTGTTACAAATTCAGCCCTAGATGAAATTCACATGGCTCATAACTGATATATTATTTCTCTAAATTCTTTAGTAAGCCACACTCTATATCTGTGTCCCAATTTTATAAGCATAAGCTTAAATCAAATCAATTTTGAATTTGTTTGTTTTCTTTTCTGCTGTGGACACTGGATCGCCTTAGGTTGTTAATCTCATCAAAAATAGCTTTTCATTACTGAGCAAAGATGCCTGGGCTGCTCTGGTCTGAAGCCCAGATTTGAGAAACCCAGAATACATGGAACACATTTCATCCACCTTTCTCAACACCTAAAAATGGCAATATACACTGTCCATATGGCAGCGCCTATTTTCAAGTAAGGACCATATAACAAATGTATCACAATCACAGGATCTTCAGCATGTAATGAGTTCAGTAATTTACCATCAGTGGTCTATCAGCACTACAGCGGCCATGTGAATGGCAACTAATGTGTCAAAGCAACACCAGGTCTTTGAGTCGATTCTTGGTCAGTTCCAGGGGTAAAAACAGGATAACATATATTGATTACGATCAAGTGTCAGAGAGTTGAGATAAGATCTGTTTAGAGAAACAGTGTTGAGATGTCATGCCATAAAATAGCTACTAATAGTAACTAAATGTCTGACTGGCTCTATTCACCGAATGACTTTTTACTTATTACACCCATTCAAGCCTTGAGCTTGCCTTAACAATAACATGAAACATTCAGAAACGCATTCAGACCTGAAAGCTCACAATCAGAACCTTGGACAATGATGAAACAATGATGACAATAAAAGCAGAAATACCAGGAAAGACATGGACAAAAAAAACATCCACTGAAACCTTTATCCAGGGTGGTGAATGTATTTAAAATTCTGCAAAATTAAACCTACCTAAACGCTTACCCTAAATGTTTACTTACTGCCATAATGGTCTATTGGGAACAGAAATTGCTATTAAAAATGCCATAAATATCTTGCAAGGAAGCACTAATTTCACTGAACCATGTTATTTTTTTGTTTTAGATCAAAATTAAATAAAAGCCTGATGTGTCATTTACTTGTGCATTTTATAGATAATAAGAAATCTCCATCACATTTTTACCAACATAAAGGCTGGATGAGGTGCTATCTGATAAATATGGCCCCCAACCACTTCACAAAACAGCTCTTTCCAAATGACGACACTCAAAACCAGGATGGAAAAGCCAACCCTTACAAAGAGGGGGAGAAACAATGCAGTTTAAATAGTATGGATGCATGAATAATATTCATGTATCATTGGGGGAAAAACAAACAAACACAGGACTAAGTTAGCATGAAGGCCAATGGATTATACCAAAATGCAAATGAGATAATATGCTTACTCTTGGGAAACTGTCAGGGTGTTGCCCCACTATCAAACAGGTATCATATAAAATAAAACAAGGAACAAGAAAAAAAAATTCCATTCATGCTACAAATTTTGCTAGTGTAAGACATTCCTAATACAACTTATTTTTTTCTTAAAGAGCTCATCTAGTAGTTTCTAGTTTCTCTCCTTTCCTTTTTTTTATTTACAAATAGATAATTAGACATCCAAGCCATTTAATATTCCTGAAACTGTAAGGCATACATTTGTTTATAATTTTGCATATTGTTATATCATGTTATTATTTTGGAAAGTAACTATGTTTCTTTGTGAAAGATCCTTCATCATGAAGATATGAAAGGGAAAAATTAAACATTAGAAATAAATTTTACACCAATTATTGAAAGAAATAACTGACAAGACCTGACAAGACCTCTGCTGGTGTCCTGTTGAGGTTTCCCTCAGAAGAGCTATCTACACTACAGAGAGTCAGGCCAGGCTGTCTAGTTAGCACCTCAGCGGCAGCTTTCTGTGGTTTCCCATGACTGGAATGAAAACTATGCAGCATGACATTTCATCAATATAAGGAGGGTAGGCTGAGGGGGTTTAATTCCTAATCCAGCTGGTTTATGTGAGCTCCAGAGCCTATTCAGATATATTTGAGGTACCACATGTAGAAGGACAAGCATGACATAATGCTGGCACCAATTGGACCTTGTGCTAGTAGATTCTATGGGTACTGAGAAAGAGACACCCAATGAGTTGCAAATTTGTTTTTCCCCCTATTATTTAGTCCCTAGACAGTTTTTAAAGTATCATTTGATTAAATTAGAAGTGGTGGAACTATGAGTTATGATTTGTTCAAAACCAGAATATTATAATAACTCAGGGTGCATGTTTTAAGTAGCATTAGTTTTTCTAGAATTTAAATGTGGTGTTTACATAATAAAATATTGAGTTCACTTGTAGATACAGAAGCATTTTTGCATGGACTGAGTTAGTATCATAGGTAAGCCAGTGTTGTTTGCTACATCAAAAAGAGTTTATCCTCTATGCAACATTCAGATTAGGATATAACTGGCTTAACTTCTCAAGCTCAGTTATGCATTCTCAGATGTCACTTCATCGGTCTAATCTGGGCTTTGTCAGCCTTGTCTACTGTACATACAACCAGCATGCAAATATTTGCAGGATAACGTAATTATGCTTGGTTTTTGTTAGCATCACGGGATATTTATTTTCTACTCGTGTTTACAGGGTTGTGCAAAAAAAGAAGTCAAGAAGTCAGACTTAAGCAGCCGATGAACCGTACCTGAATGCCATGTCCTTAAAAAATAGAACAGAATCTGGACCTTCAGTTGATCCAGCTACCTTTTGCTGAAGCCTCGTCGGAAATGGTCTCAGTGGAAGATGGTGTATTAAGATTTTCTTTAAGAAAAGGTGAGGTAGGTTAAACTGCACAAGAACTGAAAATCAGTCACAGTAATCTGTAAAACGTGGTGGACACACTGTCATGGTTTGGGCTGCATTTCATCCAGTGTTGCTGGAGATGTCAAAACTGATGGAACTGCAAATGCAGAAGTACAGTCAGAGAACTATTACTGAAGATTACTTCATTTAAACGACAAGACAGCTTGCCTGAGAGAGTTCAGACTGTGCTAAAGAATAAAGGTGGTCATACTAGATATTAACTTTCAATCTGGATAGAATTGTAAAACCTCTGATTTTACCTTATTACTGTATTTCCATTTAGGTTTGCACATGTCAAGAAATCACTGGACCTATTCCCCATTTTCCAAGCAAAATATAAAGAAATAAGGAGTGGCTTTATAAGACTCTCTGTAAGTATAAATCTTAAAATACAATAAAAGATGGTCAATGTTTCTTCAGTAACTGTTTCTTTAGACAATTATAGTGAACCAGACGACCAACAGGCTGATGAACTGAATAGCACTGCCATGCTGTTAGCGAGTCAAATAAACACATGGGTTTCCATGGAAAGAACATAACAGGAATTAAATATAGTTCCCTCCCATATGAAAATTAGATTAGCAACTGCACAAACAAAGTGTGTTAAATTCAGCTATTGATGTTTACCACCAGCTGGTGTTACATCTGTTTGAGTCAATAATTTCATGCACTGTAAGTTGTCCACATTGCACATTTTAAAGACACTGATACACAATTTTAATCGTTGTGTGACAAATGTAATGGACATTCTGATGCTTGACCTTGAGACAATCAGAGTCTTGTTCTTCATTTGATCTTCCCTTTTCCAAAGTCACAACTGCTTCAGAGCTATGCTGGGATTATAAATGTCATAACCTTGATTATGTAATATATCGTAACATAAGAAGTACATTGCAGACAAGGGATAAGTACCTTGTTCGCAACATGTGATCTTCACTAATATCCAGACAAGGGTACAGTTCAAAGCGGGATTAAACTGAAAATGTTTCAACATTATACCACCTCAAAGTTTAATAAAAAGATATGGCTTTGAGTCACTTTCTTTTCATGGCTTCATAGGCCAAATTAATGCTTGCCTTTACCAGTTACCTGCCAGCCACCACTTAAATGGCTAATTTTATGCAGCTCCTAATACAGTATGGTTGAAATCAGCCTGTGATGACAGCTCAAACTGAAATCCGTTTCTTTAAAAAAAAAAAAAAAAAAAAAAAAGCCAGTAAAATACATTTTGAACAATTAGTGCTTTACTTAACCAGAATTCAAATCCCCACTGATACTTTCACTGTGACAGTTACAGGTGTGTGTATCTGTAAGAATCAGAGACTACACAAACAAAATGAACTCGCCAATCATTTTCTTGTCAGCAGCTGTTCTGTGAAAGATGAGTGTGCTGTCATCAGTAATTACCGCAGTGAGAGATAAACTTCACCACTAACTTGTCATTGGTAGCCCTTCCCTCTCCGTTCGGCTATTCATCCTGCCTTACCTCATCCATTGACCCACCAGCTCCCCCCTCCACCCACTCCCTCTTAATAATAACCCACCCGCTCTGAGCATCCATCTGCCTAATCAGAAGAAGCCTCTCTTTGACAGTCACTACCTAGGCACAAGCTTGCAGACAGGAAAATCAAACATTTTACCCCCAAAGGATTTAATATCCAGTGAAAACGAGGAGGCAGCAAGTTTATAACGCATCTATAAACCAGTCTCAGTGGGAGTGAACACAGAGCTGTACACAGGTAAAACACCCTTTTCTCTGTTTGTTTGAGTCTGTGTGTGACCAAAGCTACATCCTGACCACAGGTTAACCTTCACATCTTTATTATATCCAAGTGGATTTCAGTTTATGAAGTGACAGAAGCTAAACAAGTTGGGTATTTACAGGATGCCCTCCAGAGGAGTATTAGGTTTCTACTGAAGAACAGTGGATCAGAGAGATGGTTTTCAATATTTGTTTGTTTTCTTTTTTTGTTTGTTTGGTTTGGTTTTTTGTGTGCTTTTATAATATATGCAAAAGCATCATCTTCTTCATAACATAAGCTGTCATCACTTGTAAAGCAAAGCCTAGAAAATGTTAACTGGGTATTTTCCCTACAGTACCCCTTAATATAATGTGTTTAGGCTCAAGAGTTTAAAGAAATGCACTGGATTATCTTCTCTTATCAAATCAAAGATTATGCAAAATAACACTCTAGTACTCCCGTTGTTATCTGTTGCATTAACCATATTCACTTTCTATTTCTAGGTCACCTTTTGACAGTTAACACTTGCCAAAATGTGGAAAAGAGGGAAGAGCACAGGGACCACTGGAAACAGACAATGTAAAGGACTACAATTCTTACTACTCTTTCGTTTTGCATTACATGTATGCTTCTTAAGAAAAGAAATATCAATCACTATTAGGCACAATATGCCGACATATTCTCTTGGTATTATTTTTGCAATAGATAAAATGTTCCAAGTGTAAGAGATGGCTTTATTGTATCTAAAGAATTAAATATTTGTTTAATTATTTACAAGCTTAATCCTTGCCAGATTTAGGCCCTCACTTCAGCCAGGAATATTCAAGGCTGTGTTGTATTATTAAAAATTCTCCAAAAGCTTAAGCATTATATAGAAGAAAAAATGTATTTTTATATCCAGTGAACACTTTGACAATAAAGTAGGCCTTTGGGGTAAAACTATTTGGCACCGACTATCTGTTATAAAAGCCTACATTAATCTTTGACACAGGCAAACTTAATTACTGTCTCATATATAGCAAACTGTGCACAAGTTAATTAATCACCAAAAGTGGTGGGAAATGAGCTGTCACTTATCCTGCCAAAACATAACATATTGCTACAGTCAAATAAACAATTAAGAAGGTAGAAAACCGCCATATGGTGTACCTACTGATAGATTTATGGCTTTAAAAACACTTTGAAATTCATAAGCAAAATGAGTAACGCTTAGACTTCAAGACAATAATAGAAAAACTAGAGGAAAACCCCTGGACAAGCCCTGCTTAGCACCAAATAACAGACAGACACAATCAGTGAATAGGTGGTGAACATAGTGGAACATTTAGCAGCTAAAGAGCCAGATATTTCCCTCAGGAGTTGGTAGAGAACAGAAAGAGAACTGAAGGAAAGCCATTATTGGATTTTCAGGTGGCAAGAAACAAAACTTAAATAATATGTCGATGTTGTGTTCACAACTTTCTTGCAAACATGAAAACACTGAAACTACCCACAAGATACACAGAGCAGTTTCTCCATGAAGTTATAAAATGAACTAAGAATTTGTGAGTTTTCTTAACTAACAGACATTTAGCCAGTTAACTAAAAGTCTCTTCCCTAAGGCTTCAAACTGAGGATGAGAAGAAAACATCCCTGGATTAAAGTCGCCTGTCTGCAGCCTTTTACTGTAACTCTCTTAGAGCTTTATTCAAGCCTTTAAGAGTTTTCCTTTTCCACATTATGCCTTACTATGTCTTCAGCTCCTTTTTACTCAATTTCATATGTATACCACCTACTGTCCTACAAGCATAAACCAGCATTCCCTCATGTATTTGAGACTGATCTAATGTAATTTCTTTTCACCCAGGTTTCTCCCTTGTTCATCAATATATTCAGCGTTTTAATGAGGTGTCTGGAAACAAGACAGGTGAAATGAGCACTGTTTTATTTTCTGTCGGACAAACTTACTGTTTTTTGAGGTTGCAATGCACTGGAGTGCTGTATCAACACAATACTGAGAAAGAGCCATTATGCTGAATAATGGAAAAAACAATGAATAATACATTAGGCATTGCTGAATGCTGTGTCTGTTTGTGACCGGTTTTACCCTTGTATTGATAACCTGAAACACTACCTTGTCAAAGCAGTGACATGTTTGATTGGGTGGCAGCTCTCCTATTTCTGTCCTTGTCATAATAATCATTAATCCCTGGATTAATGTTGTTCTTTACTGACTCCTGTGTGATCCTCTATCTTTGAACATTCAAAACCTGATAAAGAAATGTTCAGCTGCCAAGCAGGGAGGCAGAGGATCACAGAGTGTAATTCATGGCCTGATTTTTAAATGAGTGAGTGAATTAGTCCATAGTCTACAGAATGTGAGCTGAAGCTGACATTTGATTGTGAAGAGATTCACACTGCACATTTTTTTGACAATAAATTGTCTGGGTCACTATTTTATATTGAAATTGCCAAACACTCCGTATATCAAGCTTTTCTGAATGTTATATACACTCATCAGCCAATTTGTTAGGTACACTTTTCCAACTGCTTGTTCATGCAAATATCTAATCAGTCAATCACATGGCAGCAACTCAATGCAATTGGCATGTAGACATGGTCACTTCATAAACCAAGCATTGGAATGAGGAAGAAAAGACTGGTCTGAGTATTTCAGAAATTGATGAGCTACTGGGATTTTCTCCACACAGCCAGGGTTGTATATGGTTTACAGAGAATAGTCTGAAAAAGAAAATATCCAGTGAGCAGCAGTTCTTTCGGTGAAAATGCTTTGTTGATGCCAGAGGTGAAAGGAGAATGGCTAGACTGCTTCAAGCCATAACTCAACTTACCACTTGTTACAACTAAGGTATGTAGAAGAATATCTCTGAAGGCACAAACCATTGCACCTTAAAGCAGATGGGCTACAGCAGCAAGAGGGCTGCATTGGGTGAAACTCCTGTCAGCTAAGAACAAGAAACTGAGGCTACAAATCGGACTGGCTCATCAACATGGGACAGCTGAAGACTAGCTTTCTCTGATGAGACTCGGACGGTATTGTATTGTGCTGTGGAGGACATTTTCTTGGCACACTGTGGGCCCTTTAGTATCAACTGAGCATTGTTTAAAGGCCACAGCCAATCTGAGAATTCTTGCCGACCATGACGATCCCACAGCCTCCAGCCTCTAGCAGGATAATGCACCATGTCACAAAGCTCAAGTCATCTCAAACTGATTTCTTGAAAATGACAATGAGTTGTACTCAAATGGCCTCCACAGTCACCAGATCTCAATCCAAAAGAGGAACTCTGGGATATGGTCGAATGGGAGATTCACATCATGGATGTTCAGTCAAAGAATTTGCAGCAATTGTGTGACGTTATCACATCATTATAGATCTAAGAGGAATGTTTACAGCATCTTGTTTAATCTATGTCACAAAGAATTAAGTCACTTTTGAAAGCAAAAGAGGGTCCATGCTAGAGCTTAAAAGGTTTACCTAATAAAATGAAGAGCGAGGGCAATTCTACATGTAAGATATTTGAATTTTGGAGTGTTAGTCATATTAAAGAAAAGAAAAATAGGTATGGACATTGCCTTCATCGTTGTGAAACTGGTATTTTGAAGGCTTTTTTTTCGTCCTAATTGCCATGTAAAGTACCATTATAAAACAATATACATGTAAGATATACAAAAGAAACATTATCCTATCCAATGACAGAATCATGTTCTTTTCCAAGTGATAGATGTTACCGTGAACCATAACCGACGGACAAGATTTTGTACTATTCTCCAAAATTTAGGAACATAAATTGATTAGCCTACGTGCTACTAGAGCTGGTATAACTTAGGAAAACTGACAACTAAACCTGGAATCAAAAGCAGTAAGATTTGTGCACAGTACTTTCCATGTGCAAAGTTACTGTTGCTGTCAAGACACTAATTGTCACTGGGAAAATGTTTGACATTTCTGACATCTGCTGGTAGCTAAAAAGAAATCTGTTTAGTTCAATCAAAATCAGCAAACTCTCATGATTAATTCTCATGATTAACTCTGTTACTTTCTTGTCTTTTTTTTCTTTTTTCCCCCATTTTGTTTAGCTGCTATTCGGAGGAGATCTAAGACCTCTGGAGTGATGATCACGCAGTATTTAGCAAACATGCCAGAGGGAAAAAGCACCCCAGATTTCCAGTGTAAACCAATGGCAGTAACTATTGAGAAAGGTGGGTTCTTTAAATTATACCTGACCATTAACACTGATGCATTAGTGAAAGATATTATTGCTTTGGTTTCAGCAATATCTTTCACATTATGAAATGGAACTCAAATTTTAGAAGTGAAGCTTATAAAAGACTCCTAAACATGTCTTTTAGGAAAATTAGCTGCTTTCAAGGCTGTGGTGACAGGGGATCCGAAACCAGATGTGTCATGGAGAAGAGCTAAGGGAACTCTTTCAGATAAGGAAAGATTTCAGACTAAATATGATGAATCAACTGGGGAGCATATATTAGAGGTGAGTGAATAAATTATTCCACATGAAGATCTTGAAGTACTTAGTACTGATACTATTTTTTTTTCTTATGAGTGTATTGATCTATAATGTGTTTGTTTGTGAACTGACACATAAATGAATATTTCCAGATTCACAAAGTGTCTGTTGCAGAAACAGATACATACAAATGCTTTGCTGCAAACGAATATGGAAAAGCTGTCTGCACAACAACATTAACTGTGACTGAGGGTAAGACTTGCCCATTAAATACTTTTAAAGATGATTCTGTACTTTCTTTCTTTATTGTGCATTTGGGACAGTTTTTCTATTGGCGGAGTGCTCTTGTAGATTTTACCATTTCTTATTATTTAAGCTTAAAATAAAAGACACTGTAGGTCTAAGGGCCTAGTTCTGTTATTTTTTTTATTACAAAAATGATATAGGACTCAATGTGTATTTAAACTGGTATTTATCTAAATAAAACTTGAATTTCATTTGCTGTTTTCAGCTTCAACAAATCCAGCAGATTTCAGAAAACTGCTGAAGAAGAGGTAAGAACTGTAACCTATTAAAATACTTTTTAAAAGAGGACATTTCTGCAAGAGTATGTAAGGATTAATTTACTTACTGATCCTTTTTCTGACAGTTGAATACATTACATTTAATATTTTCCTGTTATCTTCAGTAAAGTAGAGAGAGCAGATGGAGAATCTGATGAAAGGTTCTGGGATGTTATGTTAAAAGCTGACAGGAACGACTATGAGCGCATCTGTTCAGAATTTGGTGTTAAAGACTTACATTCGATTCTCAAGAAACTGGACGAAAAGAAGAAGGAGAGATCACAAAATAAGAGGAAGGTATAAAAACACCCAGCTCTCACACTGGATACGATATCTTAATCTCTAAAACTCAGAATTAATAAGTAAATTCTTGATATGTCAGTCATGGAGTGCAGTTATTATTTGACTCAGCTGCTGATGAAGCATTCTTTCTGAATATTCACCAACTTCATACTGTGCATTGCAACAATATGTGGATATGTCAAATGCAAATATGACGTCAGCAGAATAACTATTAACTACACTCAATAGCCACTTTATTAGGTACCTTACTAGTATCAGGTTGGAGCCCATTGTACCTTCTGAATTATTCATGACATAGAATCAACACCATGCTGCAGACATTCCTCAGAGATTATATAGTACTGGAGTTGCTGCACATTTTTTGGGGCTGCACACCCATGAAACAAAGCTCCCATTCCACCACATCCCAAAGGTTGTCTATTGGATTGACATCAGGTGACTTTGGAGGCCATGTGAGTAAAGTGAATTCACTGTCATGTTCAAGAAACCAGGCTGAGATGATCCGTGCTTTCTGACAAAGCATGTTATCCTGCTAGAAACAGATGTTAAAAGAGCGGTAAACTGCAGTCATAAAGGTATGGACGTGGCAGGTTGTAGCATTTAAAGAATGGCTCATTTGTACTAAGAGCCCCAAAGTACACCAAGAAAATGCCCCCTTCACACCATTACACCATTCTTTCAAATTCTGATCCTATCTGAATGCTGCAGCAGAAACTGAGACTCATCAGAAGAAGTAACCTTTTTCCAATTTTCTATTGTTAAACTTTGCATTAACCAAGGGCCAAACATCATTGCCTAATAAAGTGAGTGTATACATTTAGCCATAGGCATATCTCATCCTTTTAATTGTTCATATTATTAACTGCATTCCTTTCACTTCTGAGATCTCTTCATTTAGGACCAAAAAAGTAAACAGATAAAAAAAAAATAAATGCTTGTATAAATTTCCTAAAATAGTAACCAACAATCCAGGTCAGAGAGATCAATTTGCTGATACAAATTATACAAAGAAGTGAATGGATCAGAAATACGCTGAAGCTGTGATTTCAAAACAACAACTGAAAAATGTTGATAATTTTGACTTTCATTAAAAACGCATAATACATGCAATCATAAAGTTCCATAACCCTTGATGAAAGAGTGCTTCCAGCACAGTATACTTTACAATTTTTATAGAAGTCGTATCATTATACCATATTGCTATTCATCATGCCATGAAGGTTCTTTTTTTTCTGTGTACCTAGCAGGATGATATAATTCCCTATGATGAAAATGGAACAGAGAAACACAGTCTAAAGAGTGTTGGAAGGACAAAGAATTTCTCTATTAATGGGCTGATGCAAAAGGACATGGAGCTTTGTAAGGGGGATATTCAAGAGGCCAACCTTCGAAATGCAGGGCTGCCTCAGATGGATCCTGAAAAGTTCAAACTCCCTGCAGAGTTTAAATGTAGGTTTTAAAACCAGCTATGGCTAGGCCTGGAAACAAAGACTGATGATGTCATCAGAACATAAGCATTTGGACAGTTGCATATTGTTTTTGTTCTACATTCAACTTTAAATAAAATAATGTGCATATATTATATGCTAAAGCTTGTAAAAATTTACCGACTAGCCCATAAGCAGACACTAGCCCTTATATTTATCCAGTAACATAACTTTAACAGCCGACACTGAATGTACTGAAGCACACAATCATGTCCAAATAATTATAGTCTTGCTGTTCCAGTACTAAGTATACAATGTCCTCTACATTCTCTAATTGAATAGAAGATGACCAATACTGATGATACATATATTATATCAAAAAGAAAATCACATGATGTAATACTTTACTTTTTTGCAGTTTCCAAAGTCGACTTTGTGATCAAAATTCAAGAGATTAAAGCCGAAGAAAGGGAGGATGCTTTGTTTGAGTGTGTCCTGACACACCCACTACCTAACATCACATGGATGGGCAAAGGCAACATCCTGGAGGATGGAGAAAAATATAGTTTAACTATGTCAGACCACAAACTCATCCATAGGCTCCTCATCAAGGACTGCCAGATGCTGGACAAAGGCATCTATTCCGCTGTGGTTGGCAATATATCCTGCAATGCCTGGTTGGTTGTGGAAGGTATCACTGTATACCGTTACCTTAACCATTGCTATTTTTATATTATCATCATCATCATTATTATTATTACTATTATTATTAGATAACTAATGATATTGTACTTTATAACTTTTAAGCTGACAGTAATCCTGCACCAGGTGGTGAGAGGAAACCCCGTAAAACTACTGTGGCTCGTGGAGCACGGACTGACATTGAGAAAGTTGCCAAAGAGCAGCAACTAAAAATACAGGGGGAGATGGAGAAGCTCTTGGCAGCAGTAAATGCAAAATACGGAGCAGGACATATAACCGACAAACTATCTTTAGAAGAACTGGCATTAGAAGAACTGACTTTAATCTTAAGCACAGGTGGAAAACAGAGTAAAGTCACTGAACCAGGTAAAACCATGTATCTCTGACTCTGCCAGTACCCTGTCTGTCCTTTGGAGCAAAAACTCAACAAAATCTATTATCTCCTTAAAGTTCACTCCATTAAACTGTCCTATCAATCCTATCAGTCCCACATTCTGTCTCACCCTTCACGTCTTACCATTTCTACTACCAGCACTGCAGTGAACAGCTAGCGTGGCTAAAACTGTGTTGATAATAAAACATGCATGCTTGCTGCTACTTATTTCAAAAGATTAATGGAGTGGATTAACTTGTGTCATGGCTGGCTAATACTTGGTTTACCCAACTATGAGCCATCTTTTATTTTCAGTGGCATTAAGTATGACATAGTTGCTTACTGGTATTGGTGCAGGCAGGAAATTAAATAAATCTTCTTTTAAAAACAAATATTTTTAAAAGACTTTCAACTGTAAAAATCACCATCTTTTATTTCTAACTGGTAGGTGAAAATCAGGAAGATCATTCTGAGGAGACTAAGAACTTCACTGGACATGCAACTAAATCAAGATACCTAAAGCAAAGTCATGACTCAGAAGCTAGAGTAATTGGTAAGAAACATACAAAGCAGTACGTGTGTCCATTCCCTTGTTATAGACAGAAAAGTCTAAATATGTAAATAAATATTTTGACCTTTAATCCTGTTTGTGTCTGTCCAGAGTCAACTGACAAATTTATGGATGCAGACCAGTCTCAAATGCTTACCACTAGTCAACATGAGCTGGGTGAATCTGATAGAAACAATAACTCCACTGGGTCTGTCAAAAAAGAAATAAAAGGAAAGAAAGTCCAATGGAAACAACAAACATCTGGTAAGGACTGAATGACTGCATGAAGATGCACAGATGCTGTCAATGCTCCACATGACACGGCTAGCATAGAAGCTTTATCTTCAATAGTGTAAAAAATCAGAAAGATGTCCCTTCGCACTTTTTTCAATTAAATTTGTCAAATAAAATGCAGCAGAGTTCAAAACTTAAAAATTCACTGGATAAAGTTGTGCATGTAATACCTGACACAGATCCAAATGAACTAGCAAGTGAAAACGAATCAAGTGGCTATGATGAGGATGAAGACGCTACTGACCAGGACAAGCACACAATTTCTCCAAAGCAAGACAAAAAGCCAAAGGATGCACTCGATGGTAAGGAAGCACAATTAGTGCAGTACTGCACGGGGAATTTTTATGATTCAATTTCCTCCATGAGGAAATTCAAGGATATATTCCTGGATATATGTTTTGCTTAAAACCATATATGGTATGATTTTGAAATAACTTTTCTAACTGATAGAAGACTTTTATTTCAAAGGTGAAAGTGCATGTCTGAAAGATGACATTAGGTGTGACAAGACTGAGGATGGGACTGAATCTTCAACACATATGAGGCGTAAAAGACACGCCCCTCCGATCGAAGATTTGGTGATTGGTAAGTTGGAGACAAAAAATTCTTCTAAACCAGAAGGGTTTTTTTTGTTGTTTGATGTTTTTTAAATCAATTATCTGTTTAACTAAACTGATTAACACTTAAACATGTAAAATTCAATTAGCTGAATTATTCCACTTTATTTCTGTCTTATTAACACAGACATGACTACCTTTACCTGCATAAACATACCTGAACAACATTCTGCATTTGTTGATAGATAGTGATAGAAACATTAAAGTTTTAGATATTCATTTGTGGATGGAAAATAAAACAAAATAAAACTATTATATTAAACTAAACTCAAACTAAACTAAAATGATCTACAGATAGAAAAGACCTGTTGTTGTAAGATTTTGCATTGATAATTTATTTCATCTACCAATATCCAAAATCCATTAAAGTGTATTGACTGGTGTCACACTTCATAATCTATGGGACAGTATTATCCCTCTTCGGAACAATTTGGCTGTCAACCTTAAGCATTTTCCAACATAAGAGCATGACTCTGATCCTTCAACCTCTTCTCTCAAGTTTATTCACTTCAAGTAGTTAATATTTAGCCTTATCTCCAACTCAAGTAGTTTATCCAACAAAGTTTTATTCCTCATCTCTGGAATTGATATCTTTAATTTGCAGAGAAAAGGTATCTAACTGAGATACTTGTATCTCAGTTCGTGACACTCTTTCAGTGCAATATGTAATCTCCTTATTTATTTCTGCTTTGATTTCCATTTCCATCCACTTCTGAAGAAAAACTCAGACTTCTAGATATTCATTGTTAGCAGTACTATGTATGAATCCAATATTTGGATCAATTGGACCTCTAAAAGCTAGAGCCCAGTCTATGAAGAATGCAATGAAGAAACAGTAACATTGGCACCATTTTACTAAGAAAAGCTCTGTGTGACGCAAAAACACTTTATAAACAAGACTATGAAAAT
Source organism: Oreochromis aureus (assembly GCF_013358895.1). Taxonomy (NCBI): domain Eukaryota; kingdom Metazoa; phylum Chordata; class Actinopteri; order Cichliformes; family Cichlidae; genus Oreochromis; species Oreochromis aureus. The sequence continues at coordinate 12,040,174 of NC_052961.1, read as the reverse complement.
CTCTCTCTTAGATGGCAGTATATCGATATATTAAATAACAAGAAGCACTCCACTCTGCCAAGGCAGCTTACTCTCTGATCAGTATTTACTTTTATTGCAATATGACTGTATTTCGTATATAGTCATTTAGTTTTCTTTGTTGTTTTTAAATCTACTTTAAGAAGTTTGTAATGCAGTAAAACTAACATTTTGGAAGATATCCTCAGTTTGCACTTTACATCAGTCTATTGACCTTGAAGCGGAAGTCAAGAGTTTAAATGTGACGTGATATTTTAAATCTTTATATGGCCCTTTACATATGTTGACAATATACACCATGACAGAAAGAACGGTACTCACGCACATAAAAACACAACCTCCTAGGCAGAGGTAAAAAAAGGGGCAGTAATAGGCTTGCATTATTTAGTAAGAAGCTAAAAATATTGCTTATACTGGAGTTTTCTCTGTGTCCAAGATATTACGCTGTATTCTCACAGCAGGAAGTTTACGTGGGAGTAAAACTACACCGATAAATTAGATCAATTGTTTAGTCATTTTAACTTTTTTATGTAACAGATCTGTATCTGGCCAGAAACAGGAAAGACAAATTTCTTTTACCAAAAGAACACTCATTTAACAAGGTTAAAAAAAATTACACAGGACGGTTTAAAGGTTTAAATTGGACCAGTTACATTGAAACAAAATATTGCAACATCAAAATTATTACTGATAAATAATCATTTTAACTGTTCTTAGATCCAGGGGTTCAGTTCATCTGTGGTTTGACTGATGTCAGTGCGATCATCAATGAGATCGCTGAGTTAACATGTAAGCTTAGCGCTGAAGACTGTGAGGGAGCCTGGTTCAGAGATGGCAAACAGGTTAGTCAAACAAACATGTACACATTATATTTCTGTTCTGGTACAGTTCTGTGTTCACCCACACACCCAAGTTACTGTGACAGTGGATCAATGAATTTTCATACCATGCCTAACGAATTCATAACTGAGAAAAAAAGAAAACAGCAACAAAATAAATACATTTTTTATAAAGTAGCATTAGGGGGTCATATGTATTTGGACAGTTACATTTTTTGGCAAACAGTGTCATTGTCCTGAGACTTGTGGTTCAGTTCTTTAGAATTATGAGATACTGTCCTTGTGTTCAGATTCTTAAGAGCCTCTGAGTTTATATTTATATTTCTAGTTCTTGGTTCTTGTTCGTCCCTGTTAGTTCCCCTTCTGTTCTAGTCTTGTCTCTGTCTTCGTATCTCCTGAATGAAGTCAGTTTTGTCTCACTCTGCTCTTTGTTGCATACCTCCTCATAGTGTGTGAGTTTCCATGCGCCTGTTTATCAGTCAGTCTGTGCAGCATTTTGTTAGTCAGTTTGTTGCAATCTTTCTCAGTTTCTGTTTTTGCTTTCGTTTTGCTTTCGTTTTCTCATAAATAAAAACGGGTTTTTAAGTTTATGTTCGTCTGTCATGTCCTGCACTCTGGGTCAGCTGTCTGTTTGCCACACACTTGGATCATGACACACAGTTTTGTTAAAGTTTGTACACCACCAGAGTGGTTTTAAAATCCAACAATCAAGATGTAATTGAAGTGCAGACTTTTAGCTTTGCATTAGTCTATAGCTTTTTTAGAGGCTTGAAGATATTTGGACAATTCACCAACAAGCGGTTTCATAGCCAGATGGGGCTTGTTCCTTCATTTTCTGTGACAAATTAAGCATATGAAAGATCTGGAGTTGATTTCAAGTGTTAAACTTTAATTTGACAGGTGTTCAGGTTTAGCTGTAGCCTAATCTGGTGCATTCTTAAAAAGAATCAATGCACTGGCCAGGTCCACAACACCAAAAGGTTTGAAAGACCAAAGAAGACAACTAAAGTTGACTATTGGAGAAATATTTTCCCGGTTATGAACATCTAGCCAAGTCAGGAACACTCAAGACGGTAGACGTATCATTCTGGTCTGTAGCCAAAGTCTACAGTCAAGAGACACCTTCACGACTGCAAATACAGAGGGTTCACAACAAGGTGCAAACCACTGGTTACGCTGAAGAACAAGAAAGCCAGATAAGACTGAAAACATCTAAAAGAGTTTAGATAGGAAACACAGCTTTTGGTGATATCCCTCTAGACTTCAGGATAGGATAGGATATTTATCCAACTATTCTTATATTTTTACCTGTGTTAGTTAATTTTGAGTATCTGAAATAAGCTGACTATATATAAAAACAGTAATTCCAAAACACAATGCAACATTTTGCTGAACCTCTTAAATTATTGGTGGAAGTCTCTACTTAAATTACATCTTGATTTGAAATCTACTTTGGTAGTGTACAGAGGCAAAATTACAAACACTGTCAGTGTCCAAATTCTCATGGACCTAACTGTATGTAGCACTCTGTCATTCCTCGCTATCTTTTGATTCCTTATTGATGTATTTTAAATTTTTTAAAAGCCCAAAACTGACATTTAAAAAATAAAGAGTGTCATTACTGATGCCTGAAAATCATCACCGGTTTCACAGAACAGCTGTTCATCTTTAATTTACTTCAAATCTTTTGCCAGCGTTCAAGTACTTTGGGCCCATGTGGGAGACACACACAGCTGGACAAGAAGCCCCCTTTGAAAACCTAATTTTTAACAGGTTTTGCTTTATTTCTTTACTTTTAACTGTTTGCTCTTTTTCCTATCAGATATTCCCAGATGAAAATTTCTCAATAACTAAAGATGGGCCGATTCATAAATTGGTCATAAGCATGTGCACGGAAGAGCACTCTGGAAAATACCGTTTTGAGGCAGATGGCCGAAAAACAGAGGCAATGATAAATGTCAAAGGTTTGAGAACTGCTCATTAAAGCATGACATTTTGCAAACTGTAAATGGAAAATGTACAGGCATACTAATAAAGAAATGTTGAAGTAGATCACGGATAACATAATACTTCTCCAACTCCTAAAAACTTCTTTAGATCCTCCCAGGGTTGACCTTGAAGACCTCAGTGCTTTTACTGAGCCAAAGACAGTTAAAGTGGGGCACAATGCCATCTTCAAATTGCATTTTCTTGGACACAAACCCATAAAGATTCAATGGTTCAGAGAAGGAGAAGAGCTCCAAGATGACAACAATACAAGGATAGAAAAATCTGCAAGCCACAGCCGGTTGCTTCTGAGCAGATGCCAGAGGAAGGACACAGGAGAGATCAAGATCAAGCTAAAAAATGAACACGGCTTCACTGAGGCACTCTCACAGCTTATTGTGCTTGGTGAGTGAATTATGGACAATGCAGAAGCTGAACAGAAAAATCTAAAAATCTCCACCCCCTCATACCTTCATAGTATATTTGACAATGCATTTGAAAATTGAAAGCTTTTTTTCTGTTAAAACATCCTATAATTATTAGTCTATGTAAATACTATCACTGCATTCACGTCACTCCTTCACATATAAATAGGAAATGTATTTCCATATTCTATAAAACTTTATTGCTTTTTTAGACAAACCAACCCCACCTCTGGGTCCTGCAGAGGTAACAGAGAGCTCAGCTACATGTATTGAATTTAGATGGCGCCCTCCAAAGGATGATGGCGGCTCCCCAGTGATTAACTACATAATGGAGCGTCAGCAAGTGGGGCGAAACACCTGGAAGAAAATAGGGGAAATACCAGGTGTGCCCAGTTACCGAGACACAGGCGTAGAGCGTGGGCGGAAATACTGTTACCGCATCCGAGCAGTGACTGCAGAAGGCACAAGCGAAGTTATGGAAACTGACGAAATGCAAGCTGGAACACTTGGTAAGCAAAGCTGACCAATTCACCAAGCGCAATCACACAGAAATAACAGAATGCAAACTGCATATATTGATTTTTATTTTGGGATTCATCTGACTTCAACAGAAAAGGAAGCTTTTCATTATGAAATGACAAATAGACGACCTTGTACCTTGTGACTGCTCACTGTCACCAGTTTTCAAAAAGGTTTAAAAATCTGCCAGTCAAAATTTCAGGTTACTGACATACAGTTAAAAGCCAAATGTGATCTCCCAATCAATTTACTTGTAAGATATTTACAGTGTAGATGTGATGATGGCACATAAGCTACAAGGTGGGTAGACTACACAGTGGGTAACTATAAAACGGTTAAAACAAGCATTCTCTCTCTTATAGCACACAGCTAAAACATAACACACACAAACCACTGCACAACATAATGTAAACAAAGTACTTACTGTTTGCAGATCTGCTTGAAAAATACTTCAAAGTGTCCCTCTGGACCATCTGTCTGTACAGCTTTGCAGAAATACCGGCTAGACTTGTCATTTTTGACAAGCCTGAAATGGTCCTCACCTGAATCCAGTTATTCTCACCAGCTGTTAAAACTAAGCATTTTTTTTTTAAATTTATAAAAAATGATCCTGGGAGTGTAGCCACATAACCAGCAAGTCTACAAGTCCTTTTGCAGATAAACAAAGAGAAATTCATGTCATATTAAATAATTTCCCCTTTTAAAAACCTGCTGTTTTGTTGTGTTTTTCCTCACTAAACTAATTTATTAGGTAGTTAATTATTTCTCACAGCTGAACCCAAAAATATGAACAGCACTCTGTGTTTTCTACAATCTCTTTCTTACAAACAGTAAGAAAGTAAAAAGTAGCTCTTTGGAGGATGTTTCTATTTTTGTGCAAAGCTAACTGAATATTGTGCTATATTAACTTAATGATAAAATAATATTACTAGATGGGAATACAAACTTTAGTCTTTTTTAAATTCTAATTATACTCAGCTTGAATCCGAATAAAAAAAAATGTTTCCTACATTGTAGACAGTGACTTTGCCTCTAAACAGTTAAATGTGTACACTTCCCACTGTACACAGAGGGATTCCACAGGTGTGGGAACCTTAAAATTGGCTGTAATGGCTCATTGTGGAGAAAAGAATCATAACTTTTATACTAGTGGAATAATTTAGTGGCATAAATAGGTTGTATCAACGAAATGATTTTATAGTTAATTATAGAAAATACAGGCACGGGTACATATAACCAGCAACAACAAATTTCACAGGTGAATTTCTCTCCCTGTGTGCCTGGAATGGAGGGTTGTTTTCCGTCAGAGCAGCCTGGAAAACGCAGGTGTTACCACTGATAACAATAATGACTCTTCCCCTACAGTGTAACAACGAGCTAACAGGACCCTGAAACTGATGCAGCTAATCTAAGCAGCAAACGTCATTATTGAGATCTGCTCTGCCTCTCTGTGGCATGTCCAAAACATGGTTCAAAATGCACCAACTGGAAGAAAAGCGACGTTACTGCCCCCTACTGTGCTTTACTGGGCATATCCTTCTTTCTTAATGAATCAAGAGATGCGCAGTAAACAATTACTCTTTTCATTATTAACCATTACTTACGTCTAGGAGGATATGTAGTTGGCTCAGATTGCCTGTTTATGTGTCTGTTTGTTAGCGGTATTACTGAAAAAGTTATGAGGTTTCCATGAAATTTTTACCAGTGATGGGGCTTGGCACAACTTAACTTTTGGATCCATCTGGATTATAGTCCACATCCAGGAGGTTTTGGGACAGTTTACCACCGAGAAAGAAACCTAGATAAGATGATATACATATAATCCTGCATTACGAAAATAAGGGACCTTTTTAGCCTTGGAGGAGGTGTGAAGCCTGGTGTTAACTAATCAATTATCAGTTTAAATGTTAATCATTTCAGCACAGTATATGTTGATATTATTAATTAAATGAAAATACATAGCTAAAACATTAATGTTTATATGTGCACTTATTGTTTTATCTTATTTTTCTAGGAAGCGAATCTAAATATATATATAATATAAATTACAGTGCTCTGATTCAAGGCTACTTCTTCATTTTGGTCTCAAGTAACAAAAAAAAGCTATTTTTTTCTGATTGTAACCATCACCAGCACAATCTATTTCGTTTCTGCATTTTTCAGCCTTCCCTGGCCCTCCAGCACCTCCAAAAGTGGTCAGCGCTTTTGATGACTGTATAAATCTTTCATGGGCTCCTCCAAGTAACACGGGAGGTTCACGTATCTTGGGCTATATTTTGGAGAAACGAAAGAAGGGAAGTAATCTCTGGTCTGTTGTCAATGCCAATGATGAGCTCATAAAAGGTGCGTATTTTTAACTTACCTCAGTTTAATCTGATGGACCTGATGACATTAGACCATAACAGGACTCTTTTTGCTGTTGTTTTTCTCCCTCCCTCTCTTTCTGTCTTTCTCCATGTAAAATCTTTTGTAGAAAAGAAATATACAGTGAAGGATGTTGTTGCAGGTATGGAATATGAATTCAGAGTTACTGCCATAAATCTCTCAGGAGCAGGTGAATTTAGCAGCCCTTCAGAGTTTGTTTTTGCACGAGATCCTAAAAGTAAGTGTTGCAACTGTTCTACATGAAACAAAAGACAAAAAAAAAATGTATTAACAACCATCGCTTAGTCAAAACTAAATATCTGATGTTTGAACTACACCAGAGCCTCCTGGTAAAGTTACAGGCCTTAAGGTGACAGAAACCTCCTACACCCACTTGGTCCTGACTTGGACAAAACCAGAAGACAAACCAGGCATACAGGATGAAGCAAGAGGGTATTTTGTTGAAATTCGGCAAGCAGATTGCATCGAATGGTCCCGCTGTAATAGCACCCCCATCATCATGACTTCCTTCAGTGTGAAAGGCCTGAAATCCATGGACATGTACTGGGTAAGAGTGATTGCCATTAATGATGGAGGAGAGAGTGAGCCCGAGGAGCTGCCCAACTATGTACTGGCAATGCCCTCACCAGGTATGTCAGCAAGTCTTAGATATTTCAGATTCTGTTGGTTAGTTACTGCTAAGAATTATTATTTTAAAGAAAATAAAACTTTTTACAAAAAAAATCACTCTTTCTTGGTAGAATACAACATGTCTGTCATGATTTATCTTTGCTTATATAGTATTGTTCATTCCAATTAAGAACCCTAATCAATTACAATATAGTACAAAACCTTTATTTATTTATTTATTTATTTTGTCACCACTACAGTGAGGCCAAGATTCACAAACAACAAGATGAAGAGTTTCTTTGTGGTGAGGGCAGGAAACTCTGTCAGGATCACAGTCAATTTTGAGGTAAGAATTATATTTCAGTTTTATAATCAGGCAAACCATGGTTTCAAAAAACTAAATAGGTGAGGAAATAAAAGATGTTAAAGAATTTCCTTTTTTTAAACAGGCTTCTCCTCGGCCAGCAATTATCTGGCTAAAGGATAACGTGCCAGTTACAAAGCGGATCACAATCAGTAACTCTGATGGCTCCTCCCAGTTGCTGATTCCTTCCTCTGAGCGCTCTGATTCAGGCATCTACTCCATTTTGGTGAAAAATCTCGTAGGGCAGGAAACATTAAGTGCAGAAGTCAGGGTCACAGGTAAAATAAAACTACAATTGTATACTTGTTTTCTTTTGCAACATCTTTTCTAAACAAAAGCTGATGGATCTGATGAAAGTAAAACTGTTCGCAGATGATCCAAAACCGCCTGGACCAGTAGAACTGGAGGAAAACGTGCCTGGTACTGTGACAGTAATCTGGGAACCTTCTCCTGATGAGAAGCGTGATGACCGCCTCCACTACACCGTGTCCAAACTGGACTCGACCAAGCGTTCATGGGTCACAGTGGCTGACAGACTCTTCAATAACAAGTTCACAGTCTGCAATATCATGCATGGAAGGGAATATCATTTCCGGGTCTATGCCAAAAATGACATGGGCATATCTGCACCCTCTGAGTCACCAACCTGGGGGGTGGAGAAGAAGAAAGGTGTGTTTGTCATCTCAAACAATCTTAAAGTCCAAATAGTCACTTTTTAAGAAAAAAAAATGATCATACTGTGTCTGCTCTTTCATAGAAAAGTTTCTAGTAAGTGTACCGACCATAAAGGACCGTGATTTGCGGTGTGCCCCATCCTTCATTGTTCCACTGAAGCTGCACACTGCACCCAAAGGTTATGAATGCTATATGAGCTGTGCAGTGAAAGGAAACCCCAAACCTCGTATAACATGGTATCGAAATCACATCAGTCTAAACACTAATACCAACTATTACATCTCCAACACCTGTGGAGTTTGCACCATGTTAATCCTCCGCGTGGGTCCCAAAGACATGGGAGAGTACAGCGTCATTGCAGAGAACAGCTTGGGACGAGCCGAATGCTCCACCATCCTTAATGTCAGAGGTGAGAAGAAAATATACTGGTTGTATTTACAGTGAGGGTTAGTTGGGGGGGCGGATAGTAAAGGTCGATAAATCTGTATCTCTTTCTCTCACACAGAGTGAAGACATGGAAGACGCCAGTACTGTGTGAGCAACATTTATTTGAAAGATCAGCCGTGTAGCACAGGATGATTGGCAAGATTGTGCTCTTGTTTACTGAATTGCTACTGAAATAAAATAAATAAATAAATACATTTTTAAAAAATTACATTTGTTTATGGTGTGACACAGCTTGAGGTTTCCTGTTTGTTTTTGGTCATGATTTAAGAGTCTTGTTTGAGCCCTTCATCCAGTAACCTGAAGAATACGCCTCACATATTAGATCAGTTGATTATTCATCTGAACAAATATTTGAGAGTTATTTGTAAAAATGGCTATAGTTTATTGGAGGCATAGAATTTAAATACTACAGCAGTGGTACAATCAAAATGTTTGTCAAAAAGCCGTGCAAAGAAATGTCTATTGTATTATTTATTACACATATAATCCCCTGATAAGTAACTGTGAGGCAAAATTTCTTTATTTCTTCACCATGGAGCCATGCTCTCAAAAACTGTCATAGCTTTAATACTGTTGGTGAAGCTGGCTTTAAGAAAGAAGTGTTTACAGTTAAGTTTTTAGAAGATGTTTAGCGCCATCTTGTGCCAGTACAGAATGTCAACGGATTGGTTGGTTCTGGCTAATAGATTAATATTATTGTTGTTGTTGTTGTTATCATGATTATTATTATTAGCTTAGTAAACTAGAAACAGAACCAGTAACCAATAATAATAAATCAATGAGACTAAAACCAAAAATCATTCTAAGAGGATCATTTTGTATACTGTCCCTGGCTGCAACAATGCGTTTTATGTTTAAAAAAAGGGGATAAACTAAGTGGTTCTTTGTTGTTTGGCTAACTGCACCGAAACGGAAAATCCACCTGTTAGCTGTAATGTTAGTGTTTGTAGAATACTTTATAAATGAGAACAGTGTATGTCAACCGTTTTTACTGTTCCCTATAGTTTTTAATTGTTAAACATTATTGAAGGCATATGTTTGAATGGACCATGGGTGTTTAGTAGCTCTGCTAAGGAAAACAACAAGAATAGTTATAGGGGAACATGTGAGAGACGGGAAGACAAAAGACAACACGAAGGACAAAAATAAATGTAGAAATGAAGTATCAGCTGAAAAGGAAACATAACATTCAAAAATGGAGCTGAACCGTTAAACTAACGAGGAAGACTGAAACAAAGCAGCAAAGACCAAGAAAATGTTGACATTTTAGAAACTGAAGGTGACCTTTATTGCAAAGGGGAATTTTACGGAGTCAGAGAGTGACACTGAACATGGCCTTTCCAAAGTAACATTTTTTATTACAGTTTCAATATAAAAGAAAATTAATTGTATTTAATGAATATTTTCTTATGGCACCCTTTCGTTATATACTAGAGTGAGCCTGGTCCACAGTGGAAACGCGCAGACCTGCCATTTACACTTATGGCCTCTCTGAAGTAAAAAATAGCGCACAGCACTCCATCAGCGGACGTGCCGTGTTTCCATTAGATGACAGTCAACCACCCGGTGACTCAGGGCTCAGCCACTCCCGATGGCAGCCCGGCCCTCCGCTCCTCCTTGATCTTCCTGAATGGACAGCCACGCTACCTACTGTTCACGCCTCCCTCTCTCATCTCCCTCACTACTGCTTCACCAACGACCCGCTGCAGCTTTATTGTGGAGTGATTAACCCGGGCCGATCGGTGCACCACGCAACTTAAAGGATCCATCCGAAGTAAATCACTGCTCACACCACGGCCCAAGCTTGCCTACCAACCGGGTCCTTAAATATCACCACACTACCTGATTGGGACATTGTGTCCTTTTTAGCGCAATGACAGCCAAGCACCGGAAAGCGAAAAACAACCACAAACATGAAGATAACATATTCAAAAATGAAGTTATGGAGACAGAAGTTCGCCCTGGAGGGAATAACTACACACTTCTATTGGTTTTATTTCTGATTTTTGTGATTGGAGGTGCCACCGGAGTGTGGTTCTGTTTCCAGCAGCACCAAACTTTAACCTACTTAACAGACAATCTCATGGGCATACAGATGAAGATAGTGAAACTACAATCCTCCCACGAAGAAATGCGACAATCTGGCAACAAGGTAAGAATGTATCCAGTCACCTAAACCTGCAAGCCACCAAAAGCACCAGATGCACTTATTGATAGCCAACATCTATAATGAACAACCAACCTTATGAATCATATTTTCACGAGATTAGAAAGAAAAAAATCTCTGTACACACACACACAAAGAAAAAATAAAATAAGAAAAGCTCCAGCACACGTTGTCAGTTGCAAGTAAGGAAAGTTAGCTGCAGGCCTCTATCAGATTTCCACATGCCAACAGTCTCACTGGAGTGAGTACAAAACGCTGCTATTTCTAACATCCACACAGCTGCTGACGTTTGTAATGAGGATTATTCTTGACCTACAAATGCAGAGACACTGCCTGTACCAATGACTCAAATGTAAAATAGATCTCTTTTAGTCTCTAGGTTCTGTGGAAAATTCTGTATTGTAATACCAGTCAAGAATATGCCCCCAAAGCTGTGCTGAAGATGCTGCCAAAATAATAATAAACAAGGCAGTAATGAGCCAAGGCTAAATTTAGTCTGTGATTTTGATACTGAACACCAGTTCGGAGTCTCTTTGCAGGCAATCTGAAAGACTGTAGAAAAGCAGAGAGAGAGATGTTGTGTGTGTCTGTCTATATATCTGAAAGGACACACTCTATGTAAGAGATAATTATATTTATAGTTAAACACATTACCATGAATGAAATTAACCTGTTATATCACTGTAAATTTCAGTTTATGACTGCCATGTTCAGTATTTTAGTCTTCTTCCATGTGTTTCAAATTCAATTCATGGTATTCCAAGAAGTATTAAGTACATGTGTACTTCCTTCCCTTAAATATTTCTTCTATTCAGAAAAGTCAGAGTTGCAGAAACTTTGCACAAGAACAGTTCAGCTAGCTCAGTCTTGTTCGGCAAATATTTTCTGTATGAGTGGTAAATTGTTCTGTCGCTCACAAATGTGAAATGCTTGAGGATGCTGTAAGGAGAAAGCTTAATGAAGAATCCAGAAAAGATTATAAAGAATGCAAAAAAAGACAGTTTTAGCATGACTGCAAATAAATCAATGATCCGAGGTTCATCTCTGTTAAGTGAGATTTCCAAAGTGGCTTGATAAGGCCTGTTAATGCTGAGATTTTGTGTGTGGCTACATATTTCCTTCCTCCAAGCATTTGGTATATTATATTATACTATATTATACAGAATTTAAGCAAACAATGCAATACAAATAAAGGTAAAATTAACAAAAAACTGGTGTTTCTGTGCCTTTAATAGTAACAAAATCTTTTCCCAATAAACATAATTGTAGTCCAGTGACAGTTAAGAGTCTATCAATCATAAAAATAAGTGAGGATAACAGTCCCTTAGCTCGACTCTGTGTCATTCCTGTGTCTTGTTGCAGCAGCACATTTCGGACAACGTGGAGGCCCGACTTAATGCCCTTGAGGAGTCCTATTCACTGGCCCAGAAGCAGGTGGGTATGGCTTTAGCTACAGCCGAACAGCTCAAGACATCAGACCTCCCCGCTCAGGTGCTGTCACTCCACACAGAGATGAAAACCCGCCTGGCAGAGATGCAACAAGCCACAGTGTCTCTGGAGCAACTGAGCCAGCTGCAGACCATGTTGAAAGGAAAGAGTGAGGAGTTTGAAGATGTTAAAATGAAGGTGGAGGTTTTAGCCACACTGACTGGTGAGCTAGCCCAGAAGGTCGACATCTTGACAGGCGGCCTGGAAGAAGCGGAATCTAAGCTGGAGGAGAAAGTTGGAGAGATTGCCACACTGAGTGCCACCCTGGATAGACAGGCTGCTGTGATGCTCAGACTGAAGGACCAGCTAGACGCCTACCAGACTCAAGTGAAGGCTAGCGTGGTCGAAATGACTACTGTCAGGTAGGTGGTGGAGTGGGAAAAAGAGCAGTGGAGAAAATAACTTGCCTCCTCTCACCCATGACTTTATGTTGTCTTTGCCAAAGCCCTGTTGGCTGCCACTGTCTGCAACTCTGTGTTACTCTAGACCAGAGTTGGTAGGCCTCTTTACCACACTGTCAGTTTGCCCTGATCTATGTAAATATTTCTTTTGTATTCATAAGTTTTAAAACTGAAGTGTTTCCTTAAAATGTAACTCTCGAAGCTTATATAATCATCAAGAGAACGCGGCTCACATGCTATTATTGTCATTTGAGTTTTGAAAAAGAAGTGTTGTTATAAAACTATCGGTATATTTTGTGAGTAAAGCTTCATGAAGGTACGAAATAATGACCAAAAGATCATAAGAGAAATTTATTCTGTCTTCTGTCTTTCAGAGAGTTGTTTGAGCATGAACAGTCGCAGCGGCTTCATCAGGCCGGAGTACAGGAGCTTAATGTGGTACGTCACAGTCTGGAGGATGAAAACATTGCAGCCCATAATAACAAAGAAGCCCATCAGATGATCTTATTAATTAAATGCAAAATGTTTAAAAAAAAAAATGAAAAAGGTAGCAAATCATGATCTTAGCAGTCATGTCGAATTAATGTTAAATGGCCAATAAACAAATCAAATGTGAGTGCCCTTGAATTTGTAATATTTTTTCTAATTTTGTTATTTGTGTGTTAAGCACAACCTTTTTAGTCCTAACAGTCAAATCTATTAAATCATAATTTTGTTTTGCTTTATTCAGTCAATCTAATAATATTTTTATGTTAAGTTTGTTGATGTTTATTCATATAGTACAGCTGCAGACACACTATAGTGGTCATCTCTGTGACATGTGATATTCTTAAACCTTAAAGTTTTTTAAACCTGCCACAAGAACCTGAGAACTCATGATTAGGTAAGCAAAATATGGCCTAATAGCTCTCTAAATAAATCAGTCATTAGAACCAGATTAACCAGGCTAGACCAGATTTATCTTTAAAAGGAAAATAAATAACAACTTGAAATACAGTCAGATATCAAGGACTATATGTTAGATTTATTAGTTATCAAAATATGTATATCATGCTTGACATGACTTAACACACGTGCTGTCAGCACACATGGCCTCTTTACTATTTCTGTTCACTGTGTGCCCATTGGGAACATAATAACATTTTCATCACATTAATTTGAAGAAGCTAATTGCTTGGCATGGATTCCCCAATGGATTTATATCAGCATTTACATTCGTGTGGTGCAGTTTCCTGTTTTGTATATCAGTTAATCACATCACATTCACTGAGATACCTGGATGCCTACATAGCTGAATAGTAAATATTTTGCTCCAGTTATCTGATATGACTTTCCTTATCTTAGTCTGTGGCAGAAACTAAACCTGACACCAAGCCTCTGGAAAAGACAGAGGGAGAAACAGTTCCTACAACAGAAGAAGAGGCAGAAACCAAAGAGGAAGAGGAAGCTGCAGGAAGTGAAGAAAAAGAAGAAGAAACACCTGTAGAAACTGAAAAAAGAGTAAAAACTGTAGAAACTGAAGAAGAAGCCTTGGGCAGTGAAGAAAAAGTAGAAAATGTAGAAACTGACAAAGAAGAAGAAGAGGAGGAGGAGGAAGAAGCCTTAGGAACTGAAAAAGTAGAAGACACAGACACTAAAGAAGAGACACCCATAGCAGCTGGAGAGGAAGAGGAAGAGGTAGCTGCACCTGCTGAATTAGAAGAAGAAGAGATTCTTCCTACAGCTGATGAAAAAGTTACATCCACCCAAGAGGAAGAAGAGGCAGAGTCTGATGAGCCAGAAGAACTAAATACACAAGATACAGCTCCTGTTGAAAAGGAGGAGTCTGCGACAGAAGAAACTGTTCCCACACAGCAGGCAGAGGCAGTAGAGGAAGATGATGCAAAACAAGAGAAGTCTGTTACTGTATCAGAAGAAGAGAAGGGACACACAACACTGACAGAAGAGGAGGGACACAATGCTGAAGAGGAGAACCGGAGCGGTGATGAAGAGGAGGCACCTGAAAGAGAGAAAGGTGAGGAAGACTCAACAGTCCAAGATGAGAGCCTCAAAGCAAGAGATGAGGATGAGACTGTGTTGGAGAAAGAGGAGTCAGAAGATGATGAAAGGGAGAAGTCAGAAGAACACGTACCATCTGGAGAAGAGGAGCAGCTTTGGAAGGCAGTGCTTGAGGCAGAGCAACCAGATGTAGAGGAAGAAGCGTCAGAAGCAGAGGACGAACAGCAGGAAGCAGCAGATGAAGAGGAGAGCCATGGTGCAGAGGACCCACAGGAGGCTGATGAAGAAGAGGAGTTTTTAGAATTTGATGCTTTGCCAGAAGACAAATGTAAGATTTCACTTTAGTTTTTGTCATAAATAATGGCTTGATTATCAATCCAAGTTATTAATTCACTGTACTGCCTTACTAAAATGTGTTTACAGATATATCCATCATAATATCTTCTGTTTAATGTTTTCACAGAGTGCATACCACCAGGAAGCAATTTCATTCTTTTATGCTATGGACCTATCCATCAAGAAAAACAGGAGCTTTCTCCGACTACCACCACTGTCTGCAATATGACAAATACTGTTAGAAAGAGTTATTGATCGCTGTTGTCGAGGTGCATTACTCATTTGCTTTCTGAAAGGCACACCTAATCGAAAATTCAGTCAACATGCAGAGATGAAACCTGTACCTCAAAATCTAACATGGCTCGTTTTTGTAAGGAAATGAGTCATTCAGGGGTTACCTGCCAATAACAGTCTCACAAGCCTTAACCCATCAAATGATTATGTTTTTTTTTTAAGAAAAGAAATTCCACTTGTCATAACAATTTCCACTGTTTTCTACCAAGCTGTTAATGAAATAACAAGAAGTCGGTGCACAAGCTGTGACCTTGAAGCCATAAGTAATACCTGTCTTGGTGACAAAGTGTGCTGCTTTTTGTCACTGCCTGAAATGTATCATGAGAAGCAACAATTACAGTACTGTAATTCATTGTGTCCATGATGTTGTTTACACAGGAAAAAAAACTACAAGAAAAATGGTAGAAAATCAATAATATGCAATAACTGAATTAATAAGAGTGGTTTTTTTTAAGGTATGGCAAAGTTTATTAAACTTTTTTTTACTCTTTAAAGAGCATGTTTGTTATTTAGTGTTTAATAACTAGAGCTGCTCTATAGATTTGGTCATTATCTTTTTATTTGCACTTTTTAACTGATTACAATTCCAGCCTGACAGAACACACCGGTGGTATTGTGAGATACAGGGAGGTCAAAAGGTTTGGTCCCGTAACCAAGAGCTCATTATTACTCTGCTGCTTTTTAATCAATAATATTTTAATAAACTTTGTGTGTCTTTAACAAACGATTGTAGAAAAACTATGCAACTTTAGAAAAAAAGCTTAATGATGCACCTCAGGGACAAATTGTTCTGCATATGAGGGGTTGGAGCCTGTACTGTGCTTAAGTTACATTTTTAGGACAGCAGAAGTATTCACATGTCATTCAAAGCATCAGTCACACCAACTAGAGAACAAGTTGTCCACAAAGCCAAGAGGCGACACATTTTATACGTAATATAAAAATATCTTTTGACGAAAGGTCAGTTTTACAATTATGTTGATGTAGTTTCCAGATTTAAATGTTTTTCTGCAGCACACTGACAGCAAAGATGAATTGAGGGAGGAACTAATGTTGGTATTATTAACATGTTTAGCAACAGAAACAAAGCAAGAAACATGATTTCAAATAATGTGAGTTTTCCAATAATCAAAAATATTGTTGCTAAAGTGAGTGTAACCTTCTTGCAAAATATTTTAGTATCTCAAATGTCTTTTTTTCTTCATTTTTTTAGGAAATTACAAATATGTGTATTCATATTTTACCACTGTGAAATATGTTTCCAAAAAGTGATTTTTACTGTGCATTTTTACAAAAAAAACTAAATAAAACAAACCTATAGCGCACTGGGTTTTTTTTTTTGTTTGTTTGTTTTGTTTTGTTAAGGTCGTGTTTATTATGAGTATAACAATTATGTTTGTAAAATAAACTCTGGTTCTTTCACTTCTGTATACTTGATTAATTGCTGCTGTGTCAAATTCGGCATGGTCGCCAGGAACACCTCCATCTGTTTCTTATCTTAAACACTTAGGTACACAGGTCTTTGGGCAGTTACACATTTTTTATAATTTTGTCTCTGTACACCACAACACAGGAGCCTCTAAAAATGGAATATTATATATAAAAATGGCTGTAATTCTAAAAGAGTTAATGCAGTACTTTAGTTAAATTACTTGAATTAAAACTAAAAGTTTGGGCTGCAGTAACATTTTGATTGTTTGATATAAAACCCATTGTGCAGGTGTACTGAGGAAAAATTCTAATAAATGCCTCATTGTCCAAAAACCTATGAACCTTATTACAATAAGTTATGCTGCTATCAAATATTATCTATGTCCCTAAAACTTAAGTGCATTCTTCTATGCCAGCGGTCCCCGAGGCCCGGGGGTTGGGGACCGGGCCACGAGAGTTGAGGCTCAGGTGTGAAATGTATGGTTTTCAGGGTTTTTATCGGTTTTCAGCATTATTTTGTTATCATTTTTATCGTTAACTCGGTTTTCCTGGGTCTTTTCACGCGTGTTATGAATAAATCTTCTTTTTTTCGGTACCGGCACTAGTTTTATTTTGTTGTATTTATCCGCGACACCTTATTGCCGGTCCGTGAAAATATTGTCGGGCATAAACCGGTCCGTGGCGCAAAAAAGGTTGGGGACCGCTGTTCTATGCCATATTAGTGCATTAGTGCTTAGTTTTATTAAAAACTGTTGTACAGTACTGGATGACATTATAATGAGCACTGAAACTTTAGTTATTAACACTAAAAAATGTGCACTTAAAATAGTTTTACTCCGCTGTAAAAAAGAAATTATGTATCTTTTTGGTTTTCCAGTTTGCCACAAAATGTAACAAAATTCAGCTGAGCACACCAGGGGTCACACCTTTCATCCTTTGTTAAACATGTTTAATATGTAAGTATGCTATCTTGGGTGCAGTGTTTAGGTATAAATCTCCATATTATGCTTCTTTATACTTTTATTCTTCTAAAGGTTCAGGTGAAATATACCTTTGAGCTCATTAAATATTAGTGTTACACAGAAAATTGTAAAAAAGAAAAAGAAAAAAAGAAAAAAAAATTTTGATATGGACTGATATGCTGTAAAATACAATAAATATGTATTTTCCACAAATTTCTGCTCTCATTTAAAGTTTTAAAATGTGTTATTTAAAAGAAAAAAAGGATTCCAATACTTCCTGTGTTTTGCTTATATCAATATATCTGTATTCATCTCAGTTTAGCAAACAACCTCATTAGTTACAGAAGCTAAAACCATCATTGTACATTTAGTTATTAAGTTTCTTATGTGTAGACGGGATAAGGTTTAATCCTGAAGTAAGTGGATAAATAAACTAAGGAATGAATAACTAGATTGGTTAATGCATAATTCGGTTTTCAAATAATTCAAATAATCCAGATAAAGAAAGATAATAGTCTCCTTATTTCTTCAAATTAACTGCTAAATGTGTTTGCTGCTCACATGCACAGCTGAAGTATGCATAGACTTGCTTGCATCAGACCTTGGTGGATAGGAGCCTAAATTGATTGTGTATGCATCATTCAGGCAGGAAGTGCCCCCATCCCCCTCCTTTTCTCTCCCTCTCTCTCTCTTCACCCTGGCCAGTTCTAGTCCTTTTTTCTCCAGCCTCTCCCTCTCATCCCTGCAGCATTGTCTCAGTTCTTCAGTCTCTGACCTTCCACAGGGACCATGCAATCATTTGTTAGCAGGTAGGTTTCAATGGGGGGGCTGAGTCATGCTGGTCTATTCATGGATTCTTATTTAGCCATTTTCATTTTTAGATTTTCAATCTGTCAAGCGACCATTTTGGCAAGGCTCCAAGGCCTGATGTTTGTTATCTTAATGTAGAGTAACTATGCTGCTCTGTGCAGGTGCTGCAGGCCTCTAAGAACTAATGTGATGTGAGCTTTGGGATTGTTGCATAGGGGGCTGAAAATTCATATTTTCCTTTGATCTATTTGATTAGCTTTTTTAAAATGTACATTAGTAATTACTGTCTTAAGGCTGTTATTCTTGCTAACTTCTCTGGCTGATTAAAAAGAAATTGTTTCACTATGTTGCCTGAGAGGAGTAATTTGCAGTTTTTTCGCTTTTAAGAGTGGGTGGATAAAACCGAAATGTAAAACATATAATAATATTGTTTTTTCACCTGCTATACTGGGTTCTAAATTCTTTTGTTCTTGATTATTAGACCTTTGCACATTAATAAAATACAAATCCTGAACTTTGCATACACTAGATTGTGCTGCTGTGCTGAGCAGCCAATTGAATCCCAGTCAAGATTCAGGGTGACTCCACAACTGAAAGATCAATACCAGTAAAAGCATAGCAGAGGCAGTGCTAGCAATTCAGTGGGTAAAACATGAGCCTCCCCACTTATGCTTGTTCAGCTTTTTATTTGTGTGTACAAAGACAGCCATAGATATCAGGCTTGCATCTTTTCAGAGCATGTTGATTCCCTAATTTCCTGTGAAAGTGGTTAGACTAGAATGCCAGGACAGACTATTAAAAGGTGCAGAAATGTGTTCAGCTATCAGAGAAAAGCTGTGTTAGTAGCTGAACATACTTGCTCTTGTAACACTGGGTCACATAAAGGCCACATAATAGTGGGATGTATTTGATTTTATCTGATGATGCTGTGTACAATTAATATTAGACATTTTTACTGAATTTCAGAGATTTGTGAGTAGATTTGGGATTTGTTAAGGTTTGTAATGTAAACCTTAATTGCGGCATATAGTCTATTATTGCTTAAATCTGTAGCTTTGTTTTGTCGATAATACCTAGATAGTTAGATACTAAATTTAATGTCCCATTTGACTTGATTTGATTTTACATTTTTTAATTTAAAACATTGGTTCTTCATGTATGACTGTGGCCTCTTGCAAACTAATTACACCTATGCATTTGTGTGTTTTTCCCGACCCAGGTCATATCTGACCCCTGTCAGGGATGAAGAAGCAGAATCTCAGAGAAAAGCAAAATCTCGCCATGCGAGACAAACTCGCAGGTTAACACAGGTACTGAAATGGTTTACATGTTTAGATTTTGAAAGATTTAACAAACTGTTCACACATGTGAAGCTGTGTGAATATCCTGCAGGGTATGACTCTGACTGACCTGAAAGAGGCTCAGAAGATCAGCAGCCTGGAAGATGGAAAAATTGAGGATAGCAGCAGACTGGAGGACAGGTCCTGTCTGCGGATGAGCTTAACAGATGATAGAAGAGTTCAGACTGGTGTGACAGAGTACACAGAAACAGCTGATGTCACTCTAAACTGGAGCCAAATGGACAAGGTTACAAGACAGAATTATTTAGAAATCGTTTTCTGCCTCAGATGTGGTTGATTTGTAGCTTTAAGTGAAATTTATGATTTATCTCTGTATTCTTCTTTATTTTACTCCAAATGTGCAGGAGGGTAACTTTGAAACCAGATTAGAAATCCTGCCTGACCTTCCACACAGGCCTTACTGCAACAGCTCCTTCAGAGGTAAGAAAAACAGAATTTCTTTTGATTATCGCGTTCTGTTGTGCTTCATGATCCATATGTTTTGTTTTGGGTTCCATGAAATATAATACAACAGCATCACAAACAAAACATGTGCTAGCAGCAGGTCACTATGATCCAGACTGTTAGTCCAATTAATGATTTCTGGACAGTTTTGATGTTCAGGATTGTTCTTTCAATGTCATTTCAAACATCTTAACAAAAACTGTTGTTTTTTTTGTTTGTTTTTTAAGTAAACATAACTTGTTAAAATGTACTTTGTAGGTAGAGAAGTAAAATGTAAATGGCGCTTTTTAGTCCCTAAGGACCCCAAAGCTTACATATCCAGTCATCCACCCATTTACACACATCATTCACACACTGGTGATGGTAAGCTTTTGTAACCACAGCCACCCTGTTGACTGACAGAGGCGAGGCTGCAACACTGGCGCCACTGGGCCCTCTGACCACCACCAGTGGCACGGGTGAAGTGTCTTATAAAAGGACACAACGAATGAGACTGTCCAAGCCGGGTCGAACAGTAACAAGGCGAACGCCCAACTCTTGAGCCACGATCACCCCTGTAACCCTGTAACTATTATCTGTTTAATCAGGCCTTCAGTTGACATTCAGTTGACAATCGATTATGTTGTAATCGATTTTTTATTCTTTTTTAACATAAGTCTCTGTTGATATTAAAGGAATTAAATCACTTTTTTTGGTTTTCAGTTGATAATGTTTGAGAAGTTTTTGAGCTCTGATAGCTCAGAATCATGAAGACCTCAATCTGAACATTAGCCTTCAGTTTGTTAATCATAAAGCATGTCTTTATTTTCCATTATTAGTATTGATCTAGTATAATAATAAAAACACACACTTCCTTTATATGTCCAGTTGGTGAGAGATGGCGGAGAGATGAAAATCAGAACGTTGCAGATTCAGCACAGCTGAGTTTTTCTGCTAAGCATCAACAAAGACGGCCCTGCTTTGACACTGAAGGCTCAGACTACATTGCAGAGGTAGGTGGAAAACATCTAGGCACTTTAAGTTTAATAACACACACACACCAAGAGGCGAATGGTGGCTTCACAAAAGATTTTAACCGTCTACCACTAGATGGAGTCAAAGGACAATCTAATCTATTTCTCATCCATAGTTCGTTCCAGAGGAGGCCAGTGTTTACAGAGCTGTTCTGTGTGATAAGTAGAAATTTCTCGGGAATGGTTTTAAACTTAAAAAATGTGATAATTAGTTCTCATGCTTCACAAAATTAAAGTGTTTTTTGGCATTTACGACAATATCATGGAGGTATTAAATCCATCTCAGATGCCACTCTAATTTAAATATTGTGTGTAAGTCAATATCTGTTGGCAACATTGTTTCATGTTCATATTCTGTTCCTCCCTGACCTGAAAACTGAGTATGCTTCAAAGGCAGCTGCGCTCTGATCTCTGATGCAATATTTTAAGAAGTACTGCAATCACCAATGTCGAGCATGTGTTCACAGAGTCCCGTAACTAGAAGTGCTGGATAATATCTCACAGAAAGATAGTCTGGATAGCCAACCCCCCACTCTCTTTAAGTCATTTTGATTCTTCACATCACATGGCTGAGGTGTCTCAGCATTCCATACCATATTGGGCAAAACTGAGACGGTCTCTGTTTAGTCTTAGCCTTGGATTCAGAGGGATTGGCTTTCCTTTCTCCTTTAAATTCTTGACTATTACTGTTCTCCCTCCACCTGCATGCTATCGGTGAAACACCCCTGACAAAACCACTGACAAATTTAATCACTAATTACTCCTACTGGGTAAAATCTGGCAATTCACTTATTAAGAGTCACTTTAGATAGTCTGGCCATCTGAGAAATGGAAGCAGAGGGGACACATAGATGACTTACAAGACTGTATCCTGATAATAGATGATTATGAATGTCCTAGCTGTAATACAGTATGAATGGAAAGTGGTGTCCATGTGAGCTGACTCCAGGTCAGAGATTTGGCTGGAATCCTGTGCTGGAATCTGAAACAGAGATCTGTCAGTAATACGAGAGTATCTCAGCGGGTACTATATCTGTCTGTGATAATCATACTGAGCAGTGAGGTTTTACCAGAAGCTAGACAGGCTGCCCATCAATAGAGTCGACCTCTGTGTGACTCCATGATTATCGGAACAGATTTTCCGCAGTTCTTTTTATGATTTTTTCCAACAACAGACAAAAAGACAGGTGCAGAGTGAGACAACATAGAGATTCTGCTACGTAAGGGTGACAAGCAGAGATAGCAAGAATGCCGCTTCAAACATACCTCTTTTTATCCTGGAATACATTAAGAAATTTGATCTGATTGGTAGTCCAACCTTAACTTCCACATTTCTGCTATCACTCAGGGGATCTTTGGTAGCCACTTATTTTCTGCTTTCTAAAATGCATGATCATAGCATCCCATATGGAAAGTCCTAAGGCTAAGGGTGAGGATCAGACAGAAGGAACTCCAGCTGGGCTAGATTCTCAACACAACTATCCAAAACCAGTGCCAGTGCAGTTTAATGTCTTATTTCCAGAGGGTCTCCGAGTTAGAATGTTTAATGTAAATATACTGCTAGACTACTCTAACTAATAACTAATTCCAATATCAGTTTTGTTAGAACTTACAATCCATGGTGTTCATGCTTAAAATTCAAGCACTGTAAAAGTTAAAGATGCAGGCGATGATACTTGGATTGGGAAATTAAGACCTGTTAGATTTCTAGTCTGGGTGACTTTCCAGCCTTAAATCGAAAGCCATAACACAGCTTCTCCGCTTCTTTTTGAATCTCCCCTGTGTCTGTGCTCAGTTTCTTGCAGTCCTATCTTGCCTTCTATCTATTTGCCCTGAGCAAGGATGAGGGAGTGTAGAGCACCGTGAGGTGCTCGCGTACCTCACTATAAAAGGAAGACAGCAATGAGCCAGCTTGAGCTGACTATGAAAGTAAGGGGTTACTGCTGGGTTGTTTAAAGGAGCAGTTTGACATTTTGAGAAATACTCGTGTTCATTTTGTTGCCAAGAATTAGGTGAGAAGATTGATACCACCTGTATGGTCAACATGAAGTCAGAGCCAGCGCCGGATTACCTTAGCTTAGCAGGGAAAAGCAGGGAACACTGTTTGGTTCTGTCCCCGCTGAGCCTCATTAGTTAAAACATAAATTTTGTTTGTTTAACAACTAGAGAGAAAAAAGATGAACAAAATAAGATGTAACATGTTAATTAGAGAGTTTTAGAGATGCTGGGAGGCAGGTTTAGAATCTTTGAACAGAGCCAGTCGAACTGTTTTTCTCTTATTCGAGTGTTTTTGCTATGCCAAGTTAACAAGCTGCTGGCTGTAGCTTCACACAAGTCTGAGAATTCAGTTAGTCTTTTCAAATAACTTCTGACAAGAAACCGAAAATTTATATTTCCCCAAAAATGTCCAACTATTCTTTGATAAAATGTTGACTTTTTCTAAACCTGTCTATCAATAGGCAGGTTTATAAAACTAAAAATAAAATCAATACGACTGTGGGCAAAATGAAACAAGATTTCAGTTTCAGGAAGAGGAGATGTGTCACAAATGCTCTGTGTTAACACTGTGTAGCACTAATACTGGCAACGTCCCCTCTCCATCACACTGTAGGGCGCACAGAGTTACTTGACACTTTACAGTTGTTGATGGCTCCTCAGGTGATACTGCGTGTTGACCTACCAGGACACAAATTGCTTCAGCCCCCTCCTGACTCTGGCTTTGTGCTCCACCTCCTCTTATCCTTGTTCACATCGTTGGACAATTTTTAGCCCTCAGTGCCGAGTCTGTCCATAGCAGAGCCTCTGGCAGGCTGCCACAGAAAGCTGCCAAAGCTGAAGAGAGCCGGGAGAAGCAGGGGGCTGGGGGTTGGGGAAGCAGAGGGACCGAGAGGGTGACCAAATAGTGAAAGGAGCAGAAGAGAGAAAGCAGGAGAGGGAGGGAGATGGCAGAGAGTGTATAACTTTGGGGAACTCAGGAAGAGGCAGCAAAGGGAACAAACTTTTTCTCTCTTGTCTTGTTTTGGACTTTTGTGCATTTCATAGCGGACTTCAGTGCTGACAGAGCAGAACAAGGGATACTCATTCGTTTGCTTTCTTCATTGAATTGTTCTTTTTTTTTAGATCTCCAGAGATTATTTTGTTTTGTGGTTCTTTTTAACATTTTTATCTGCTTGTTGTTTAACTGCCTGAGATTTGAAGAAGGCGTGACCACACATTTGAAATCCTTCCAGATTTAACAGCAACTGTGTCCACTTCTGGGACGTTTGTGGCTGCACTGAAACACCAAACAGACATATAAACACACACACACACACACACATACACACACCTGTTGTTGCTGAGGATTCCCCAGGAGCACGGTCATGGACATCTGTGTCCCTGTTGCTTGAGGGAATCTGTGCGTGTGCGCAGCTGTTATCTGCTGGTGGCCTCGGTGAATGTTACAGTAGAAGCTGATCTGCCTGTCCGGGGTAGAGGAGGGAGATGTCATCCTACTACCCACGCACCAAGGACCTGACTCGCACCAGGAAGTCACTGACAGAATCGCCACCATCGTCTCCGTCCCCTACAGAAAAAAACTACAGAGTAAGCTTTATTTCTAGAGCAGTGCACCTTTGCAGGATAAACTGAATGTGATACTTTTTTGTGATATTGTAGCAGTTTTTTGTAATTTATTCCTGTGGCTTTAAATAACTTTAACATCACAACTCTTAGTTCATTTTTATCTTACTCTTTATTTATCTGTAAAGGGACTTTAGAGTATGACCCCTCTGTAAAGTCAAAGAAGAATTGTATTTTCTGTAGAAGTTGGTGACTAATCCTTAGACCAGGCTGATTTGTTGACTCATCTAAGACAACTGGACACATCATTAAGTAGCTTTTTAAGAGTTCAGACAATTTGCTGAAGAATTTGTCAGTTAATTGATTAGATTTTTTGACTTTGAACGATAGATATATATAGATATATATTATAGCAGTATATATGTTTGGACATCTGCTGTTGGGATACTAACAGTTAAACAAAAAAACATTATATCATCATCAGGCTAATAGTTCATTTACTAATGTGTATTTGCCTAACTCTTCAGACACTTATCGCAACTTATTTGTTGGCTTGTGAAAGCGAGGCAAGTATTTGCTCTGAAGCGCTGAGAGTCTGACCACATTTTCTGGAAAAGACTTTTGGATTGAAGCATTCCTTCTGTAATTTCCTGTTATTTTTTTTCTGCCTAAGTGGCTTATTCTCACGGGCGTAGTTTGACTGTTTATGTCAGTGCATCAGACTGAGCTGAACTCTGTGTGACAGGCACATTTAAAGGGAAAGAAAGAAAAGAGGGGGAAAAACCCCAAACACAATGGGATCCTGTCTGTTTAGAGGCACGTACAGTAATGTCACGCAACACTACAGACACACTCATTATTATTGCACTGTTGCCAGCAATGAATGCCTCTGGTGGATGTTTGGATTCTTTTGCTCGCATTTCAACAAGTGTCAGTCTCTCTCTGCCGGGGAAACTCTGGCTTTAATTTTCCATGAAGCCAGCCCGATCTGAATTGGCAGTGAGTTCCTGGGAGAGAAAAAGCCGTGGAGTCAGGTTGATGCAATAATTGTACCAATGTAATATGTGTTACAGCTGTGTGCAACAGGAAGTCAAAGTAAACAGGAACACATTTGCATCATTGGCAGACACTCAACATTTGGCAGATGTTCACAGTGGTGAAATGTAAGTAAGCACATTAAGCCACGTGCTGTACAGAAGGAAGAATTAGATAGCTGAGATAGTCAGATCAGATAGTTTCTGCTACTTCTGCTTCATTATGTTTCTGGAAATATGATTCCCCCGCATTCAGAAATCATAGCCCACTAGGTTTATTTCAAATTAAAGAATGACGACTGGCTTGAATACGCAAACAAGTAATTGCACTAGATCCACTTTTCCTGTAAAAATCTCTGCAGGTCCACAGAAAGATAAAAAAAATTACCTGATGTTCCACGGACCTGCAAAGACTCAAATTAGACCCCCCATTAATAATTTCACACATTTGCTTTATCGTGTGATGCTATTGTGTGAAGAGATAGGCCACTTGGGTAGGACTCACTAAATGTCATCGTAATACATATGAATTAATGCATCGATAGTAACAATATGTCCTAATAGGCAGTAATGCTTCCAAGTACTGTTATTTAAGAAAAATAACCCATTTCCTCATTTGATTTGGTCATTTTGAAAACAAGGAAGATGCTCTTGGTTGCCTGGAGCTCTGAGATGTTGTGTAAAGAGTTAACACTGTAAAGAGGGAGAACTGGCTGAAGTAGGGAAAGGTGAGTGAATGCGGAAGATTTTTTTATGAGTTTATGTGTGTGTGTAGTGTAGTGTCATTTGCACTGGTGGGAGCGAAAAGAGAGTGTGTAGCTCAGATTTTCCTACTGTAGTCATCTAGCCTGCTCTGAAGGAGTGATACTGTGGCAGAAAGTGGAAAGGAAGAGAAGGAAGTAAGAAGGAGCATGAAGAGTCTGCTAATTATGATTTTCTTGGCTGATGTTAGCATTATCATTTATACGCTCTAGCAGTGAGCTCATGCAGGTGGCTTGCGTGTGTATACTTCTGATGATGTTGATCCAGGCAAGCTAATAAAACTGGAAACAGTTCTGTTTACTGGGTGCCCATGGTAAAGTCAACACCGTTTCTGAGGCTGTTTTCACCAGTCTGACACACTGTTGTTCATCTCCTCCTTCTTCTGCTGTGCTCTGCCTTGTTAAGTTACATGTGGCACTTCTTCCTCCCTCAATTTTTCCTAACAAGGCAATCAGATTGGTGCAGCTGCCATCACAAGCAGAATTCAAACTGTGGCTCATTTTCTGGCTTCGGTTCAATGTGGATGTTATGCGTTTATTAGTCGTATAAGGACTTGCTCTTTTTCCCAAAAATCTGGCAGTGTAATCCCCACAGGGCCCGCTCAAGGTTTCACTGGTATTAAGTTTTTTTAAAAAGCCTAATTTCACCAATTTTCTAATCCTTTAGTGTGAAATAGGTTTGCGAATAGTTTGGTTCATATCTCCAAAAGCAGGCTTCATGAAAATGTATTCTTACAACCTGCTGCTTAATGAATGATTACACAATCTGATTGAGGAATCTCGTTGCTATTGCACAAAGAGATCGGAGTGAGTGAGAGCTCTTCTTCACTCCATCCTTAGCCTTTTTTCATCTGAGGTCAGGGAGGTCTGTTTTTTCCTGGATAGCTCAGCTGAAGCACATGACCACATAAGGACAGGCAGCAGTGGCTCAGTTATGTAAACACTTGCTGAGGAACAGCTCCTACGATGCTGTGTAAAATATCCTCTTAACTCACTAAATCTGAATGCAGGAGTACCCATTGCTTTTAACATTTACTGTTTTTCTAAATCATTCTTTTAACATCTGCTTCTTGTCTCAAACAGCTTAGACCACCACACTTGATGTTTATTGCCAAACATTTCTAAACACAGGTGTTTAAAGATTTCTTTGCCTGGCTGGAGATCAACTCCAAATCTATGAATTTAGGGAAGTTTTACGAGACTGCAGCAGAGATCACGGCTCAAGCTGGTCTCACATCATGGCAGCCTCTCTCACTATATTACTTGTTGTTTCCAGTCTGGTATGAACAGTGAAAAAATCTCTCCTCATCATCTCATAACCACGTTTATCGGCTGAAGGCAGAAAGTGTTTGTTTAGTTCAATTTTGTTTAGGGCTCTCTGCAGTCATTTGAAAAACTAAGTATGGAGATTAAATATGGGGTGAAATTCCTGGACAGGTCAGACCAATGCAATGCAAGGCTCAGTCAGTATGATAGTTGGTATCGACTATTTGAAAACAACTGAAGAAGTATGGCTTCTTTTTAAGGGTTTCTAGGAGAAAGCCTGTTCTTTCAAAAAAAAGAACATCCAAATGTGAGGCTTTCTCAGCTTGGCCCAAACTGGGTCATACAACAGGTCAATTATCCCACACATGCCAACGAATCTGAAACAGAAGGACAGAATCAAGGTGTTTCAATGGCACCGTCACAATCCAGACCTCAAACTGATTGGCACAACGCAATGGGACCTTAAAAGTGTTTTGCATAAACAGGTACCGTCCAGCTTCAGTGATCTGAAGCAACGGTGCAAAGAAGACTGGACAAGAACTCCTGCACAACAATGTGAGAGACTAATAAAGTCATACAGAAACAGTTAGTTCAAGTTACAGCTGCTAAAGGTGATTCTACAAGCTACTGGATCATGAGGCGTACTTAGTTTTTCACAGAACTGCATAATGTCCCATAGTGTAAACGTTCTTTTTCACATGACTATGAAGTAATGCAGGAAGGCAGTCAATAGCCATAAAAAATAGGTCCCTTAAAAGGGACATCTCTGAGGTAACGTAATTTCTGAAAACAGAAACCAAATACAGCCAAAGAACAGTATGCATACGCAACTCCTCCTGTCGCACAGTGCCCAGGCTGCTTGGTGAAGTGGAAACAAACACAGAATGTGATCACAACAGGCAACTTGGCAGCCACTTAGACTGGGCTAGTCATAGCAGGGACCTGCCAGGACAGTTTGATATCAGACTGTTGTCTGAGGTCAGATGGCAGCCTGTCATGCAAGGAATACTTGACTTCTGATGTCATTATGTCATATTTGTGCTGCAGGCATGCTCATAGCAGCAGCGTATTTCAAAAGATTAACCAGGCTCACCGAGGAGGTTTGACCTCTGCGAACCCTGTCAGAGCAGTGTTGGGGTGAATTGTATCCTACTTCTACATGCACTTCTTCCATCTGGGACTAAAGGCGTCTGAACATGTTGTGATAATTCAACTGGAAGTTTTGTTTTTGTTCTCTGCTGTCTCAAAATGGAAAATATTTCTCAGCCAAGCCTTTGTTTGGTGATATCAAATGAACAGGACTCGATCTAACCATGACAGAATATTTTCACAGTGTGATGTTTCCATGCTGCTAGTCAAACTAACGTGGCTTATTCCTTGTTTTTCAGCATGACAGAGTGTCAAGGTAAGATTTGGGCTTTTTTTTCACTCTTCTGTATTACAGAACTGTAACAGCTAAGAGGAAAAAAAACACTGTAAATAAAGCTGCCTTGCAGACTGGCTAAGAGCTGTGTTGCCTCTAGATTTGATTCCATTGGAGAGAGTGCTACAGACAAGTCACTGGGCCGCACCAGCTCATACACGCGCAGAGAGGCAAGGCTGGCTGCACTGAATAAACAAGAACAAGACTCCACGGCCAAAGACTATAAGAAGGTAGTAACTCTTTTCTTAGTTTCAAAAGCACATTCTAATGTTACCGATTCAAAGCTGCAGTCCTGGATACAATTTGCCTTTAGATTTATGCACATTGTATCTATTTTTGTAGTGTAATGTCCTAGTAATGTAACTGGGCTTTCAGGGGATTACGAGTGTCAGAAAGGAACTTTTGACCTGTAATCGTATTTTACTATTGTAATATTCCCTATTCAAGTATTTGCAGAAATGAAGGTATGTCTTACTGAGACTGCATCAAACCAGTATATGGAACTATGAACCTGCAATGCCACTATACAGTAAGAGTGGTAATACTGTTGACTTCATGTTGTCATGGCAGGGATTGATGTTGTGTTTGTGGAGCGGGCCCAAAAACAGACACAGGAGAAATAAACTGATGATCAAACAAAAAGTGAGCCTTTATGCGGCTGATACAAAAAACAGAAAAATAAGGCGAGGCGAAAGTAAGCTGAAACCTAAACTGGGGCAGAACTAAACTAACTGTGAAAAGAATGACGAGAGACAGGAACATGAAGCTGAACAGGAACACGTGACAACGTAACTATGAAATAAACCAAACATGAGCATGAACACGGACCTGAACAGTGGGAGGCAAAAACTCTGTGACTTGACGTGACCTGACACGAAGACAGACAGATGACCCAACTAAGAACAGAAGGAGACAGAGGACTTAAATACACAGGAGGGTAATGAGGGAAGTGGAAACACCTGGGGAGACACAGCTGACACAAATGATCATGACGCCACAGGGAAAAGTAAAACTAAACACAATGAACATGGAAACACCAGAGCTTTCAAAATAAAACAGGAAACACGGAGAGACATGAACATACAGTTACATTGTAACCTTGGTTCTCTGAGTGAGAGGCTATCTCTCCACCCCCATACATATGGAATATGTAACGGGGTGGAGCGATAGCCTCAATATGATAGAGAACTGGGACACACCTGCTTGACACAAGAGACAGAGAGAGGGAGAGGGACACAAGGGGAACCTACATAGATGAGGAGATAACACATTACAAACAGAAAAGACTCATAAACAAGGACACATAGACGAAACCAAAACTAGAATGAAACTCAACTGACCCCTAACTAAATAATATTGCAATAATTTAGTATTATCACCAACTTAACATAAGAAAGTCAAAAACGCTGGGTTACAGACCCAGCCCCTGACACATGTAAGGTTTTTGAAGAAGCTAACCGTTCTAAATTTTACTACATTTACTTAAATAGATGTTGACAGGTGATGCTAACCCTAACCATAAACATACCCGAACATTATTATTTTTAAGACCGACAGAGACAGAGACTCCCCTTCCCCCCGATCCCTCCTTGAAATTCGGGGACCATGCTCAAATCGAAAGTGGCTCCATAGTCTACTGGTTTACACATTTACTGGGAGAAGGCACAAATTCCCTTAGGGTTGCATCAGGAAGGGGATTACAATTAGTTTACAATTGTGATAAGCATTCATCACCATCATCCTTTTAGGTTAGACATAATCAGATATCAACAAAAAAATGCACACTCAATTTGGTCATTTCACAGTCAGAAACAAAAGAAGTAACCTTATGTTAGGGTTGCTTTTTTTTGAAAAAGCTTTTGCTATTGTGAAAAAAAACTGTATTTATGTAAATATAACCGATGATCTTACATATTGTTTGAGTTCTGTGTTTCAACTTAAACTGTCTGTTGTTACTCCTTTTATGCCTTGTATCTTCATTAATATTTTGGTTATCAAAATTCAAATACTAAGAATCTCTATAACAAATCTATTCCTATATTTTTCCTTTTATTAACATTTTAGATGTATGCAGAAGCTTTGCATGAAAATGCAAAACTCAAGTCCAGGTTGCAGGAGAGCAAACAAGAGCTAGCCAAGATACGTTCCCAACTGGAGAAAGTCACTCAGGTACCTTTGACCCATTCTACAGAAAACTCACATTCATCCCTTCACTTCCTGTGTGCTTGAAGAAAGATTTGACTTTTTACTTCTTCACTGAAGGTTAAAATTTAAACCAGTTCTCCTAATAAATTTCTCCCAATAACATTACCCCTGTTTTAGAGACACGGCACAATATCTGAAAGATCTTCAGTACTTGAATCAGAAAAAAGGGTAAGTGTCTTAATAACCTTCTCTTTGATAATACTACATATCTTTGCATTCTTCCCAATCAGTTTCCTTGTCTACTTCAAATTATAGTCTTATAGCCTTTCATTTTTCCAGTAGACCTTACTTCAGTTTTTTTTCTTTATTTACAGGAAAAACAAACCCTTGAGAAAAGAGTGTCAGACATGGAGGATGAATTAAAGGTCAGTCCATGCAAAAACAGTGTGCACTCACTTAAATGGCATCTATTTTGTCTCAGACACAAGTGTTGCTTAATTTGTCTCGTTGATGTTTTCTCCTCAAAAAACATTATAATACTGATAGTCCTTGCCGGTACCTCCAGCCAAGCCCCTTTCACTCATTCTAAATCAAGCACACCTAAAGTATTTTTACAGAGCAGAACACACATATCGCTCACTGCAGAGTTGTGGTTAGCCAGGTGGGTTTGGAGTCAAGGAGAGAGAAGGTTAGTGCTTCAGGCTCATTACCCACAGTGTTCTGCTGGGCCACTTCCTGCCAGGCTAAGGAGGAGCCTGTGCTGCTGCTCCCCTGCTCCACTTATCCCCCTGTTGGGGTGAACATTGTGACCTAGTTCCAGCTGAATACCAAACCCTATCCAAGAGCAAAAGACCTGCTTTTGTGAGACATTCCTGTGTTGCTCTGTGTGTATTCCGCCTCACAAAGAAACACAGGGCACAACTACAAAGAGATGTCAGGCCTGAGTAAAAATGGTCTGCAATTTATGTGGAAGCAATTACAAACTACACGATAAGATTATAATTTGATTACTTGAGAGAACCAACCAGCATAAAATAAACTGCGAAACACAAACGTAGTTGCAAAACATAGGGGGACTATGTAAAATGTCAATAAAAACACACTGCAATGATTTGCAAATCTCGTGAGCCTGTATTTTATTCACAATTGAACAAAGAAAACATTTCCTATTTCATTAAAAATGTTAGCTCATTTTGAATTTAATGGCAGGAACACATCTCAAAGAATTCTGAATGGAGCCAACAAAAGGCTGGAAAATTAAGTGATATTAAAATGAAACAGCTGGTGGAACAATTTGCAAACTAATTAGGCAACAGGTCAGTAACATGATTGTGTAAAAATGAGCATTTTAGAGCAGCAGACTTTCTCAGACGTGGCCACTGGTTTACCAACCTGTGTCTGCAAATTGTATGATTTCAGGTTAATGTTTCTTGAAGTTAAAATTACAAAGACTATGAATATCTCACCATCTAAAGTACATAATATCATCAAAAGATTCAGAGAATTTAGAGAAATGTCTGTGCGCAGGGGATAAGGCCAAAAGTGTTATTGGGTGTCTGTGATCTTCTGGCCTTCAGGTGGCACTGAATTCAAAACAGGCATGAAACACTTCCAGAAATTACCGTCTGTGAACACAGCATGCCATGACTGGAAATGGAATTGGCAGGTTGCACGTAGGGAAAGGCATCATCACTGCTGAATAGTACATACAAGCAACAATCAGGGAGCCCCTTGCATATTTCAGCAAGACAATGGTAAACTGCCTACTTCCCCTGTTACAACAACAACAACAAGGCTTTGTAGTAAAAACATCCAGGGGCTGAACTGAGCTGCCTGCACTGAAAACATTTGGTGCATCATGGAGCTAAAAATACCCCGGACTGTTGAACAGTTAGAGCCATATATCAGACAAGAATGGGACAGCATTCCTCTCTCAGAAGTCCAACACTGGTCTCCTCAATTCCTTCATGTTTATGGACTATTATTAAAAGGAGAAGGTATGCTTTTTTTTTCATTAAAGGTTTCTCAGGTCAAACACTGACATGCTTTCTGTGTTCTCTTGTCACTAAAATGTGGGTTATGAGATTTGCAAATCTCTACATTTTATTTTTATAAAACCCAACTTTTCGGGAATTCGGTTTGCATAATATATGCAGAATTCCAAGGATCTTATAACGTACAACAGCAGCGTGGTATATAAGCAGCAGATGTTTGACCCGCGTATTGTCATGGTTCCTTCAGCAGGATGCCCCACTGCGGTTTCGCTGTGGGTACCAGCCCTGAGGGCAAGCTGTCTCAGGGAAGGGGGGACGGTGAGTGGTTGCTATGATACAGAGGTGTGACTGATACGTGCCTATCACCTCACATGTTTCTGTTGTGCCAGAGATTGGGGCATGTTTACACATCTGGACTTTTTATCCTCTCAACAGTAACAGTAGCTTAGAGCGTAAAAGCTTTGGGAGCACATCACCTCAGAGAACTGGCTTGCACTCTCTCACAAAGTCACTTCTTCACTTTCAGCAAGTATCAGATTCTCCACATGGGGAGCTGTTTCATTGCTGCCACATAGGTATCAAATTGCACCACCTACTGGAAAGGAAAAATAGCAGTAGCCTTTAAGAGGTATAGATGTGTCGAAAAAAGATGTTTGTACGGTTATAAAAAAAAATACAATAAAATAAACAAAATCAATAAACTACAGTTGTGACACTCATTGACCACAAGTGTCAGAATTCCTGAGGAGGTTACTCTCCGTGCCTATAAATGATACATAACAGCACATCTTCACCTTTGCTTGCTGTAGTTACTTTTCTTGCAAATAGGGGTGCATTTTGGGGTTTTGGGCTACCCGCCCTGCAGGTCTGCACTTAATTAGCCTTAGTTATGGATTTTTCACATCAACATCACTGTGTGTCCATCTTCCCTCTTAAAATAGTGGGAATGTGGTAATACTCAAAGTGTCAGATTACTCTGCTGGGTTTTACATTTCAAATGGAAAAGCTCAATTATTCTTGACAGCCTCTAAACCTAATGAATAGTAACTCTGTAGAAATGATCCCCTAGAACCTGAGAGTGTAGTCAGATCTGATTTAATATCAAACAGCTCAATATTAAAAGAGTGTAATAAGGGATACTGGTCATTATGCATTCTTGGCTCACTGTGTCCTTTTCTTCACCACAGCCAAGGGCACCTTTCCAAAAACTGCACTGTTTTAATCCAAGAGAACATTTAATGCATGAACTGAAAAGTCCCCAAACCAGGCAGCTTTCATAAATGTGCGCAAGGCGAAGCTGGGTGTCCTCGTTTATATGTCATGTTTTGCCACATTCACCTCCACAAACTTGTCTGTCTGGGTGGCTGAAATGCCACAAGTGCCCTGAATAATGTGTATATGTGTGTGTGTCTGGTCTGCGGTTTACCTTCAGCAATGGTGTCAAACCACAGACAGTTATGTCGAACCACATTGAGGTTTACCTCAAAAAAAGTCAGGCCAGGAAGAGGGAGGAAATGAATGATTTCCATTCCTTTGACTTTTATCTGAAGAGGCTCTTGTGCAATGGCTAAAATATAGCAGCGTTCATTATTTTCTCTCTTGTTAAGCTTTCTATGAATTTTATTCCATCTTCTTTGCAGTTCTATACATATAATAGTAAGTTAACACCTCACTTCTTCCCAATAAAGCCCACCTTTGATGAGCACAAATCCAAGTAGAACTGGCTTCATAACTTTCCTCGCTTGTTGCAGCTTATGGTATTTTCTCTCAAAATATCTCTGTTGTGTAAATATTTGTTTATGTAAGTATTTCTGATAAATCCCTCAGCAGTGGTTCTTTGATTTCCCCTGTCTATGCTGCTGTGTGGGTGCATGCCTGTATGAGCGGATATGGCTGCAGTCTCTGTATGAGTATCTCTCTGTGCAACATGGCCTGCTCCCCGCATGCTCTCTCTGTCTGCCCCTCTCTGTATCTCTCTCCTCCTGTACGCAGGCTTTCCCTGCTCTGGCTCAGGTCCAGACCTTGCGGAGAGTCAACGAGTGTCTCCTGGCTGAAAATAGAGCCATGCTTCGCGTCCTCGCCCGCCTCTCTGAGACGGCCTCAATGCCGGAGACAGAGGACCTCTGATCCTCTGAGACCTTTCCCCCTTCCTCTTCTCCCCTTCCTCAGCCACATAACTTCTACTTCTCTTTCCTTCTGGTGCCTCTACAGCCCCTTCAACCTCTGCTGTGTTCCTCTCAGGCAGGTCTTGCACTCTCTTGATGCTCACGCTTTCCTCCCACCCCTCTCCCCCCCACACACACTGCAATGCATCCTCCTGTGCACTTTTTTTTTTTTTTTAAACCTAATCTCCTTTATGGTCTAGACCAACCCTGAAGCCCCCTTTCCTCTAAAACAGTTGTCACAAAGCTCTGTTTGAAGTTTAATTTTAGGTAGATTTGTGTGGCATGCTTGAAATGAACACTGTGTTTTAAGCTGCATTTATTTATTTACATAGGGTTGCCATTTTGCATAAACACCTAGAACTCTGCATCATGAAAAATAGAAGCATTTGTAGCACCTTCTATTTTCACAATTAAATATATTCAAGTCCTGCGCAATGTGCTGTGTAATCAATGCAAAGTTGTTTTCCAAGGTAATAGCCACCCTATTGAATCTTCCAAAGGAAATGAAACGTGTCAGATCATTAGCCTTGCAAATGAACACGTGCTTTGTCACTGGATGAGACAGGGGTGCAGACGTACCAATAATTTTGTATGTTTTTGCTAATGAGCAGTGGATATGTGAAATTAAAGGTATCATTAGGCATTTTTTGGGAAATAAGCCCAATGGCCTTTTTTTGTTTTCTGAGAGCTAGGATCGATTCTACTCTAAAGTCTGTATGGCACATTTTCTGTTGGAAACAAATGGAAACATCTTACCAGCTAATCAAATCGAACCCCAAGAAACACACCCTGCAGTCTGATAATGGTTTAAAGATTTTTCGGGACAACAAAATGAACTTTAGCAAAGATTTGTTAAAGTTATGGCAAAATGTTTCGATTTAATGATTAAATGTCTAATATTTGCAGAGCTTGACAAATTATTTGTTTTACCTTACAGAAAAAAGAAAGCCATAGTAGACTTGCTATAAATGAGTGTGGAATAACAAGGAAATACTGATTTATTTTCTTGTCCAATGTAGTTACAGTTTGGCATCTAGTCTGCAAGCTCATCACTAGCTACAAATACTGTATCTTTTATTTCAAATTTGGGGTTAGTGACTAAATATTCATAAAAGGGGTCTGCATGTGGAGGCTGGGGTGGTAGAGGGGTCAACACTAGCGCTTATAGGTAGGAGTAAATAATGCAAGATTTTTCAGCTTAAACAAAATGCCAGATTGTGAGGGTGTAATTGGTGCATGACACAAGGAGAGTGAAACATATTTCAGTGTATATGATATAGCGCAGGGGTAGGCAACTCCAGGCCTCGAGTGCCGGTGTCCTGCAGATTTTAGATATCACCTGTGTCAAGACACCTGAATCAAATGATTAGTTAATTCCCAGGCCTCTGGACAACTTCAAGACATGTTGAAGACGTAATTTACCCATTGGAATCAGCTGTGTTGGATCAAGGACACATCTAAAACCTGCAGAACACCGGCACGCAAGGCCTGGAGTTGCCTACCTCTGATATAGCGCTACCTTGTATGCTTTACTTCAATTGTGTCCCACTCCAGGCCTCAAGGGCCGGTGTCCTGCAGGTTTTAGATCTCACCCTGGGTCAACACACTTGAATCAAATGATTAGTTCATTACCAGACCTCTGGAGAACTTCAAGAAATGTTGAGGAGGTAATTTAGCCATTTAAATCTGCTGTGTTGTCAAGGCCCTTGAGGCCTGTTGTCGGACACCCCTGCTTTACTTCATTCTTAGAAATATTTTTCATGCTGTCTAAGCAGGTGTTTAATGAATAATACCACAACTTTTTCATTTCATCTTTTGTACAGATTGAACAAACAGTTTTAAAGGTGCTAGCAGGAAAATTGCTCGCCTTTTATTCATTAATGCTAATCTACATTAACAGCCCGCTGATAATTTATCGGTCATCTCATCTAGCAAATTCCAAAACTGTCGTTATATTTTTAATTTACAACATAGGATTGCCAGCACAGCGGGGCTTTCACTCTCACTTTATGGATTAATATTCAACATATTGGGCACGAACATGTTGACGTAAGACGTCTCTGCTCACTCACCAGTTGCGGTAACGTGTCCCAGCTAGTGCAGAAGGTTATTGTTTGTCTCCAGTAGAGGGGAAATACTTTGACAAAGAGGGTGGTTATTTTTAGTCATTGCTTCTCATGAGAGACATGACCTAGATTTGGGGAATTGACCCTCCCTCACTTTCCTTCTCTCTGACTTCATTCTCTGTCACTTTTCACATTCAGGACATACTGTCACTGTCACACCACACTGCATGATCAAGTACTGTAGAGCATGTCCTCATTGCCTGACTTTAAACTTCAGTGAAAGATAACTTTAGTGGTGATTAAAGTTGCAGTGGATAGTCCTGGTTTAAGTCACAAAGATGTCAAGTAACTATTTAAATGACACAGCAAAAGCAGTATATTTCCCTGGTTTTCTAATATTGTTTTTTTCCCTCTCGTTTTCTAGGTCTTAACAGAGCTCAAGTCAGACAACCAGAGACTAAAGGATGAAAATGGTGCTCTCATTCGAGTCATCAGCAAACTGTCAAAATGAAAAAGATGTCCGATGCTCCTCTTGTGTGTCTGTGGACGCTCCAAACCTGAAATAGCGTTGTCATTATCCACAAGGTCCCAGGTTTTGACTCGTATCTGAGTTACTGTATGGTGACAGGCTAGTTTGGTTGCATTTTCAGAAACATCCTACTAATTCCTGTTAGAACTTGTGAAGATCCAAAGAGAAGTGTTAGCAAGCTTCGGTTAATTTTACCATTATTAAAATTAAAGTTTCAACTATTTTTTTCCTTCATCATATGTTGTTTGTTTTAGGAATATTTGTCACGTGTATGAAATAGGGACCAGGTGTACTGTTGACATTTCAAATCCAAACAAATGCATCAGATTGCGTGAGGCTACTGTACCTAATAATATGCCATATATAACATTTTGACACTTTTACTTTGGTTGTCACTTGTGCACTCCATAATCGTCTTTTAATATGTTTTTTATTTGAAAGAGAAGACAGTCATTGACTTAGACTGTTTGGAACTGTAGCTGTCTCCTTTATTATGATGTGAGACGTTAAAGACGTTAAAAACTTATCACAAAAACACTTTGACTTACTTTCACTCTAGGCTAAAGATAGTGAAGCTTCATAAAATGCATGTTTTGAGTTGTGTTTGCTTCGATTGACAATATTCTCAGGTTTGTCACTCAGCCGTTGCTGCTCGCCACAGTTGAGTGCCTCGCAGATGTGGATTTCCTTGGAAATCTGTGGGTGTTTTTCTACGGTTGCAGGGATGCATGAATGTGATGCACTTGACAAACCTTTGGAAAAACTATCATTCTAACAGGTCAGACACAAATTTTAGTCCAATTTTCAGCTTTTTGAAAATTTGCTAATAGACATTTGAGTTTTATTTATCTAGTATGCAAAAAATGTAACATGTATATGTGGGCTTGTTAAAGGAGACTGTACAATAGGCCTGAAAGGCTACTTTGTGCATGCACATGTTAACAGTGCTGCTGTCATTAGCAGCCCTATGACACATTCAAAATGGTACACTTTCTGAGAGGAGATGATAATAATGTTTGTCACATTTTCCTTTTTTGTGTTTTCAGCTGCCCTGCTTTTTTAAATGCATGTTCTTCCTAGAGGATATTTTTATCGAGCTACTATCTCATTTTGAAAACAAATGAATGCCTGAAGAGAGAGACACCGCGAGTGCAAATGAAAATGCCGTATATATTGTGTTTTGTAATAGATATATATTTATTTATTTATGGATGTGTTAGTTTTAATCTTTATATTTTGCCTAGTCAGTTTTGTTTCAAAGGAGTACACTGATTATTTTTTAGCTGACCCGTTGGCCTTCCTGTCATTAGGCGATTAAAATACAAATACCAGAATCGTGCACTTCCTTGTTATCATTGCTCTGTGAGCCTTCACATCAATTGGGTGGCCTTAAAAATCAGCAAAAGACAGCGCTGTGAAATATAAACTGTTATCAGTTCTTTTATTCTGTGATGATTTCTCACAATTTTAATAGGTTTTCAGTTGTTCAAAGACTTTGTTGCCAATTTATAAGGCACACCTAGCTTCAGAGCAATCCTATACTGCAGGCCTTTGAACAAACCAGAACTTTACCAAGCTTCTGTTTTTGATTTGGTTATTTTTGTAGGCTATATTTACTAGTGCTATGGCGATTTAATATCTTTCAATATTAGTGATATCATGTTTTTATTAGTTGCAGTAGGAAGGGATTTCCTACTTGTAATGGTTACTTAAGAACTAAACCCACAATGCAACAAAGTATAGAGATTGTGAGTTTGCCTTAAAATAGGGTTTAATACATTATGATTTATAAACTAAGCTCTGCATTTCAGATTAATTTGCATGAAATCTCCTTCTGTGCTGTACGTGGTGTGAAAGACACAGCAAGGATTTTGGTATCTGTCTTCTTTTCACTTAATGGTTAAGTTAACAAAGGTACTCAGTGTTTAATGTATTCCTTAAACCATGTGATGGTTTTGGAGTCCAGCCATGACACATGCTGTATTACCAGTGTTATGTTTGCTCACATCCATTAATTGAACTATAAATAAGCTACAGTATGATTCTGCTCTCTCTACATGTGCTGTAGATGTTCTGATTTACGAATGATTGTATATTCAACAGTCTGAAATGTGAGTGGTGGCTTAACACAGACACACTGCTTAATTCACTCTGCTTAATAAATGGTAAAAGGATGAAAATGTTTTGTTTTTGTGACATTAACACACGACACAGGAAGAGGAACTGCGTATTAAACACAAACAAGTCATGGTAATTAAAAGGCCTTTATTTCCTATTTGTTTTTACAGAACTGTTAACACATATGATAAATTTGTAATAAGTTATTTGGTTCCCTTGATAACTTTATAAGGATCCCCAACGTTTGTCCACATAAGGGTCAAGAGGAGTTTGTGAGCAACGTTTGTGTCCAGTCAAGGGCTAAAGCATGCGATCCACAGTAGGCACAAGTACTGACATGAACACACGCACCACGACACTAGACACGAAGAAACACGGCTAGAGGACACAACCTGACTGTCCTCTGATGCTTTAAAAGAGGATGAAGAGAAAGAGGTGAAAATAAAAAGGGAAAAGAAGAGTCTTGAGAATACAGTTGCATCAGGGATGAGGGGTGGAGGACTAAGCGCTCAAGAGGGGAGTTTGTTACGCTCCTGCATGTTTGGCAGTATACAGTATGTCCACGTTGTAAACATGAAGGCCGGCATTCTCTACGCTCAGCAAAAGCAGCTTCAGTGGAGAAATCAGTGAGCCTGCTTCCTATTCAGCATCATGAAACCGACGGTACACGGTTGGTTACACGTAAACGAGACAAAGACGCAATGACAAAGCAAATGTGACAGAGTTTGGTGGCACATCTCTATATTCTACATTAAAGGCATACATCACAAAAAATTAAATGGCAGAAGAAGTGATTACACATATGCACAAGAATACAAAGGAGAAGTACAGCGAGTAATAGAGGAGACAAGACATCATGTTTCAAAGTGGCGTTTTTACCCGCTGAGAGGCTCCTCGACACATTTTGACAAGGTGGTAAAAGATCTGCTGAACTTTGGATGGTTTCCCTTTTTAAATCCCAGCGTTTGCAGAAAAATCGAATAAAACAAACAAACCACAACTGTGTGACCGGTGCTCTTTCAGCTGTCTGCACAGCTGAAAGAGCACACAGTTTCAGATGCGGGTGTGCATAAAGATATTACACAGTTACACAACCAGTAAGAGAACAGATTAATTTCCAGGTTTAAAACACAACTAAGACTGTTGCTTGACCATTACAGTCAAACGCACAAAGATGCGCATTTACGAATGAGTAATGTGTCCCATGCATGCAGACCTGTACTGTATATTGTATAATCCAGTGCTGTGGTTTTGCACCGTGTCTGCTAAAGGGCATACACCTCATCGTTTTTTCCCACATACCCAAATACACACAACTCCCAGTCCCCCATAGAACTTGTCCAGCGGTCATGCGACTGCGGTGACCCGAGCAGTAAAAGGTACTAAAAAAAACAAAAATATATCTCTAAAGTGTGCTATAGGTTTACCTGTAATCACCTTTGCCTCATCATCTGAAGTGTTTTGTCACTGCTCTGCGTGTACTGTTATTGTGGCTTTGCAGATTCAAACAGTGGTGATGAGTGCAGGCAACCGTAATCAGGTAGTGGCAGTATTTTTAGAATTGCGCTGAAATCTTGTGTTTAAATTATTCTCAGTGCATCATTTGGTCACAGTCTATAGCGTTAACGGGACAGTGAGTAAAAACTATATTGCATTAGACAATGTGTAGCATCACACAACACACTGCAGATTGTTGCCAGAACAGATGTGGCAGTTTGACAGATCTGGCAGGATTAAGGTGAACTTAAAGGAATAGTTCCACACTTGGAAAACTTGCTCATGCTCTTGCCTAATATTGATTGGCTGACACCACCCCTGTGTTATTGTTTTTTTTGCTTTTTTAAGTATAAAGGCTCAGCACAAAGACTGGAAAAAGAGGTTGCCTCACTCGAAGTAAGAAAATATGCCTACTAGGCACCACTAAAGCTCACAAAGTAACACATAATACCACTGTTTAAAATGTTCACAAACAGAAAAGAAAAAAAAACCCGAAATAAAACAAACTAGGGGAGTATTTTTTTGTTCCAGCAACAACTGATTTCAGGATGACTAAATAACACAAGCTTCATATTTTAGTGTGGACTGTGGATGAATCAGTCGTCTTTTCAAACTCTCTGCAAACTGGCAAGTCATTTTCCAAAATGTGAAACTATTTCTTTCGTTGAATTTTACATGCATGACATCAAAATGATTTTTTCTGCCATGTGCCTGTGAAAATCATAACTCTATGCATAGTTCTATGGGAGGGATTCCACTATTAAGTTTCTCAGTTTTTGCTCTCATTTTTGTTGCTTGAGCAGTTTGCTCAAATAAAAAAAATGAAAA
Source organism: Oreochromis aureus (assembly GCF_013358895.1). Lineage (NCBI taxonomy): Eukaryota > Metazoa > Chordata > Actinopteri > Cichliformes > Cichlidae > Oreochromis > Oreochromis aureus. Next base: position 11,997,815 of record NC_052961.1, on the reverse strand, counting down.
GAAATAAAAAGAAAACAACAAAAACAAGGGTAACTTCTTATTAATTGTACATGTAGTCACCAGTACATTCTAAACTCTGCTAAACTGGAAGAAGAGAAACTAGAAGAGTGACCCAGTTTGGTTCATAAATTGCACTCAGCCCAAGAATAGAACACGCTCTCGTATATATATATATATATATATAATTCTTAGCGTTATTATTGAGAATCTATTGTGATGTCATATCTATTATTTATACTATCAAAACAAGGCATATACATTACTAATCACAATACTGGAAAATCAGCTACCTCTATGAAACAAGGACATCAACAGCTCCGAAAGTAGAAAAAGACACACTCACTCTACTAAACTCACAACTGTTCTCAATGCTCACATATACATTAAAATGGATTTTTGCCCTCTTGATGAACAAAGACCTCTGAAAGGAATGTAAAAGAGAAACACTGGCCAAGGAAAATGAAGACATGTCAGATTTTTTTTTCTTCATAAATAAACTCTAGCTACTCAGCTGAGCTCTAAAGAGTTAGTGCTTGAGTTTTATGGCTTTAGTTTGATCTTATTCGTTTATCTTGTATACATGTACACGTATTGTATAATAAACACAGCAAAAGAGACACAGCCGTGAAGTACTTCAGGTCATTTCAATAGAAGAGAAAAGTAAAAAAGTAAAGAAGAGACAAAAAGGGATTCCAAGTCATTTGCGTTCACTGGAATGGAACTATTTGTCTTTTGGCCCCTGGAAATGTATTTTCTATAAAGATATGATCCAACAGACATCTTTCTTGGTCACTGCTGGCAGAAAACTGACTCCTACAATCCACCTACAAATTGCACATTTATTCAGCCTTTTCTAATAAGTTATTTCAGAATCACACTGTGTCAAATCTGCTATTAGAAACTGCTTCTATCTTAGACTTGGAGATCCCCTTTCCCAAACATTAAAAACCCTAAATACATTTTTTTAAATAAAAAAAAAAGCAATAGCAATTAAAATTCAGAAATGTGTCAAATATTAGCCTTCAGAAAGGTGCTGAAACAAAACAGATGGCAGATAAAAATAAAAATAAAAATTCTGATCACACAGAATTAGATAGCAAGCATGCGGCTACATTTTCATCCTACATGAACTCACACACAGTACTGGACGACACACTTGCTTAAGAATTTCAGGCGTGGAAAGGATCTTATTAGTAATATTACTCTAATATCTGTATGACATTCTCTCCAGTGACCCTCATGGAAAATAAATACACATTTGTTTCATTTTAGAAAATATACAGTGCATCTTTTTTCCCTTCGTCGTGTTATTAAAATGACAAATGACACCCATTTACGTACACGAGATATTTTTGCTTCGTCTCTAAAACATGCTCTTATGTACAGTATTTTGTATAAACATGCAGTATCAACGTGTATGAACTATGTATATAGGCAAAACTACACACCAATGGGTTGCTTGATTGCTTCCGTGTTGCCTTTTCTTTAGTGTTGTTTTCGTTAACTGAAGAAAAGAATGATGGGACGTGAAAAACTCAACTCCTGTCAAAGTTTGAAAGAAAAACGTATGATTTCCAACATTCATTAAATTCCCAAAAAGCTATGGTAATGTCTAAAAAGCCGACCGCATTTACTTTACATTGACTTATATTGCACACAGTTAATGGGTAGCTTTTGCCGTTGGTGCTTTCAGATAGCAGGATTTGCTTTTTTGTTTGTTTTTAATCTTTTTTTATTCATAGCTAGCTCAGCAAGGAAGTGTATTGGGGTCCAAACACTCTACACATATCAGGAGCCTTTTCTGCTTTATTCAGGCCTGATGAGTTTGGGCTTTGTTCATTCCCAATATTTCTCTTCAACAGAATATTAATATACAAATATAGAGAGCCAAAATATGCACAATGTCATATAATTCTTAGACATCTGTGTTGGGCTTGTCAAGCTGAGGACTGTGGGTACCTCATGTATGATTCAAGCTGCAGGAGACCAGGACTGTAGAAGTTTTTAGACCACAGAAACTTAAAAAATATATATTTTTAAGGTGTGCCCTGGTTCAGTTTATAGATTTGGACAAAATAAGCTAGAAAGATTTAAAATATCTGCATTTTTAATTTTTCAGCAGGACCTCTAACTTTTTACTTTAAATTATTTTTTTTACGCAACAGTTTGGCTCTCTATACTGGACCTAAAACATTCTGTTAAGAAATGCATTAAACTGAAGGATCTCTCTGTTATTATCAGGTTCATTTATATGAGGAGACCCGTTTGGCATGCCACATGGTGCCACAGAAAAAATTCAATCTCACAACATTTTATCACAGAAAAACTACACAGATCAAAGAACAGTTTTACCACAGAACAGGAAAAATACCCGATAGTGCAATTATATTCAACAGTTTGGTAAGCTGTGTATAAAATACACATGGATCAGTGCCTTCTTCCAGACCACACCCTTGCAATCAAGTGAGAAATATAATATCCAAACAATTAAAACACATAGGCAAAAAGCCGAGGCAAAAAAAAAAGCAACAAAAATAACAACAACAAAAAAAGTCAATCACTGTCTTGCTGTCTGTTTGTTTTTCTTTATTACAGCTAGCAGTAACTACTAACATAAATGATTAAAGCTCTGGTTTCTAAGTGTACCTAAATGTAAGATTTTGATTTAAAGTGCTTAAGGAATAAAAATGTTTGAAGTCAAATAGAAAAAAGTAACTGAGATAAAAGGAAAAAGAGATTAAAAAAACAGGGGAAAGAAAGAAATGAAGAGAACAACACTGCTAACTGGAAGGCGTCCCTGGTAGTTGAAAATTGCTTATTTTGTTACTTGGAAGGCTTGTCTCCTTTATGACTGTAAGACGGTTATAGGGATTCCTTTGAAGTAAAACCCTTGTGTCAAGTCCATGACTAATGGCAGTAGCACTGAACAAGTGAGATACAGAATCAGAGGTGTTGGGAGGGGAGGTGGTAGACTGCAGGCGGTAATCGACACCTTGTAAATATCATGTCATTGGTGCTTGGAATCAGTCTTTGTTGTACCTGCTCTGATATTTCCACGCTTGTTGTTCAGATGACAGATGCAGCCTTTTTGCACGGTGGAAAAAAAAAATATACACAAATACCCTTTTTTACTCCAAATCCATTATTCCCTCCCTCTCCCCTGACACACCATTTTAAGGATAAACTAACACTACTCGTGAGCCTTGGGTCACTGAAAAAGATCTTGAATTGAATATTTTTCTCGTCTACTTGAGTATCAGAATAATAATAACCCGTTTAGAAAAAAAGGCATGGAGTTTCACTTTCCTCTCAGTTTTCCTGAGACGATGGGCGGAAGGGTAACTAATCAAAAAGGCAGTGTGTTTGTGGGTAACTGGATATGTGTCTATCCCTACTTTGCTACCCACCTCTAGGAATGTACTTTAAACAAACAGAATCATCTAGTATGATAACTGGCAGGTGTGGAACATGGTGCACAATACACCTAAGGAATGAACCTGCTTGTGTTATTTCTCTATCATATGGCAGTATAAAGCATTTTATTATTAAGCTCTATTCTAAGCAACATGTGTCACTAAAGGGAAAAGATAAGAAGTACAATATGAGTGAATGTTGTATGTTTTATCTCCTCTATGACCAGATTCCCATATAGCACTCTTACCCTTCTTCATATTCTACTATGTATTCTTATAATATAATGGAACCACAACCCCAATACAAAAATAGATCTAAAGGAAATCAACGGAGCATCTGTCCATCCTGTAACGTATCTTCTTTTTTCAGTGGCATGATTTTATATAACATGATGCTTTTTTTAAACTATATTTCCCTTCATGTCAAATGGTATCAATGGATCTTTTGAAGGGTGGCAGTGGGGGAGGAAGGTGGAGAAGGGAAAAAATGTGGAGAGGGGAGCAGATGTACAGTTGGGGTGTTTGTCTGGAATATACACTGGGAAATGATGGGAAATGCATGGGTGGGTAGGTGTGGAGATGGTGGAGGTTTACTTCTTGGCAGTCAGGGCTGCGAGGGCGGCATCCACCTCTTCCTCTGGCTGCAGTGGATGCCACTGGGCAATGGGGCGACGGGGGTTGGCCAGCATGTCGGACCAGTGTTTCAGCCCAGCCCCTGTGGACTTGCTTCCTACCCAGATCTTCCCAATGGCATCATTCTTGCCAATCTTGTCGTAATCCAGCACTGTGATCACAGCTTGGATTTTCTGGGAGAGCAGGAAGAAAGGATTACAAAATCTGAAGTAGACTGTAGAAATCTGACGTTACTGAAAGATGTTTTAATTGGTTACTGGTGTCAGAAGCCTGGGGGGTGTTTATGCTTTCTGCAAAGTATGAGCAATGCTTAGTGTATAGCGTCCTACATACCACAGACAGTCATCATATACAATGTTTTTGGTGCTAAAGTACATTTAACTTCTATTTTATAACATACAGTAAAATGTGACAGTCATGAAAAAACATTTTAATCATAGAGTCACATGACAACTTTCTTTTTCACATGATAAAAATATGTTTGCACAGTCAGTGGTCACTTTGGTCACAAGTGATAACAAATAAATGTTAGTGTGGTGGTTTTCATTGTTTGAATAAAGTTAGGTGAGAAGATTAAAATCACTCTTATGTCTGTACATCAAATATAAGATATCCAGTACCTCTAAAGCTCACTAATCATTGCACTGATCCGACTTTTGTGTACTCTACTTCACTACAACAGCAGCGATGGCAGCAATAACTTAAAGACTCTACATTAAGCTATGCTAACTGGCTGCAAGTGGTAGTCTCAAGTTTACCAGAAAGATACAAGCATGGCGTTAATCTTCCAGTCTATAAAAGCAAGAGCACTGCAACAATAAAAAAGCAGAGATGGATCATAAAGTTTCCTAATAAATGCCACCATAAGCTACCAGTCATACCAGACCCAAATAAGGCTGTTGCAGGAAAACTCAAGAGTATATTTAAAGCCAGAGTGCATTTTTATTACTCATGAAATTCTCTTTATATTTGCAAGCGATGGTACTACACATTGATTTACACCTTATTTCAATAAAATGCTAGAATGACTTTAAAATTTTTGTGATCATTACCATGAGCTGAAAACTACAAATACCATCATAAATTTCATGAAAGACCTGAAAATTAGAAAGCCTGTATACACAGGTGGATTTACATACTCGCTTAACTGGAAAATACCACATCATGTTCTCATAAAATAAAAGACAATTTGGGATAGTGACAATTTCATATAAATATAACTGCCACACAGTCATTCGTTGTATGCTTGATCACAGATTACTTGATAGACAACATTTATATGAAGCTCGTTAAACAGCATGTGTTGACAGGATGCAGTGTTCATCGGCGTAACTTTGTGCTGAACATTTGGGGGGGTCAAGATCTCTGGGTAAATTCCCAAATGATTAAACATGCAACTGTTTTGCTGGTAATACCTGAAATGAGTAAATAAAATCAACAGCCTATTTATGCAAGATAATTCATAATTTTATTGGGGGGGTTATATTGGTTGGGTCTGATCATCGGGGGGGGTGTCATAACCCCCCTAACCATCCATCCATCCATCCATCCATTCATTCGCTTCCGCTTATCCTTTTCAGGGTCGCTGGAGCCTATCCCAGCTGTCATAGGGCAAGAGGCGGGGTACACCCTGGACAGGTCGCCAGTCTGTTGCAGGGCCAACACAACCATTCACACTCACATTCACACCTAGTGACAATTTCGATTATCCAATTAACCTATCCCCACAAGCTGCATGTCTTTGGACGGTGGGAGGAAGCCGGAGTACCGGAGGGAACCCACGCAAACACGGGAGAACATGCAAACTCCACACAGAAAGACCCCGGCCTGATGGTGGAATTGAACTCAGGACCTTCTTGCTGTGCGGCAACAGTGCTAACCACCATGCCACCGTGCTGCCTAACTCCCCTAACCCCCCTGGAAATTACGCCCCTGGCAATGTTACTCTTTCTGCTCCTGCTAAACGTTAAAGATTTGACAGGACTATTCTGCATCCTTACCTGCATTTGCTCAAGAGGGATCTCAAAGCTGAAGGACTCATTGTAATAAGGATTCAAAGTGTTCTTTTTCACTGTCGTCTTCTTCTTCTTCAGCCTCTTTCCATTCTGCAAAAGGTTGATTTTCACGTATGGATCTGAAAACAAAAACAGAGGAAAATCACGATAGAGGTTGACAGAAATCCCTCGCACATGCATGCTTTAGTCGCACTGCTTTAATGCACCAACAGATGGGGCCAACGCTGAACCCAGAAGACGTGAGGGTTGCTGCATGGTGAGTACTGCAGCGTCAGCACGTGAGCAGAGCAGAACCAACCTAATGGCTGCGCTCACATGCTCTCTCCTCCGCACAATGCAGTTTGCTACACGTAAATGTCTCTTTTCTCCAAGGAAATTAATAAGGAATAAAATATTTAAACTTAGTACAGTATATATATATATACATATAGAGAGCCCACCTGACAATCCACCCACATCCATTTTCTTGAGGTTCTTGGCCTCCAGAATACAGATGGTGAGTTTGCCGGCAGTGGGGACATAACGCAGGGAGATGCAAATGTCACCCAGCTTCTCCGGCTGTGAGGACGAGGCAGGAGGAGAGAAAGTTAAAGCAGATCTGAAGCAGAACCTTTTCTTTGCACAAATACATAAACTGTGTCATTTATATAACATTTTAAGTAAGCATGTTCATTATGAATAATTCCTGCTGCCATTACTTTATTTTTAATACCATCTATATAGCTGATGTATCCAAAGTTAATAAAATATCAGCAAGAAATAATTCCAGTGGTAAAGAAGCTCTGTAGCATCACAGCATACATTACTGCTGAGACATAGGAAGAAATACAGAAAAGAAATTGTAGCTATGCTATACTGGTTGAAGGAGAACAAAAAGGGACAGACCAAACTCTTGAATGAGCTGCACAAGAATCCCAGAGGGAAAAAAGTATTTCGTTTTAATTTATGCTTAAAGTGGACTTTTATTAAAGAGCTCTTTATTAAAGAGGCACCTGTGTGGACATACAGCAGGTCTTCAAAGAGTGATATCAGCAGTGTGATAGAGGTAGTAACACTCTTCTTACCTCTTCTTGATCTGCACTGTCCAGGTCTCTCCACTCTTCAATTGGCTTTGCCAAGTCAAGGGTGTTCATGGGTATTTTAATCTCTCCAATGACGTCATGCTTAGAGAAGCGATCAAAGTCATAAACGGACATTACCAGAGTCTTCCCTCCCATCTCTTGGAATGGTATCTGAAAGATAACAACCCATTTACCTATTTTACTAATTTAAGTTTAATGCAACCGGTAGCAATGATCACACGTTTCTAACGGTTTATGACAAAAGATACTTGATGTATAAAAGATCAGATAAATCTAGATCAGACCAGTATTGGCTGTTGCCCCTGGCCTGGAGCTCAGAATTGTCTAGCTTCATAACATGCTGCTTCAGCAGAGCTGCCTGTCCCTGACTTTGACAAAGTAAAGCTGAGTTGTTTTCACAGAGCTGTGTCAGCATGCAAAGTGCACCAGAGGTGGCCCTCTCCTTTAATTTGATTCTCTACCATATTCTCCTTGTCAGACACCTTCAATGTGTCTGCTGCTTTTTATCACTGTTGAAAAGAAATAAGAAACATAGTACCTGCTCAGCTCTAGAGGACAGAAGAGGGAAATTAGAGGAGAAACTGACTCTTATCAGGACCTGTCCAAACATCGAATGACTTGACATTCATGATGTTTTAATAAGTAATTAATAAAGGCCATTTAGCTTTTGCTAGTAACTTACCTTAAAGGTAAAGGTCTCATTGAATACAGGATTCAGTGTTTTCTTGTGAACCTTTGTGTCAAACTTTTTCTTCTTGTCTGGGAGGACAAAGACTTTCACGTAGGGATCTGAGGTGCCACCGCTGTCCATGGAGAGGAGATCAGCGGCTTGCAGGATTCCCACAGTCAACTAGGGAATAAGAAGTTATGCAGTTAAGACAGGAAAGGCTGAACTAAAACTAAAAACCCAATTTTGGTTTCATTTTTATTTTAGCAAATCAACTAAGAACTACTACACCAGATGATATGCCAAAAAGAACATTTAGCATGTGATGCTTCACACATTAGTAACTACTCACAGTCTGCTTTGAGTTCATTTTGACAAGAAAATGTCAAATAAACTACTCAAGCACTTGCCTTGTTCTCTTGGAAGTCATAATCAATTGAGTACTGCAGCTTCCCTAACTTTTCCTTCTCCTTCACTTCCTCTTCTTTTTCATCCCCAGTCAGTCCAGGTTCCACATCATCTTCTTCATCATCGTCATCCTGTGGTTTCTGCAATGACAGAAGGGGGGACGGGCGGCAGAAAAAGAAGTGAGACGACGGTTCAGCTGAGCCATCTGTGCTGAACACCAAACCTTGGGTATCAGCAGTCGGGTTAGTCACAGCACCTACCTGCCACTTACCCCCGTGTTACTAGTGCAATCTGCTCATCGATGACCACGGTTGCAACCTGACTTGATTTCACTATTTCTTGGGTGACACCATTTGCTGTTTTTCTTTTCTTTTTTTTTTTCATGAGCACTACGAGTCTTTTAAATCTGCGTAAATCAAAGGCAGGGAACTACAAACTGTTGTACAAGTGTTGTTTCAATAGAAGTCTATGTTACTTAAAAGACTGAGAAAGAGGGGCAGAGAGAGATTAAGATTAAGGAGAGAAACAACAGAATAAAAGCAAATAGAAAAGGAGTGAACAAAAAAAACAGGAACAACTTACATTGCAATGCAATCTAGTACAACAGCTCTGCTAAACCCTTGGAAGGTCTCAATTTCACTTCTTAAAGTCACTGTAAAGTCTCAAATTAATATGACTCACTTGTGTAGCTACCAGTAATAGTGATATTACAAGGAGTGGACAAAAAAACAGAAACAGAGCGGGGAAGAGGACTTTTACTTTGAAGGAACAGCATCACACAGGCAGCTGCACAAATCCCAAACATGACTCATTCCAAATGAGTCATATTAAGTTGTTTAAAAAGTCTGAAAAATTGTGATGGCGTATCCCACACAGAGTAACTCTGTATCAGCAACGAAGAGCCAATGTCAAAAGCAAGCACGTTAAAGGATATCATGGGATGCTTTTCAAAAACAAGTTAACATTTATTACAGAGCTGCTGCATTATTGCATTGCAGTGCTAGGTGTCCTTGATATTTAGTCCTCTCCGTGTACAGTGTTTCCAACAGAGGCTGAGTGTCCTCACTGAGTGAATGTGAAGGACAGCGCTATCAGGCGTAGATGTGATTTGATCAAAGCACTGACGCAGTATTTACTGACACTTCTCTCAAACTTGCTAAAACCGCGGTGATATTGGCAGTCTGGCAATCAGGTTTACTGTAAGCCAGACTATATTAATGTCTGGCATTTATCTCCTCCTGACAACCTTAAATCCCATTAATGTGTTTACACTGGTATTGTTGTTATGACTTTGCTTCAATTACTGTACTCTGGGCTGACTGCTGTAACTAAGTGAATGATTGAAAGATTTCATAATTTATTTCAGAGTCCAGATTTTCTAGCTGATGCAAATTATTGTCCCACTTAATCACACACCAGAACAACATTCAGCAGCTTACTGACATTTAACTGCTCCTGAGATAATCAGGGCACGATGAAGAAGATAATTCAAATCTTCTGTTATCGTGCATCTTGCTTTTACATTACACCCAGTGACTCTTCAGGGTCCCATATCTTTAGAGGCGGTCACGACTAATCTAGCAAGAGCAATTTGCTAAGATATGAATCTTAAAGTATACTTTCATTTTGCTATAAGATACTGGGTAATCTCTCAGCGTGGCCTCCTTTTCTACGGCTCCCCTCCTGAAAAAACACTGACGTCTTCGTGAGATCCAGATACTTACTGATCTGGAAAAGGAACAGGGCATCCACACAGATAATGCATACACTACCGCGCACACTCACTGCACGGCATACTGAACCCCACCATATGCACACGCACGCACGCCCTTAGATGCATACAACGGCATGTTAGGACCATTCTAAGTAAAACGTTTTTAAAAATGACAGAGTTACAGGGGTACAGGATAACGTGAGAATTGGGAGAAAACTCAGTGATTTGTAGAACTGTGCAAAACACTTGAGCCATCCCTCATTTCTTTATATTTTACTTCCAAGGAGTCAGTCTTGCTTGTAATCTTTAAAGTGGTCTTGAGCAATAATTTTCCAGGCATTCTGAGAGCCTTGCAAAGTTTTTCTTTGGATATTTGCTGCCAGTCCAGTCTTTACACCTGATCATTTTCAGAGGACTGTGTTCTTTTTGGTTTATTAAACTATTTAACACTGAATTGTGAATCATTTAAGCATAAAAAATACACTTAACACAAGGAATGAACCAGTGTTGTGTCTACACATAACAGACAACTTAAGAAAGAACCAATTTTATCTTGTATCTTTAGGGACTTTGGAAGTTGCAACATGTGATCTGTTTCTATTTCTTAAGTTGAGTCTACAAAAAACATAACAGTTTCATAGGCATAAAATAGAATTTTGCATCAAAAGGTTATACCCAAAAAGCTATTATCTAAAAACTTGGAATATATCAGGATGGTATGTGGTATGAGCCCTGTGGCAGACTGACGACCTGTCCAGCGTGTACCCTCCCTCTCGCCCCAAGACAGCTGGGATAGGCTAAAGCCCCCCCCGCGACCCTGACAAGGATAAGTGGAAGAGAATGGGTGGATGGATGGTATGTGGTATGACCTTTAAAAGTGTGACGAAACTGGACAAGTGGAGAACAAAAGAAGACGTGGCAGGCTAAAAAAAAAAAGTCTACCGCAGATTGACCGTATCTGAAAGTCATGTTCTTAAGAATCAAAATGTGAAATTTCTGAATCATGGATGTTTGAAAATAACTCAATGCACCTATTTCCCAACTTTCAAAAAAACTGGCTCAAGACTTTTGCACAGCACTATGTGCTAAACAGGAAAAAATGTTCCTGTCAGGGAACCACATCGCTTTGCTCTCCAAGGCTGGAGCGACCTCACCACACCACGTGTTTTCTTACCAATGTATTTCAGTGTGTAGACATCATATTATTGTGATTATGAGACAAAATCACAGCTTTTCCTATTTCTAAGTTTCATTTAATTTTCTCTACTGCAGCCAGCACGTACGGAAGGAGCAGGAGCATTGATGCAACCTTGCAAACTGAAGCTACGTGGGGAGTTTTTAACCCAAAAAATAAATCTTTTTGTACATTTATGGGCATATTCTCATACTTACAGTATTTTTCCCTCACAATATTACCCTCCATACCCTGGCTCTAGAGTTTTTTTTTATTTTACCTAGAACGGCCCGAAAATGCTGTTGAACATGCAGACTTAAATGCATGCTTCACACCTCCACTCACCCTTCTCCCACACACGTATACACGCACACACACGTATACACGCACACACACACACACACACACACACACACAACCAAATACACCCACATTCTCACACAGTGTCCTACGTGGCATTCTGTATCTTTATTGTTGTAAATGCTTTTCATTCAAGCATGCCAGGCCACACAATGCAGGATCCAAGATTATTTCTGATGGTAAATGTAAATGGTTTATCTTGTGATGTCTTAAGTGTGGTAAAGGTTATGCGTTGATGTTTCATTTAAACGTCGAAGCCCCAAAAAATCTATATTAATGTCTCAAGTGAAATGTACACATCCACTGAGGGATCATGCCGAGAATTAGCAGTTCCTCTCGAACTTTCAGAGGGGGTTCAAAGATAAAGAAATGGTACGTCTGAATGAATGCCCTTTCAACTCCATGGGTTGAAATGTAAGCTCAGTACTGAGTTTTCATTAAGCAGAATGTGTACTAAAGCAGCCGGTTGACTCGTGTGGCCTTAGGTTTGGATCGACTGAAATCAGGCTTTTGCATTTGACTGAAAATGTGGGCAAACATTCTGGCCCACCATTTCTCTTCAATGGCACCCAAGTGCTTCGGGGAGAGAGCGAGAATCAATGACTGTCACCTAGTATGTCAGCAGCATGGGTCATCCAGGAAAGTTACTCTCAAGTCAAGTTGTGGCCATTCAATGGTACCTACTGCAAGGGCATATGCTGGTCTTTGTCAAGGGGTACAAACATCTTTATCTGCTGTGGAACTCGGAGCATGTTTGCACAACCCGGGGTACACCATATTTATTTTATAGCTAAGTTAGCAAATCTTCAAAGAGGAATTATTTGCAAGACATCAGTATTTTTGGTCGTGATACACAATAGAGGCCTCTAATAGTGGAAACATGCTCCAAGCTCTCAGTAAGGTAAAGTTTCAGCTAATATTTGACAAATATCCAGCTTACCCCTTGCACATGCATGTTAGTGATCTCTAGTGAGCTGCTCAGTGCACTCATCATTCAAAGGCTCAACCATAGGATGAGTTTCATGTTCATTTCAAACCATAGACAACTTAAACAGATGTCTGTTCTGTTTTTTGTTGGTTTTTTATGCCAAAATTGCAATCTCTGGATATACAAGACATAGCATTTAGTGCGGCATATCAGTTCAGTGGGTTTTGCGAAGCAGCTTAATCGCTCCCATGGAGTCCTCAAGCACCCACAGCACCTAAGCTTGCAAAAACTAAGGAAGCCATAGCACTCATTGTCATCATCACTGCAATCCAACCCCTCCAAGCCCAGCCCAGCCCAACCCCACTCCCACCACCGCTCCCACCCTGCCCTGGTCTGTGCTTACACAGAGCGGCCAGAGAGGGGTGCCGCGTGCTATCAGACCTACCGTAGGCAGAGAAGTCCACCACAGTCAAGATACACGGAGCACACATAAGACACAAAGCAGGAAGGAGGAGAGCAGAGACAAAGGAAGAGATTGAACTCACAGCAGACACCAAAGAAGGGTAATCACAGCAAATGTAGTTAGCTACACTGTAGGGACTGAGGAAAATGACAGACGGAGAAGCCCCCTCATTAGCACAATCATATCTTGTGCAGCAAGTCCATTGGAGTTTTAAAATAACATCAATTTTAGATATGTTACTGCACCTCATCAAATTATCAATCATGTATGTGAAAAAAAATAATAATTATAGGCCCAAAACAACAGCATTGTACTAACTAGTAATTTAAATAATTACTCTTTCAGGACGAGGAGAAAAACAATGGCTGTTCTGTATGTTAAAGTCTTGTCATTTTCCACTCAAGTCCCAAAGCACAAGTGAGAGAAAGAGCAACAATAACATTAATGACAAATACATTAAATGAAAAAAAGAAAGAGAAAAAAATAAATTAAAAAACATTAACCATGGTGGATAAAGAATGTAATTAACAACTGTGGAGAAAAACTGTGTTAGAAAACATCAAAATCGTAAAGAATCTCTGTTGTCATCAAACCTAAAATCCAATGCAATACAAACAGGCTAAATTATTTTTAAAGCTACTCGAGTAAAATATGGAAAAATGTTTTTTGTTATTATTTTATTACAATGCCAAACACAACACCCCTAAGCCTTTATATAATAGGCATATTATTATAGTCATATATAGGTTAATGATATTTGTTGTTTGCTTTGCTTCATATTCATTACAATTATAAATTATATCAGGCAGGAAACATCCTCCTGAGGCAGAACATACCTCTCCACCTTTCAGGTTCTTCATTCCCATGTCACCCTTCCCCTTCTTGCCCTTCTTGTTCTTCTTCTTTTTGAAACAGCACTTCTTGACGATGCAGAAGCAGCATGTTAGAATGAGTAAAGCGGCGACCACGGCAATGGCGATAATGGCCCATGATGGCACTGAGGAGCATATGCAGACCAGTGTACGGATGAACCCACACAGAAAAGCTACAAGTAAATACTGTGACATTTGACCAACCAATCATTAAGCCTCCTGTCACGTTCTGGGCCAAATATATTTAGTAAAAGGTGGTAGGTTAGCAATTAGATCTAGTGAAAATTAGATTTCTCCGCCATTAGGAAGAGCAGCAAGTGATCAATACTGAATAAAGACATTAAAGGGCTGCAAATGCCTGCAGCAAAAAGAGAAAATCTAATTCCAAATTCATTGCTGAGAGTTGTATCAATGGGAACTGGGTGATGGCTGATCGGATGTTTGGGGCTTGCGTGGCACTCACGTGGAATCTTGTCGATTTCATTCAGGAACTTGTTTTTGATCTCGTCAAAGGCATCATTCTTGCTCACTGGTTCGGTGGAGTTGTCTCCCGAGACTAACGCGACCGGCGCTGGAGTCACAGTCAAGGCACTGGCTCCCGTTGGCTTAGCAGCGACCATGGGCGTTGTCTGATGCCTGAACAAGTTCCACTTCATTTAGGCTGCACGTACTGTCCCTGAAAAAAAAGGGGAGGGGGTTATTAGTAGGGAGACCAGACCATTGATGACTTCTTCTCAACCAGCATAATATGTTCCACCTGTGTGTCACTACACTGCCAACATTCACAGGTGGGTATTAACAGTTTGACATTAAAGGGTTGAGTCATAGTAAATTGAGTTATAGTAAAGCATTAAGTTAATAGAAAACAATCAGAAAGGCTAAAACAGTAAAATACTTTGTTTGACTTAAAAGATAAAATGGATATATGAATGGATCTGTCATATGAAAGTCATCTAAATCAGCGGTCCCCAACCATTTTTGCGCTACAGACCAGTTTATGTCCGAAAATATTTTCACGGACCAGCCTTTAAGGTGTCGCAGATAAATACAACAAAATAAAACCAGTACCGGTATCAAAAAAAAGATTTATTCATAACACACGGGAAAAGACGCAGGGAAATTGAGTTAACGATAAAAACGATAAAAAAATGACAATAAAAACCGATAAAAACCCTGAAAACCATCAATTTCACACCTGAGCCTCAACTCTCGCGGCCCGGTCCCCAACCGTGGCCCGGGGGTTGGGGATCGCTGGTCTAAATAATACAAAAGGTATAGGAGAGGGATAGCTGATATATTCCATTCACGGTTTTGATATTTACTCCCTTTCGTGACATATAAAAATGTGTTTGTTAGCCACTGAACCCCAAAAATGTAAATCACCAAATTAAATACAGGTCATGACAGAAACAAAAGATTCATTCACAGAACTTGAACTTGTAAACTTCTATGTAGCATTAAGTTGGACCAGTTGGATCTTGGTTTTTACATATTTAATACTTGGTAGAAGATTTCAGTCCCAACTCTACTGATTATTTTGAGGAAATATACCTAAAAAAACAAGCAAAAAAAAATGTTATTACTTCTGCTGAAGTATCACTGAGATCTCTCTCTCTCTCTCATGCCGCCAGTTAAATATATATGTTGTAGTATATGCAGAGGCTGCTTTCACATCCATCTGCTGAATCCATCCAGAAGGAGAAAATTATATTTACAAAATGATTTTGTGACAGTGGCTTAGAAGCCAGTTTTGATATACTATGCAGTGCTGACAGATGCAATACGAAACTTGAAATTTCCTGAGTGCACACAGTGAGTAGAGAGTATCTGGTGTCCAGAAGTTAAACTTCTGAAATGAACAATATTTGCATGTATATAGACTTAAGATGTTTCAACTGGGGAAATGAAAAGCTGATCTGTGTGCATGCATGTCTGTGTGTGTGTTTCTGTGTTTGTGTAACATATGCCAAAGTGAATATTTTAAATATGACTTTTCTTTTCAAATGTCTGGAGAGGGCCCCGTGTCAGATTGGCAACCTGTCCATGGTACACACCTGGGATAGGTAGCTGGGATAGACTCTAGCACCAGCTACCAGAAGTTCCTCTAATATAAGCTGAGAAAGGAGATCTTTGGGTTCCCAGAGAACCTTGGGCTCTGTGATTTCATTTCAACTTTGTTTATGAAGAGCTCACCAACAATTATATAACTTAACAACCATGAGGTGAATAGTATGCAATTTTTATTTATGTTTTTTACTTTTGTGCGATTTCCAACTCAATTTTTTTAGACGTTCTCTTCATTTATCTTACAGTCAGCCAGTTCATCCACTGTCTGAAACAAGCCGTTGTATCTTTTAATTGGCTGCCCCTCACAAATGAAGTTTTTGACCTGTGGCTAACAGGGCCGTTTATTGCTCACAGCATTTGTTTGCCTTATATTACTGTATTAGGGATATGCAAACTTTATTACATCATGAAGAGCTAAGAGTAGACAAAAACTAAAACAGAGTGTGTAGATGAGCCTGAATTTTTGGCTCCCAACGATTATTTGTACATAGCTTGACTTTGATTATGTGAAACTCTGGTCATGGGTACTAAAGGCATTTGCTGCTGTAGCAGATACATGACGGTAAAATCATAAGAGATCCATTTTAACATATTTCATAAAATTCTGAGGTCGTTTGCAAAGACTTTACTTGATCAAGGCACTAAAGCTATTTTTTGTCTAAAGTTGCTTCCATACGTGCGGCAGCTGTGCCTGACCAGGAGAGATGTTTAACCACAGACAGAAACAAAATGAACTACTACTAGCCATTCTCCTGTGGTGTTTCCAGAGGCCAAACAAATGTTCAATCAGAGCTCTTATCGGTTCCAGAAATCACATAGTGACAAGTGCAGCTGAAAGCAGCCTGCCGACAGAGCGATGAGTGATTGGGCAAGACCTTGATTCAGAAAGCAGAACAAGAAGACAAGCATAACAAGAGCAGACTTCTGCTGCTGATTTCATTAAAGTCATGGTGATATGGGGAAAAAGAAAGAATTTCCTATTTCTCAAGTGCCAATTCTCCAGGATGGTGCCAGAGATTCTGCTTCTATTTATTGCTACATATAAATTATTCAAATTGAGGCTGACAGCGGAAAGGATAAGCTTATATTATTCAGGGGCCAGGACCACTTTATACATCCCAAAATATATTATGTAAAATAACTTGTGCTGCTGTTATGCAGACTGATGTTACCAGTGATGAACATCTTGTGAATATATACATAGATGGGGAATTGAACAATTACACAAACATTGTCATAGTTATTGAGAAAATTACTGAGGAATGCTTTCATCCATCACACATTTAAAAATGAGTGGGCTGTTCAATGAAACAGCAATCACAAGCCTCACTGTCTCCACTCTCCACTGTATTATGCATTACCGTAGATATTGTAGCGCTGTTAAAGATATCCACTTACATCTGAGGTTTATGTGCAGTTTTTCCTTTTTGTCCCTCACATTTGATCAAGCCAGACCAATCAAATTACTATTCATGGTTATGTGTACAAGCATTTTATCTCCTCCACACTGAGGATGAACAGAGGGGACACAGACTTGTTTTATGACAGACATTAGCCCTGTTTTACAGCTAGCTAAGCCCTTACTACTCGCTCCAGTAAAATCAGATAAATAAACCATTTTTATTTTAAAGGATGCCATCAAACACCAGACAATGCCTTTTAACGAAACTAAGATTTGAGAAAAATATCTCCTTGTGGAGGCTGCACTAAATACCAAATACACACAGTCTCCAGGGTAGGAAACTTAATTTTCTGAATAAAAAACAGGTCATATCAGACATCCAAGCAAATTGACCTTGCAAGGTGCTTGTGTCTATTCTCTGACTAGATCTAAATGTGCATATCCTGAAATAACTTGCAACAATAATGATCCACAATGCCTCACTATCTAAACAAAGGAAAATTTCTTAATGGGAAATTAAGCATAAAAAAACAAGACTAAGAGTTTACAACAATGCTAATAGCTCCTGCTGCATCAGCATGCTGTCATGCTAGCAGCTATGACTGTGGTTCACTTATGGTGATTAGGTGCTAGCAGGCTAACATGTGCTCAGGGTGATTGGTATCACGTATCACGGTTTTGCAGGTATTTAGTCTTAAACCTACAAGTTACAGAAGTTAAATGAGTCTTCTAAGTTGTTACAATTAATTTTGTTTGATAAAAATGCAAAGCCACCAATGTGAATCCTCAAGTGGCACTAGAAGTAAAGCTAAGTAATTATAATGCATCATCTGGAATGATGAATATCTGCACAATATTTTGTGTATTTTGGAGACTTTAACTGGGTAAGTGAAAACTTTATCTTACTGCTGATAAATGAAAAGTCAAAGGATCCACAAAGTCATTAAAATTCTTCCATTAAGGAGGATAAACATTTGTACCAAGCCTCAGAGTAATCTATCAAATAGTTGTTGGAACTGTTACGCCTCCTCTTCTTTCTGCTCTCGCTGCAGGGTTTCTTTCTGCAGCAGTCAGGAAGAGTTGCTGGCACATTATGGGTATGCCTGTGTAGGCCTCCACAACAGCTCAAATAAGCCTGGCCTAACTTTTTTTTTATCTGTCTCCTTCCAAGGATCCACGTCTCATGTATTTTTGAATTTTTAAGAAATGAACTGATAATTGGCATCCTAACCTTTCTATCCCCTGTTTTCTCACTCGCTGTGAGCAACAAGATGTTTCTGTCAGCACCAAAGTAGTATACTAACCACCAGGCTGACACTACTAAGAGCCATGTCGAAGTGTAGCTGATAACTACAAAGATCTACTGTAATCTACCATCATAAATCACTACAGTGCATATATGTAACATATTAACACAACATTTTCACACTTGTGCAGAGGTTCCAAGCAAGAAAACTAGGACTCAGACTGGGAAGTTCAGTCCCTGAACCAACAGATTAAACCCTGAAGATAAGTAACAGTAACAGTAACAGTGCTTGCCCCTTGCTCATTATCATCACTGAAAGGCCCTTGAGCAAGACACTTAAGCTCCATCTGCTTCAGCGGAAATGTACAGTGACCAGCAGATCAGACAGTATTTGAACTGGGCAGCTTCCAGATCTAAATGTGTTTAAGTGTTTGAGAGTTGAGCAGGCCCTGAAACAGCAGCAGTTAGGGCCAGGAAAGCCTACCCTGGATGGCAAAAACAGGCTTTCCATCCAATATATATTTAATATAAACCATGATTACTGGAACTCTGTGGGAGGTTTAAGCTCCATCTCTCAATGTGCGTCTCATTTCGTTAGAGTTTGAGTCATCAGAATTAGTTAAAACAAAATGGCTCAGCTGCACGGCACACAGCAGCACAGCTATGGGCATGATCCTTCCCTTATCACGAAACACACTGCTCAGAGTTGGATTGAGATCAAGCATATTTAGCTTTCCCATGCAAACAAACTTGGTATATTAACCCCACGTACAAGCACAGCACTTGTAAGTGGTACGCAAAGGTTAGATATTTGTCTTTCAGTAAAAGGTGGGATAAAATGAAGGTGAAGGCAGGTGGTTTTAATTTAACTAACAATCACTGGAAATGCCAAAGGTTGTTTCTTTCATTAGTAAGCAAATTAAAGACATTTTTTTAAATACATTCATCTTTTCAAATGCATTAAATAACTACTTTAATCCTTGAAATGAATATGCATCTTGTTGCACAGTAATATTTATATGACCAGATTCAAAATTAAAAAACGTTTTCATAAAGTAACATAGTGTTTAAATCTTCTGAATTTCTTCCTATTTTAAGTTGATAATGCAACAACCTCCCCACCTGGATCTGATGCCGCAGATCATGCTTGGTGTCCTAACCTAAGCTCCAAGCTTTAGGAGCGTGCTTTCCATCATATTTAAGAGCACGAACTGCATGTGTTTTATGCTGTAAAATAAATAAGATTAGTAGGTGATATTTAACAAAAAATACTCAAGGCACACTAATGGTTTACCACATCATATGTTGTCTTCATCATCATTAGAGGAAAATATGAGTCACTTAGAAACATTCCAATATGTCTCCAGGCTTATCACTATTATTACCCTGCACCTGTCAGACCCTAATGATACAATCAGTGTGTCCTCGCTCAAACATAAAAATAAAAAAAACATCACTAAGAAACATGACTAAGAAATTCTGTGCCCCTATCTGAGGTCATGTGCATGACATTTTGACCATTGTGACATCCTCTCCAGCGATGGGAAACCCCAGGCTGCAGATAAGCCAACTGCAAGCATGGGGATTGTGTTTAGTAAGAGCTTATTAGCAACCAGGTCAGATCTACGAGAAAACAACCTAAGGAGAGTAAGCTAAAGTCACGCAGCTGTTTCACTGCACAACAACAGGGCAGCCTGAGTAGCAATTAATTAACAATCCGCAGCCAAAGAGCCAGGTCTGTTTTCCCTCTGCGCTGACACTTTGCCTCTATAGCCTTTCACACAGCTGTCCAATAGTGGCCAAAGTATATCTGTGTGTGTGCAGCAAAATTATAGATCCATCCAGACTTGAATTCAAATGCAGCGCATGGCTTTAAACCCCAGAAACATCATAACATCTACTTTCAAAATGGCCTCTACAAATGAAAAGAAAACTGGTCCCAGGGTCATGTGACTGCAGCCTGGGGCAACAGTCAGGATCAGTGGGGCGGCAAATTAAGTATTGAATACAGTAAAGCACTTTGAAAAGACTCAAAGAGAAAGGACAGTAAAGGGTGCTTGGATGTCATTGGCCACCAGACGACCAGGGCCCTAAAAGATACAAAGCAATCTGAATTACTGTGACCCCAGTGAAATCATTCAACCCCCACCGAGGCTCCTACCATCTGTGACATTATGGCTTCTGTGTGGGTGAAGTGCTTGGCCTCACACTGAACTAGCTGTGCATCCCATGCTGCTTCATAGCCCTATAAGCCTTCTTAATGTGATTGTTTATACAAGAAGCTACACACATGCAAAGCCTTTCATACTAGACAGACCCTTAAATTTTGCAGAACTGACCGTCATGCAAAGTAGTATTTCTTTCACAGACTATCCCTTTGTGATAAGTTGCATGTATGGCTG
The DNA here is from genome assembly GCF_013358895.1 of Oreochromis aureus. Lineage (NCBI taxonomy): Eukaryota > Metazoa > Chordata > Actinopteri > Cichliformes > Cichlidae > Oreochromis > Oreochromis aureus. The sequence continues at coordinate 11,976,969 of NC_052961.1, read as the reverse complement.
TGCTCTAATTTTGTACTTTTGCGTTTCATGCTGAGTGACTCTTTCATCTGAATCCCAATGAGCTATTTTAGGTTTGAGCCAAGTTGCATAAGATATTGAGGATATCGTTTAAAGGGTAATTGTTCAAAGGCATCGCGCAAATCTCGAATTCATGATAAACACACTTGAAGAAACTGGACGAAGAGAATACTGGCTCAGCTAGCACTGAGTCACAGCTGACCTCTGACTCTCTAGGCTAGATTTCAGCTGAAAATGTGGACTGGAACATTAAGAGAATAAGGAGCATTGTATTTTATTAGATCCATCAGACAGAACAGCACTGTAGTCGGAAAGCTGAGCTGAGATGGTGGAGTTCTTTCAATTAGAGATAATGTGCAGCTTTGTTCCTGAACTCTTGCTACTTTATGGTAATTCACCCCTGCTGAAATGGACTCAGGGCTCCTATAGTCATAATGGGCTCATTTTGGCCAAGTTTTAATAGGATTACAGTGAGGATACTGATTGTTGCCTTGCTTGTTATTTACCAGCAAAGAAACAGTGTGGACAAAATCTAAGATTGCAACTCACATGCCACTTTATTAGCTTTACCTTACTAGTACTGGATTGGAACCCTTTCTGAAGGCACTATTTATATTTTAAGTATTAATGTAATATATTAATGTAAAATTATTCATGGCTAGATCAGATTAAAAAATATACACTCATAAGTCACTTTATTAGATACACTTTGCTAGAACTATATTCTGACCCATGGGTCATACCAGCCTTAATTTTCATAGCATAGATTAAACAAGGAAATTCAAGGAATGTTGTAAATATTCCTTGGAGATGTTGGTCCATATTGGTCCACATATGATGGCATCACACATTTGCTGCTAATTTTCAGCTGGACATCTATTATGCAAATTTCCCATTTATGTTCAAGAAACCAGTTTGAGATTATCTGATTTTTGTGACACGGCATCTTATCCTGCTGGATACATTAATTAAAGATGGGTACACTGTGGTTACAAATGGATGGACATGGTCAGCAATGACAGTCGTATAGGCTGCGGCATTAAAAGGAATCTCAACTGGTACTGAGAGGCCCAAAGTTCCACCACACCTTTACTTCACCATCAGCCTGAACATTGATACAGAGCAGGGTAGATCGATGTGTTAATGTTGTTTATGCCAATTTCTGACCCTACCATTCAAATGTTGCAGCAGAAATCAATACTTATCAAACCAGGCAACATTGTGCAACTTTGAGCCTCAGTTTTCAGTTCTTAGCTGACTGGTATGGCACCAACTGTGGTCTCCTGCGCACTGGATAGTTTCTCTTTTTTGGGATTCTCTATAAACCTTAGAGATGGTATGGGAAAAATCCAGCAGATCAGCAGCTTCTGAAATACTCTGAATCATCCATCTACAAGACAAGCCATGTTCAAAGTCACTTTAATCACCTTTCTTCCCCATTCTGAATCTTGGTTTAAGCTTCAGCAAGCAGTCCCGGCCATGTCTACATTCCTAAATGCACTGAGTTGCTGCCTTGTGGTTGGTTGATTAGATGTTTACACAAATAAGTGGCTGAACAGCTGCCCCTAACAAAGTGGGCAGTGAGTGTATATTTATTTGTATATGCAAAAACACAATTATACTGCCACTGGATTTACAGTATTAACAATGGAGTTTTCTGTATTGCTCTACAGTACTTGTAACACCAAGTTTAGCAGGGCTCCATGGGTATATCTTGTAAAGTCTTTCATGTTACTGCATCTTTGGTTCATCACATATAAAGTCCACTTATCAGATTTCACCAGGCATGCAGAGTCAGATAACTGCTAATTGTATGGCAGAGGCAGATTTCTGCAAGGTAGCCTGCTGGAGTTTTAAAGCACTCCCTGTTTTGCAATTGCATGGTAGACAGCCAACAGTCTGACAAAAGCACTTGCAAATCCAAAAACACAGCATGCAGTGTAAAATATGCACCAGAGCCAGATTCCTCAGTTCATGACCAACAGCCTTCAAACTGCTAGCCACAATAAATCGCTATGAGTATGCCAAGTGTCTGTCAGATGCTATATTTTATTTAACAGTGATTAAAACAATGAACTCAACTAACATGGCTCAAACGTCAGTGTTAAACAGTTCTCATATAAGGTGTTTATGTCTCCTTATTTGTGTTAATGTGGCACCTACTGGTGAAAGTGCTGTTAGAAAAGCTGCTGTTAAAAAGTGATGGCAAAGCTTACAATGTTAAAACATGACGTTCTTATAAAAAAAAGAAAAACACTTTTAAAAGTGGACAGTAACGTTGTAAACATTATCTGCACCAACAAAGAGCAGATTGACTGACATTTACATACTCACTCAGTGACTGATCTGCTTTACAGTCAGCGAAACTGCGGCCATCTAGGACAGGATATTTACAGAGACACTAGGGCTCTGTGTACAGCTTCAGGGCTGCACGAATACTCTGACTACAAACATAAACCACACAAACATCTACAGAAAAAAGTATGACCATCCACCAGCGAGGTCAGCAGGGCAATCACACTTTTATGTCAACAAAATGCTGGAAATCCTGCTGATGATGTAAACGCACTGACTGAGATAAGGATGTTAAAAAAAAGGTGGTTTGCAGATCATCTCACTAAAGAGAATTAAAGAAGAGCCTCTTTCTCATCTATCGCATTGTGCACTGATCCAAAGGGTGGTCCAGAGGGCCTCATTTACAAACCTGCTTGTGTAGATAAAACAATGGTTATTCTCACCTGCAGCTGAATGTGATTCAGCTATTATCAGGAGGGATCCTTGAAAAAAGAGGGGGTGGGGGGCGGATGCCAGGGTTTGAATGCTGAGTGAGGAGCTGCGGGGATCATTTACAGCCAGTTGCCATACATTCTCCCTCTCCCCCTCAGCACATCCCCTTTCCCTGTCCCCTGATAGGTCGATTAATCATTCTGTCACAGAGACAGTGACCCAATCTGCATGTAAGGTTGTGCAGAGGAAATGTGACGGAGCAGAGGGCTTCTGCAGCACTGCAGATAGGGCATCTAATAACAGTTAAAAAGGGAACATACGTAGGCAGTAAGACTACTAAACGTAAGGATTTACTCACTATGACTGCTCTGAAGAAGTGGCTTGGCTGAAATAAATAAATAAATAAAATCTGCACATTTATAGATAATGCAAATGAGTATTTATAAACCTACCTAGATTAGCATAAAGACTGGAAACAATTTAAATAGCACTTCTTTAAAAGTTTTGGTAGGTCAAAAAGTAATGCCTCTTTGATGCCAAATCAAAAGTAATGCCTGAGATGCTCAGCTTATGGCCCACAGGTAACATTGGGATCACCAATTTTAGGTCCCAGCTATGTCAAGCCAAAGGATTTCCAACTAAAATGCAGTTGCTGCTCCTGGATGCAGTAAAAAAAAAAACATACATATATATCCAAACCAGAGACCTGCTTGAAACTTAACTGTTCAATATTCATGTAACTTTTCAGACTACTAATTGCTGGGTAAATTCAGAGGTTTTGCTGTAACACTGTTGGTGTTACACAAAACAGTATGATGAAACATGCTGAAAACCGCATCACCAATTCTTCAAGTACGCCCCTTCTCTGTGCTGTGCTCTCTCTGACCATCACAAACTGTCTCCTCCAATGAAGCCAAGGGGCCAGAAAAGAAAGCTGCTGGAAATTTCAACATGACTAGCATGTTTTTTTTTCTCCCTGTAAAGATTAAAGAGTGGTGAAACTGCCCCGTCAGCACTGCAGGAGGCTGCGACTAGTGACAGTGTCTAACCGTTTAACACTGAATCTCTCTGCCATCGCCTGCCAGCGACACACCATCACATGGGCTTGGGCCAGAACTGGAAAGGCTCAGCTCTCACCTGGAGTGAAAAACAAATGGCAGCTGAGCAATCACGGTGATAGCTGTGTTAACGTGTCAGAGAGGAAATCACTGACTCATTCTTAGAGTCCAACATGGCTGGCATTATCATTTTAAACAAGCTTTTGCTTGTGGAATACTTTAAGATATAAGCTTAGGGAGGACAACAATTTAACCTAACAAAGCTATGGTAAGTTGGAAAACAACAGTAATATGGGTGAAAGAGGGCACACCCACTCTAGCACTATACTGTAGCACAGGATACAGGCTGCACAGTTAGAATAAGCCTCTTTTCTTTCTGTTCCTCTTTAAGCAGTTCCAGCATTCGGGCACCAGCTGCCTTCTTGGAGGGAGCCAAGAGAAAAAAAGAAATAAGATTGGTGAACTTCAAAGCTTCCTCTCATTTTTCTAGTTATGTATGAGAGACTCTGAGAGTATTTCTTAGTGCGAGAGCCACTGGGAGCGGCTGCCTGAGGTTTGAACTTAATGAGCCTGCCTGAATGTTTTAGAGCCTGACAAAAAAAAAAAAGAATCATCAGAGCATGCTCAGTGTCACATAGCCTCTTGAATACACTGCACTCTGAATATTGGGCATGTAAATACACAGATAGAGTACCTACAGTTCTGCATGAACACATAATGTGATCCCTCACATTCTACAGTGTACTTGTCTACTCGACTTCTTAGAATTGAATGATCATGTGACCATTTCAAATGCAAGCCATTGACTGACTTTGATCATTGTAACACCAGATACTTGGGGGAAAATAGACCTAGTTTAAATCCCAGTATGTTATTCAGAACAAGGCGGAAGAATAAATAATGAATTAACAATTAACAATTCTCTTTGTGCATGATGTAAAAATTGTGTTGTATTTGTAATTTGTTTTCAAAACAGGATCAAAACTCCTGGCTTTCAAAAACACTGCAAAAATAATACCCTAGCTATTTTTAGTCTATTTGTTAAAGAGAATTTTAATTAAATGGGATTTAATAATAACTCTGCTGTGATAATGATAGGCTCGTGATAATGATATTGCAAGAGTCAGCATTAGGAATTAAGAAGCCCATTATAGGTTTCGTCCTTGGTACTGTCACCTCAGTGCTGCCTATGCTATATGTCCCATGAGAGACAGCAGAAAAAAAGAGCATCCTGCAGCACTTTATGAAATCCCCACCCCTCTCTCTATACTCCTCAGCACAACTGTCAGCCTCTTTTTGTGTCTGACTGCTCAGACTAAAAAGATAAAGAGTAGTGGAGCTTGTGTCTGTTTTGTTACATTGTGGACAGACCTGGGGTTTTTGTGTGTGTGTGTAGTGTGCTTTTTTTGGCTCCACTTGCCTGTTTCTCAGTATTCAGGGAGGTTATGAGAGATACCGGTGTAGCTAAAGGGGCAAGCACAGCATCTGTCAGCAGGGCAGCCTCCTGGACACTCTCCAGGAAAGAGGTACAACATCCACCAGGCAAGCTAAATGAGCCGTGATCAATGAGAATAATATACAGAGCCAAAGCTACACACCCCTTCCAAAAAATTTTACGTAACACTACCTGATTTGAAATCATTAATTTCATGAACTCAAGGTCCTGTGGCTAGATCCCGGGGCAGATAAGGGCCCAGGAACGGTCTGTATTTCTTTTACAAGGAATCGGCTTGGAGTAAAGTTGGGAACACATGCATCGGTAACATGCACACAGCACCTGCGTTATTGTATAAGGAACGAAAAAAGAAATGCTGAAGTTGGACGCTGCAGGTAAAAATCCTCCAATATGGCAGCAACCACCAGCCCGTAACTCTATTCCAGATTCCACAAAGGAAGTGTTCAAGCAGAGCTGAGAAGAGACTTTAAAATACATCCTTACCTAGCACTACCGTAATTCCGTAATCCTGTTCTCCACAACAGGCAAACCCATTCACCAAATAGGCACTTAGGATTAATGCTACAGTGCCTTAATAATGTCCCTCGACTGCTTTCCCATCAGCACCAGAAACTGCAGTCCTCTTCGCACTGTTTCCACTGCAGCAATACTTGTTCTCCTATACACACACACATGCTCTCTCAGTCATTCTAGCTGTGACTACCCCCACCTCTGTTTCTCTCAATCCCCTCCTCCTCTCCCTCTCTTCACTCTTTCTTCCACTGAATGAAATCCCCTCCCCTTCTTTCAGCTCTCCTTTCCCCTCGCTTTCTCTCCATCTTCAATCTCTCTCTCCGTTCCAGCACTCACTGCTCGGACAGCTGATTTGTGATGCTGCTCACAAGGTGCTGCATGCAGCAATCTGTGCCCCGATGCATAAGGGCAATCCAAAAGCAGCCAGATGCTCTACAGTTTGACCGGCATCCATATCCTTATTCCAAAAACCACTGCTGCTGAAGGACTCAATTGGTTTCGGATGTGTCCCTCAGCTAACAAGGCTGCAAGTGTTTGAAAAAAAAACGGGGAAATGAAAATATGCACAGAGGAAAAAAATGATATATTACAGAAGACACCGCTAGCCAATAATACGCAGACACTAAGATGCCTGCTTACCTCAGCAATAGTTTGCTGCTTTGGCTCTCTTTTCATTTATCTTATTTATGTTCTTTGACTAACACCCCTGCTACTGTCATAATAAAAGATTTATTCTAGATATTCATACCAAGCTAAGCCTTATATATAGATATATAACGTTAAAAAACCTTTCCACCCTGCTTTACATACCACAAGCTTTAAAGCTTCATAAATAGAATCTTTTCTGTATAATTCTTTGCATAAATATTGCATAAATATTGCTAAACCATCGAAATCCACAGCTTTTTCCCCTTACAGTGGGCGTTTTATTGGATTAATGAGAAGATGTAATGCACACTTTCACTTGACACCAATGGTCAACCAGACAGTTTGGAGCCCTCGGGGCACTGCTGTGTGTCACTGGGAATTATCATCCTCCCCTAAGTGAATCATCCACCTTATTGGCCTGCAATGAGCGCTGGAACCAAAAATCAATAAAGTCCCAATCACTAAAAAGGGAAGGGGTAGGGATAGAGGGGGAGGTGGGTTTTGGCAATTTCAAAACATACATCTGGAAGGGAGGATTGCAATTTGCTCCCTTTCTGTGACAATACCATTTCTCAGTGCTGGGTCCAGGCCGTAATAGATACTCGCTGTTTTTGAATTAGAAGTGATTTGGTAATTAAAGGGAAGGTAATGGTATTCCAATAAAGCTCACATAAAGAAAAATGAGTAGAGGGCTCTGTACATCTTTGTCCACCCATATATCCTCACCTTCTCCTGCTGGGCGAGGATAATTTTTTATATATTTCTTTTTTATTCCATCACTGAATACACCAGTGGCAACAGGGCTTCAGTATCTTGCCCACAGACACTTCAGCAAGCAGTGTAGGAGCTGGGGATCAAACCACTGACCTTCCAATTGATGGACAACCTGCTCTATCTCCTGAGCCACAGCCACCCCTTTAATAGCCTCACAGCAACAGGGTTTGATCCCAAAGTGCCAGGTGGGGCATTTCTTTGAGGAATTTGCATGTCCAGCCTGCACTTTCATGGTTTCCTATCAGCTTCTTTCCAAATTCTAGGTGTGAATGGCCGCAAGTCTCTCTGCTTTAGGCCTGGCAGACCTTTTGCCTTACGACAGGTGGGATGGGAGACTTGGATGGATGAATGGGTGGATATTTAAAAACAGCTAGCAAATGAACAATTTGAGTTTTATTTTTAAAGGCTAATTTACTAAACAGCTGATTTTATGGTTTATAGCAAACTCAAAAAATAGGGTTTTTTTTGCATCTTTGTTCAGCTGTAGACTGATACACATTTGGTATTAGTGAGTTGTTAGAGCAGCAGGAGGGTAATTAAGGAATTGATTCAAAATGACTACAGTGCTCAATCATCAATCCAAGAGTGTGACTCACTAATATGTATGCGTGTGTTTATGTCTGTGTCTGTGTGTGTTTAATTAATAAGGAAGTGAAAGCTGAGGAATAAGCTGTACCAGACCTTGGCTACACAAAGCACTTGCTATCGTGATCTTTTTATTGTTGGTTTTGGCTTTATCGGTGTCTTCTGGTCTTCTGTCAACAACAACAACAAAAAACATTAAATACCTTCTTAAAAATCACAGAGACACAATCCCTCCATCTAGTTTTGCATAGGGTGAAAGTAAAATGACAGCCTTCCTTTACAACACACACAGACCAGTTTTGTAAATTAACAAATGTGACAATATCCTGCCATCTTCGTTGATCTATCTAAATCTAGTCAGCCATCTTTTTCACATTATAAGAGATATTTCATAGCCTAGTGCCCTAGTCTGAATCAGTATCTGAAGAGTGCAAACAGCATAATCACACGCTGAAGATTCATAGCATGCTGGGTTCACCCGTAGTAAGCAACACTGGCTTCTCTTCATTGAAATGTGAAACACAGAAGGGTTTTTAGTGGCAAATGAATCAACGCTCTCATCATAATTTGTTTGCTCCCGACTATTGCTGCAGCAGCAGATTCTCAATACAATAATAATCTAGTAATCATCTGCATAATTTCATTGAGTAATAAGTATTAAAAAACTCTAACAAACCTTACTTTGAACTAAACAGGCCAAGTCTCCAGAGAGATTCAGTGCAACTTAGAATCCATATTTAATAAGGACTGCGTGTTGTGAAGACTAACTGCACAGAGCTCACAGTCATGTATTAGGAGCTGCTCAGTCAATAACTATAGGCAGCCATTAAAATGCACTACCCTGCCTTCTCTACAAAATCACATGTAGCGCCATGTGCTTTTCTGTGCAATATTAAACTCATGTAACTCCAACAATGTGACTACATTCAGGAGGAAACCAGAATCTTGCAGTGACTCCACCACAAACATTCACAAGAATCCAAGTGAAAATAAAAAAATGAAACAAATAGAAAGTGTGAAAACAAATGCTAAAAGAAAAATGCTACAAAAGCTCCTAATATAACTAATAATTGTGTGTGCCACTGTCTCAAAATGATTACCTGCCTTTTTTCTGCAGCAGCTACGTCAGTAGCAGCTTATCCAAAGTGAGCACATCATTACACCCTTGGCCAGGTCCAGTAGAATTTTTCTTTTTCATGTGGATTCCCTATTTGTACGTGTATTTACTGGATTAGGAGTGTATTTCTGTGTGTGCTTTTGTGTATTGCTTTTCTCTTTAAGTACTAAAATAGAACATTGAAAGGGAAGGGGAAAATAGAAAGCACATAAGGAGAAAGAAACCACGAAGCTTATTTTCTGTGTATGTGAGTAGAAAAAGGAAACATTTCCAGGCAACAATTATAGGTCCTGATACAGCACATACAGCAAATGTGCACAAACACATGACATCACCTCATATTTATTTTATTAAGCGTAATCTTTAGAGTTATGCATGTAGTGGCTTTAAACATAAAGCAGTTCAGTGTTGTCGCTGTTGCCCCGTCTCCAAATCGTTTTACTGACTGCTGCCTTCATGTTCTTGTGGTAAATATTTCATGCTGTGGCTAGCAGCCAAGGATTTAAACTGGGGGTTCTGTATCTTTGCTGACATGTGCTGCAGATGTGAGATGAGAGCAACAATGCAACACTTTGTGTTTCATTGTGTTTGCTCATTTTAGATCTGACAGAGTGAGGGAAACCTCACTGCTAAAGCCATATGGATATATGTGTGCTTCCACACTGCTGTTAAGAAGAAGCGAGTGAAATGATCAAAGATTAAAGGGGTACTGTAAGAAGAAAAAACATAATTTAGTACAAAAGGATATGTTTTGACATTTTTGTTTTTAATAAATGGGTCTTTAACAACTCCACAGGTGAGTACATATACTTATCATATCTATTATTATTATAATGATTTGGCAGTTTTAAGTAAAACACAAACAATCTGAAAATCAAGCTGATCAAAGTTAATCTTCGCATAAAGTCTCTTTATCCACTGTTAAAAAGCGATATAAGTTATAATGAATTTCATATCAACAACTGATCACAACTGACAACTATTTCATTACTATTTCTCTTCACCTCTACAAAACAATATTTTATCCCATTTTTTTAGAGCTTACTGGTGTTTCATTTACATGTTGCACAGAACCACAATACTACAAAGAATCTTACCTTCTCACAGATTTACTACATGAACTTGAAGGTTATATCAGTTTACAAACCAGGTGATCAGCATTTAAATAATGGCAACAATGTTTGTTATTCGCCTATGGTGCCACATTCAATCCTGAAGCTGATCCCCAGCTTTTACTAACTAATCGTGCTGCACATTCAAACACCTAATTGTGCGCCACTGGTCCCCGGGGTATGAAATCTCATTCAACAGATGAGCTGATCAATATTAATAACAATGAGGCTGACACAGGGCAGTGAGGGCTGAATAACGGCAGATGGACAGAGCCAGTATAAAGGCAGAAGCAAGTAAGCATCTTTCAAGGCGTGGCTGTTACCCGCTGGGGTTTATTAGCTGTCTGTAGCCCCTGCAAGGCTGGAGCTTCCATCACTCATGGAAATGATTCTGATTAATCAGCTGAGTGCTGGAGTGTGCAGGGTATACTGGAGACGGGCAAATCCTACAGTAAATCATATTTGCTCACAGTGGGCTGCGCCGTCATGCGAACCACGCCTTTCCCGCTCACTACACACTGCAGTGGGCTTCCTCCTCCCTGGCACATGCAAAGATTTTCTAAGAACAGATGGGAGAGCGGGGAAAGCCCGACTCACGTTTCATGCTGACATCTAGTGGAGTCCAAAACATGTGATTGCACAGGGCTAAAAATCGATTTACATATTTCATAATGCAGCGGTGATTTCATTTTTTTGGACTTGCTGTGTAGCTCAAACATTCTACCGAAAAAATTTTGGTGTGAGACAAACGCAGCCGTTCTTCAGAAAGAGTTATTTTCTATCTCTCAAATAATAAAATTCAACAGGATTTTTTTTTTCGGGTCAACTACTGTTTCACCCCAAAGCTCTTCAGAATGTTATATTACCAGACAGTTTCAAAGAGCATCCAGCCATAGACAGCCTGCCGTGTAGGCCGTGCTTTCAGTGGACAGTAAGGGCACAGAGGCAAGCTGGATTTCTGAAATGACTAGGAGAATGAATGATACTTCTGAAAGTGGAGCTGCAGAGGATGGAATCATGTAACAATGTGCAGTGATCTGTCTCTGCTTAAAAAGAACGGTCACAGCAATGATTCTGGACCGCTCTGCTGAAGTGGAGAAGCTTCTCCTCCTCTCCCTCCCTTCTCTCTTTATCCCTCTGTGAACTTTCCAGCTCACAGAAATCTCTCAGACCCCCAACTAATGTAGTCAAATACATAGTATCCCTTTGCTTGTCTTATACTTACAGCCAAAAGCTTGAATCTTGAAAGGTATATCTGGAAGTAATCACAGTGAGAGTGTTGTCAGGTGTAAATCCTGTAAGAGAAAGAAAATGGCATTTTAAGCCTTGGAGTAAAAGAACAATCTATGAGGAAATGCTCTTGCTTAGTAGTTTAATGAAAATTCAAGAGAAACTTGGCAAATTTCAGGTTGATGAAAAACTTTAATCGTCTCTTGGGTGATTTGAAAGCATTTCAAGATAATATATGACATTAAATCCCACTCGGTGAGCACATATTGCTAGTGGTATCCCTAAAGTGCACATTACAAAATCTTACTCCAGCAAATCATCATCATTTTGTGCCAGTAAATACCGATAGCTGCCTGCCTTTCTTTCACACAAACAAGTTGATATATCCTGTTTTGATCCCCAAAATGGCAGAACGAATGAATTATCCCTGACAGCTATCCGTTGCACACTACTGCTCAGCAGTTATTGAATTAATTCATTTTCATTACCGTAATGGCACTGTAATGACCTAAGTCAACAGAGCTTTGATTTCACAACACAGAAATCGTTGCTTAGTTTGTCTCCAAACCTATGTGCCACAACATCTCCAAGGTGTTGTTTACTATGAAAAAGCATTTACCTTTAAGCATATCAAATCAGACTTCTTGTCAAAAACAAGACAGGTGTTCACCACGACTCTTAGAGCTAGGTTAGAGAAATAAGAGATTTTAACACAGGCAACATGTCTCCCATTTGTGGAGTACATTGTTTGCTGAATTTTGTGAAGAATTCAGAATTCCAAAGGTGCTACAGCACCTTTGGTACCATCAGTGTCAAAAACAGGAAATGTCTGACATTTCCTTACTTTAACAATAGTCAGAGGCTACAGGTGTTGCTTGATAATTTGGGAATTTCACTTATTACTTTTCTGGCCAAGAGCAAGCTGACAAAATCAATAACAGTTTTAGCTCTTTACTCTCTCCACACCCAGAATTGGTTGACTTCGTATAAGCTGACAAAAACCTCCAAAAACATTTCTAAAGCTCACTGTTTATCACACTTAATTTTTTCTTCCTTTTTTTGTAAATCTGCACCAAAAAATGCAGATCAGATGCTAAGCTAAGCTTAGTATCTACGTACATTTGTATTTAGCATATAGACATGGAAGTCACATCAATTCACTTGTCAAACAAAGCCGAATAAATGTTCCACCATTACGATGCAGCTCTAAGATCATCTGTTCTTTAGTGATCTTGCAAATCAAACTTTGCTGACAAGAGCATTGATGAACTTCTACAATCAGTCAAATTCCATCTTTATGCTTAAACTCAGAGGATATTTTATTTGGGGCCCAATTTCCTTCTTCTGTTTTGGCAAAACAATCAATTTCATGACTCAGTGGACTTAATTGCTTTATTGTAATTGTATCATGAAAGACATCCACAGGGAGAGATAACCAACTTCATTTTGTGCACTTCAGTGAAGGAGAACAATCCATACAATTTAAACCTGCTATCACTAAACCCAATTTTATTCTGTGAATTTCGTGTATGTTATACATTCATTTGACTTTTCTAAACAAGATCACCACTGAGATCAATTCATTCTTTGGACCTGCTGAGACTAGAAAATCTAACACAGCTACAGTACTGAAAGAGATTTTTTTCTTATGCTGCTGTTTTATGGTGTGTTTTTTTCTTTTTTTAATGTGAACACACCCAAGGCAGATGTAGACAACAAGATGGCTGATGAAAAATATCAGGACTACACAAAGGAATAACTTCAAGGTACATAGAAGAGTACAGACTTTTTTATCTTTCAGCACAGAGAAATACCCGCAGTCCTCATAGAAACACTGTGAAACTGTCAAAGTGAGCTGTTTGCAGCTAGCTGAGGGGCACTGGTGACAGTAAGGAGAAAAGCAGTGCTTCGACACTGCTTCACGCTACAGCAGTCCAAGAATATAAGTGGCATTTTTTTTGTACCCTAAAAAGAAAGGTCAAATGACAGAAATGTGACAGAAATGCAGAATGAAAAACCAAAAACTGAAAACAAAAACATTCAATCTAACCAGATCTCAACCTTAAACCTTAACAGAGAAGTTGGTTTTTTTTGTACTGCATGCTTATATAATACCATAATCCAAAAGAATCTCAGAAATAAATCTCAAAAATAGATTTTTCCCTGTAAAGACAAATAGAAAGTAAAATCTCACTCTACATCATAAATTAGCTACCTGACAAGAGAGACAGGCTCTGATGTGCAGAATCACAGATACAATCATGTTAAAGGGAATTGCCTCGTGGTGAAAATAATTGGATCCTTCCTCACCTATTTATGCCCCCAAGGGACCAAACTACGCAGAGGAAAAATAACTGAATTTGATAATGACTTGGGGTTTTTTTGCTTCCCATATAAGCCCACATCAGTGAACCATACTGGCAGTGGACTCCTATCAAAATGAACATGACGAGCCAAATTGACCAAGGTCAACTATAGTACAGATACCTAGGTAATTGCAATCAGTTTGTTTATCACACTACAACATGGCACAGAATATACATCATCAACTGTTATTTTTGTAGCACATGAACTAGAGTTACAGTTGACTAATTGCTAGATGTGACATGCAAGATACACGAAATACAATAATTCAATTGCATGGTGATTGCACAGGCCGCCTGGTGTCTCCAAACAATTGAAGTCTGACTCAGACTGCAATCTCACTCAGTCCAACCAATAAAGGTTTGCAAATAATTCTAAACACAGACAGGTTGCCAGCATGTTGCAAGCATTCTTCATTGATCGCTGCAACTCAGTTGCAACACGTCTCTTTGCAATAGGTGACTCAACTCAGCTGGTTGCCAACTTGTATTCTGGGTATATTCCTATACAAAAGTGAAGTCAAAATGTCATTTTTGCAGTTAAATTATGACTTGCAGTAATTATGTCGCTATTTGTGGAGGAATTTCTGTTTCAAATTATGATGTTCTGACTGTACTTGAAACTAATATTAGTAGTTTAATTGATTGTCAGTAACTAATGAGAATTTCTGTTCAGTGTGAACATCTGTCTATGTTGACAACAACCAACGTATTATTACCAACTTCACCCTAATCAGTCGCAAACTGATAACAGACTCGTAGCAGACTGACTCAGTTTTACTGTCACTTTATCACCACATCCATGCATCAATGTCACTTTGAAGATGGCAACTAACAGCAAGCAGTCAAAGATCTGGTCTCCATCTTTAAAGCAACCATTTCAAACAAACCATTTCAAAGGTAATGCAGTTCCAAGTTCATTTCACACATTTGCAATAATTGTGTTTGTGCTGTGGTCTCCAACCACTTGTTTTTGTTTTTTTTACCAGTGGGACTTTAGCATTAGCTTGCTGCAGTGCTTACTAATATACTTAAAAACATATGATAACAATGCAAAATTTCAGGGGCAGGATGACCAATCGGCTATTACATTAAGACAAAATTTTACTTGTGTTAATATTTCACACACTCATCATCAAAATATCACTAGTTGCAAAATTTCTAAATTCATAAGTTGATAAAATCTTACTGACATCTAACACAAAGAATCCTCTGATTATTCTTTTTCCCTGGATGATCTCTGTTTGGTAAGGAGTACCATGTAGTCCAGCAACAACTGGAAAAGTCAAACAGTATGAAGAGCCTTCCCATTCTTTAACGAGATTACTGTGCAGCTTTTCAGACAGCACTTGAATTGCTCAGCCCCGAAGGATCCCATGTTTTCTTTTTCTCTCTCAGTCTCTTACTCTCTCTGTCTGTCTCCAAGACACGTGGCTCTCCATGACGGTTGCTACAGGAGACTTTTGGGGGCTCTCAGCTGCCCTGGGTCTCTGAAGCGTAGCATATGAACACTGGAAGATGTGCATGTGTGAGCAAGGAGCTTTCCACGCAGGAGGGATCTGGCCCAAATTTAATCTCTCTATTGTGAGGATGGCGGGTAAGCGAGAGAGAGAGAGAGCGAGAGAGAGAGTGAGAGAGAGAGAAGGGCCGTGCCTGCTGAAATCCCACTGGCAGTGCTGCAATGCAGGGGTTTAACAGTGAGCCAGAAGGCAGGCAAACACATTAAAGAATTGGCCTTTGCATGACACACAAGACACGCGCATTTACACATAAACATAAGTGTACACAGATGAATGATTGCACGCATGCACGCTTACAAACACCGATTTGATATGAGATAGCTGTTCAAATAGAGTTTGACAGGCAGGAAATAATGATATTAATATAAAAATGCTGTGACACTGAGTTTTTAACGTAGATTATCTCTAAGTTCTGTCATTTGCAATTTCTTAAGTATCAGGTCGCATTTGTAATGCAAAGACAGCTAACTGAGATAGAAACTGTTAAAAAGACTGAAATGGTAAATGTTCAGAACATTCAGTCTTCAAGTCCATAATTGGAAATAGAAAAAAGGCAATATACATATTTTAAATATTTATAATTATTCATGTGTAGAAAAGTATATACACTCACAGCCACTTTATTAGGTATACTATGCTATTACTTGGTTGGACCCCCCTTTTACCTTCAGAACTGCTTTATTCTTATTCGTGACATTGATTAAAACACAGAATTTCAACAAGGAAATTGAAGGAATGTTGGAAAAATTTCTCGGCGATTTCAGTCCATACTGACATGATAGCATCAGATAGATTTGTCGGCTGCACATCCATGATGAGAATTTCATGTTCGACCACATCCCAAAGGTGCTTTATCAGACTCAGATCTGGTGACTATGGAGACGATTTTTGTACAGTGAACTCTCTGTCATGTTCAAGAAACCAGTTTGAAATGATCTAAGCTTCGTGACATGGCGCATTAAACTGCTGGAAGCAGCCACCAAAAGACTGGTAGACTGTGCACACAAAGGGAAGGACATGATTTCAGGCAGGTTGGGTTATTTAAATGAGGGGCTTAAAGCATTCCAAAAAAATATTTTCCACACCATTACACCGTTCAACAGCAGCCTGAACTACTGATACAAGCCAGAACGGATCCATGCTTTCATATGGTTTATGTCAAATTCTGACCCTAAAATTTCAGCAAAATTTGGGCTCATCAAAACAGACATTGTTTTCCCAGTCTTCCATTGTCCAACAATGGTAAGCTTGTGCAGACTGCAGTCTCAGTTTATGGTTCCTAGCTGACAGGAGTGGAACTCAGTCTGGTCTTCTGTTTCAAGGTTCAATGTGTTATGCACTCAGCAATGCTCTTCTGCATACCTTTGTTAAAACGAGTGGTTTTTTGAGTTAGTTTTGCCTTCCTATCATCTTGAAGCAGTCTGGCTGTTCTCCTCTGACCTCTAGCAGCTATGAACACCAAATATACCACATTCAAACCCAGTTACTCATTTTGATACTTGGTTTGAACTACAGCAGGTTGTCTTGATAAAATCTACATGCCTAAATGCATTGGTTTGCTACCATGTGACTGGATGACTAGATATTTTGTTAAGCTCTAGTCAGGTAGCTCTGCTGATCGGAAGACTGGTGGTTCGATCCCTGGCTCCCTCCCAAGTTGCTCTCCATCCATCGGCGTGTGAATGTTAGTTAGAAAGCACTGAAAAACATAAGAAAGTGCTTGGGCAAATGTGGTGTGCTGTATAAAGTGCTTTGAGTAAAGGAGAGTAAAAAGGTGCTATAGAGGAATCAGTACATTTAATAAGCAGTTGAAGAGGCGTCCCTAACAAAATGGCAAACAATCATCTTAGGTGTGTTTGTGATGGCAGGTGATGGTTTATAAAAGTGCATACCTTAATTATTTAGTTCTTTTTAAGATTACATATGTCTTACTAACTGACACTAAAAACAATTGTTAATGTGCACTGATTAAATTTGATTAACACTGGTGCATAGATATACTTCCAAGATAACGACGAATCATTTTTCTTATTAATAAGATGGACAGGAATATAAATTTTAAGGCCCTTAGGAATTTCTATGTTTAGGTTTTCATTCATCAGCTCAGTGGGCACAGTGCACCATTTTTCTGAATATAAAGGAAGGGGTGGAGGCAGCCATGGGCTTCACTTTTAGCCCATACTGTTTCCCAGAGTGTGAGAGGTGAAGAGCGTGATGGGTGGCTGCTTACATGACAGATTGCTGACTGCGGGAGGCTTTTACAGTCAGCAGAAACACAAAATTTGTGACTCCTTGGCTTCTTTATGTTCCCATACAGTGAGTAAACAAACAGAGAATGAAAACATTTTATAACTTTAAAAATATCATTTGATCTTGAATAAAAAATGGAAGTCAACATTAGTATTTGCAGGATACTCAAAAATATATTAAACAATGTTTTGTGACTTGTAAACTTACTACACCTGGCAATGTTTTTTTTTCTTTTTTCCCCTAGAGCAAAGCCTCTGATCTCCTTTTGCTTGATATGCTGTGACCACTGTTGGTTTATCTATAAGCCCACCAAAGCTCTGCTGTCATCATGTCACCCCTCAAGAATTTTAAGGATTAAAAAACAGCTCCCACGGCTCTTCTGACACCAACAGCTTGGTTCAGTTGGACATTTTGTTGCTAGTGGTAATTTATAGTGGTATAGTTTAACTGATGTTGACACATCCAGCATGTTGTCAGTTCATGAAAACCTTAACATGCATCTTTTTTCTATTGCCTAAATACTTTGTTAGATTATTGTCCAAATGCTGTACTAGCGCTGGTATTATAGTTTGTATGATTTGTGTTGTAAAATTTTATTTCCTATCATTAGCTTTCCAGGGGGCTAACAAACCAAGCTAGCAACTATACTTCCTGGACCTAATATTAAGGTACAGTAAAAGCTGAGTTAAGTAAATGTTGAATTAATATTGGGATAATTGCTGTGTTAGGGGCAGAGTAGTCAGTTTTGTAGTTGTTGTTGTTGTTTTTTGTTGATTTATTGTTTTATCAGAAATTTCTAAAGTGAATTCTTAGCTCAATCCTAAACTATGTTTATTGATAAGTGAGAACAGAATTGCAAAATACTTCAAAAGATTCTTCATACATGCTAGAAATAAATGATGTATGCTAAAGATAAATATCCACATAAATCTGTAGTCAGTCGGATGAAATGGATATTATTCATCCCACAAGCTTATGAGATGTTTACTTTAAAATCCCCAAAACATTAATATAGGGGGAAGAAAGCCCCACACACTCGCCACTTCATTAGGTAAATCTGACAAACCGCTCATTAATGTAAATATCTAATCAGCCAATCACAAATCACAATCACAAGCACCAGAATGGCCAGGAAACATGAACATGAAATGGTTGGTTTCCACACAATCATTCCTCGGTTTTACAGTGAAAAAAGATTGTGGAAAAAAAGAAAAATAATTCAGTGAGTGTTCACTGGGTGCTACTCTGGTCTCACCAACATTTGACAAAAAGATTGGAAAAACGTTGACTGTTCTGTTCAATTTCTGCTGTGACATTTGGAAGGTAGGGTCAAAATATGGCATAAACAATAGCATGGATTCACCCTGCCTTGTATCAATGTTTCAGACTAATAGTGGTGGTGTAAAGGTGTGGGGGGTATTTTGTGGCCCATTTTGGGCCTCTTAGTACCAGCATCTTTAAATTTCATTGTCTACCTGAGTGCTGTTGCTGATCATGTCCATGTCTTTATGACCATATTGTATTTATCTTCTGGTGGCTGCTTCCAGCAGGATAACAACTCAATCAACTTGTTTCTTGAAGATGACAGTCAGTTCACTGTATTCAAACTGCCTTCACAGTCACCAGATTTCAATCCAATGGAGCACCTTTGAGATTTGGCACAACAGGAGATTGGCATCAGGGATGTGCAAACAAGAAGTCTGCAGCAACTACGTGAAGCTCCATGTCAAGTCTCAGAGGAATGTTTCCAGCACCTTGTTGAATGCAACAAGATGCTGGAAAGGCGACAAGGTGCAACAAAGAATTAAGTCAGTCCTGAAGCCAAAAGAGGGTCCAACCCTTTGCTAGCAAGGTGTAACTAAAAAAGTGTGTCTACTGTAAATCAAACACTTGAAGGAAAATGTGCTTTAATTTTCTTGACAATTTTTCTGAGATGAAGCTACATCTTTGGTGATTTTATCTCAAAACTATATGAAATAAGTACATTTGTCTTGATACATGGAAAAACTATATATATATGAGTTGATTAAAATTATTTTAAAATGAAATGAAGTGCATATATGAGACATCTAACATCTTACAACAACAACTGCTATTCATGCTGACAAAAGGGGTCATTATCAACCCAGCAACCCACTGCACTCATGGTGTCGTAGCCCTACTAATCTAGCATGAAGTAAGGTGCAACATGAAAAACTGAATTATTGGCATAATGGAACAAAAACAGAAGAACTCAGCATGACATTTTAGTCCATAAACCCAAAACCATTATCTAAAACCAAAACTTTCTGACACACTACAAGACCGTTAAATAAGTAATCTTGACTAAGATAGATCTACTTGCACTTTCAAAATATACATAAAATGCATTTAAAGTCGAGTTGCATGTAGAAAATTTTCAGGATAGAATTAATGCTTATGTTCATAACTGGATGGAGCTATTGCTTGATTTGTGAAGTACTGTATTTAGTCTAAAGGAATACTGATACAAATACCATAAGAGTGATAATAAAAGAATGAATTCAATTTGGGCATTATTTGCATATGTGAAGAGATCAAAAATAAAAGATGCACATAATTTGAAAATCTGACTTTGACAAAGCTGTTTTGCACTTGTCACTGTTGATCAAACACCCTCATAATTCTGTTAATTCAAGCATTAAATAATTTAAAATGGGTAATACCATCTCAGTAACAAGAAATAATAGCTTGTAAAGCTAATTAAAGACAAACAAGTCTGAAATGAGTGAAATGCTTGAACATAAAAACAATCTGGTTAGTAGATATCTCGTCAGACACAAAGTATATATTACCTTAACCAAGTCTTAATTGCAGGGCACCATGGTATAATATATGAGGATTCAACATTTCTGATTTGGAATCACAACAACATTTTACAGCAATATTATAATGCCTTCACAGCCCATCTCTTGTCTTTGACTGCTGCTGAGTGATTAGTTTTCTGCATAGCTGTAGCACCTACACACATACAAGGATGAAAGAATAACCTAACACCCTTCAGCAAAGATGTTGCTCTCATTATTGTGGACTGCTCTGCGTTAAGCTTAGGTTAGATCGTATTTAATTTAGATGCATAGGTTGAAAAAAACTGCTGTGGCTACAGATCTATTTCAGTTAAATTTAAAATGGCTGCGTCAAATCAATTTCAATGTCCTATCTGGCAGCAGTTAAAAAGTAATTGCTCCATCAACTGCATGACACAGCTTAAACATCAACAAGAATGATTTGTTTTTTTGCACCATATTTTTCCTCAGACTTTTTAGGAAAACAATGATCTGACTTCACATATTTGAAGCAAATACTATTTTTCACAAACCTACTGTCCATAAATCCTGGCGGAGAGCGCCTACTTTCCTCTGGCTACTGGCTTAACTCAGAGACAAGAACTGTGTTTATGTGAAGAAACAAGGCAATTCGTCATCCAGTCCCAAAGAAATGGTCAACAGCAGGGACAAAATGGCACACATTTCAGATTAATTGCTTCCCTACATATCTGCCCAGCGAATGAAACATAACACTACAGACCACATTAGACAGAAAGAGAGATCACAAATGGTTGAGGAACATAATGAAAAGTATCGATTTTCTTATGTTATTTTAGGTGGAACACCCAACTATAAAATGTTGTGATTTAATTATTGTAATGGGAATAATTGGTTGACCATTATGAAAGAGGACAATCTATGCAAAGACAAATGGAAAAAAAGATGAACCACTCAAAAGCCTCCAGACTTCAGTGTCTCTGAATTACGTGCTTCCTGAGAGCAGTGTGACGACAGAAAAACAACAAAGTCCTCAGGGGACCAACAAACTCTTATAAATGTCAAATAGATTTTAGTAATGTGCTCCGCAAGCGCCGATTTCTTTTGGACAAGGCCTTTCAACATAATAAACCATATTACCTACCAAGGCCCATGTATAGCTGAGGGAACAATCTATACTCCTACAGTTCAGTGGGTGCCACATGTCTGCTGAAAACCAACACAGCAGTTAACCATTATGTTTAATATATATCCTTTGTGCTTTGATCGTGTCCTATCATATGGAGGTCCGAAATACTTGAGACTGAGGAGCATCCTGTTAAAGAACAACATTAAGATGCAGAGACAAACTCGAAACTTGTCAGAGGCAGGCGGATGTGCTTTTTTGCTCCTTGTAATGCGGTCAAAGGTATTGTAGGACAAGGGATAGACAAGCCGCAAGTGGCAAGCAAAGTGGCTGCTCATGGGGATCATTCACCTTCACAGCATCAGTGAACTCCATTACAAGTCAGGACCAACTGTTGGAAACCACTGAGCCATTAGTCAAACGCAGATTGAGTTTGACAGCTAACCTCTTATGATGATCTCCTTGCACCACATAAAAACTGACTTTTGTTGCCGCATAATCTTGTTGTTGTACTCAAGGAAGACTCGCTGCACTGCTATAGCTCAGAGCAAAAAGCAGAAAAATATCATTGTAATAATAATAAATTTATGTAGTAGAGACAATCAGAGTATTTGAACCATCTAATAAGCTGAATAAATCCTAAAATCCTAAATGATGAAATAAAAAAAAGAGATATTCTGTCGCCTGTGACTCAAACACACAGTCAGGAACTCCTCTGTATAGCAGCATGTTGAATTTAATAAGGCTCACTGCAAGTTGTTTCTTCCCACCATGGTGACTTCTCACTTAAAGTTTTTAATGTACACGTTCTTAAATTAAAACTCCTACATGGGTTCAATATAGTCTTGCCCTCCTGTGATGATTTATCCACTTGTGTATTAGAGAGAAATATTACTTACTTTTCAAAACTAATGCCATTACGTTTTTCTCAAAGTCACTGTCTCCACCTGAGCAATGGAAGATCTGACCTAAGAACATTGCAATATTTAACTGAGATCATCTGTAAAGTAGACGGAGTCTTTTTCAATTAAGTGTTCATTAAAAACTAAATTAGGTAATGACCTTTGAAACACAGTTGCAAAGGGAAGAGGAGAGAAAGGTAGACGTGCTCTTAAAAGATCCATCACTAATTAAAATAAGAAATCTCAGTGCTGTGCTTCAAGGGTGTCGCTTCTTTCATTCTGTCAATAAAAACAACCAGCAAGACTTAATTATATGACAATGTATATGTCATTAGCATCATATTAACATTCAGTTGTCACCCTCTGCTGGGTCTTTTTGAGGATGGGTTGATGTTTAAGCCTACGTGCCATGAAGATCTTCAAGCTTGTCTAAATATCTGGTGTGCTCACCTAAAAGATGTGTTTCAGTTGAATTATTCCTCTGTAGCATAGCTTATATTTATGACCCATTTATACTTGGTTCATATACTTTGGATTTATTTTTTATTAAACCCACATTTCTTCGTAATGTAATTAACATGTATTTATAAAAGAATTTTTAACAACAAACACAGAGGAATTCATAGATCAGAAGGCATACATAAGGGATGTGCCTGCAGCCAGACAGTAGTGTATTATTACCTGCCCTCGCATGGCCTCGTAATCTGAGAGCGAGATCAACAATCAATGGAAGGAGAGAAGGAGAAGACAAGACCAATCGATGCCTTTTAGAAACACTATGGTAATTTGCACTTATCAGTTTGGAGCAGCTGACTGCTATGAACTTCAAGGAATTGGATCACCAATAGATACAAGTTCAATTTGAATCCCCAAAATGTTTTTAACATGTTTGTAATCATGGTATTTTAATTGACTTGTCTTGAAATTGCAGTTCAGTGCAGTACAGTGTGAGTCTGTTGTTGCTTCTTTTTGTTCAATTCAATTCAATTTTAGTTATATAGCGTCTTAGTAACAATCGTAGCAAGGCGCTTTATACTGTTTGATCATGGCACTACAATCAGACAACCCTGATGAGCAACCACCTGGCGACGTTGGAAAGGAAAAACTCCCTTTTAACAGGATGAAACCTCTGTCAAAATCAGGCACAGGAAGGGGCAGCAATCTGCTATAACCAGTTGGGGTTGAAGGGAGGGAGATGAGACAAAAGACACACTGTGGAAACATGCCTGTGTAGCGTTAAAAGAGGGGAGGGAAGAAGACACTCGGTGCATCATAAGGAAGCCCCCAGCAGCCTAGGCCTTTTCCAGCATTACTAAGGGATGGGTCACCCTGACCCAACCCTAACTATAAGCTTTACCAAAAATGAAAGTTTTAAGCTTAATCTTAAAAGTAAAGACAGTGTCTGTCTCACAAATCCAAACTGGGATCTGGTTCCCGAGAACCAGCTCCTGGGGCTTGTAAGCTGATGGCTCTGCCTCACATTCTACTTTTAAATATCCTAAGAAAGGAAGGCTGCAATCTGAGAGCAAAGTACACCACTGTGATATGGTACTGTGAGGTCTTTAGGATAAGATGAGGCATAATTATTCAAGACCCTGAATTTGAGGAGAAGAATTTTAAATTTGATTCTACATTTAACAGAGAACCAATGAAGACAAGCCAATATGGGAGAAATATGCTCCGTCATTCTAGACCCTGTCAGTTCACTCGCTGCAACATTTTGGATCACCTGAAGGCTGATACTTTATTATTGGTAAAGTATAATAATATACTAATTTGGGGGGACAGTTGAGAATGTCTTTTGACTTGTGGATCTTTGGTCCTAAACACTGGACTAATTAAAATTTTGATGAATGACACTGGGATAGCTGTGGCTCAGGAGGTAGACCTGAGGTAGATGTAGATCTACTACTTGGAATATTGAACCCTGAGTTCCTCTCGGTGCATAATCTGAGTGTGAATCCACGTGAATTCTAGATAGAAATCTCTTTTGTGGGTAAGTGGGTGAATGAGGCATGTTGTTTAAAGCCTTTTGAGTGGTTGAGTAGAGTACAAAAGCAATATATAACAACCGGTCCATTTGCTCATCAAGTCATCATCCAATGTTATAGCAATCATTTCAAAATAAAAAAAACAACAACAAAAAAAGCAGTTACCAAAATCATTGGTCTTTAACCTCTTGGCTAAATACATGAAATATTTGTTCAGACATTTCAGTCAGGACTGGACAAACATACAAATTGATGGACAGACTGTAGTATAATTACCTAAAAACAAATCTCTTTTACAAGATATGAAAAAATGACTCCTTTCATAAAGCAAATTACCCCAATGCTGTGCTGTAGTAGAACCGTCAGACATTTTTGGCAGTCAGAGTCAGCTGGCAAAAAAAGGCATCAGTACTTTTCAGGCTTGGCAGGTAGATGTTACCACAAGTTGCTTTACTTGTTAGCCAGAATCATCCTGAATTCTCTAAAAAGCCAGAGCTTGCTAACACGGGTGTATTTTATGAGTCCATCAAATTATCCCAGCGTGATGTTGTAATGCTAACAAGGAAGCAAAACAGTTGTGAAAGGGGCTTATTAAATGTCACTTTTGGAACTGCAAACAACAACTGCAGGGCCCAGTGCTGTAGTCATTCCAACTAGAAAACATTAGGGACTAAAAACAGTGATGCGACAAATTTATTTTCTCTCTGAGATGAAGAAACTAATGTTCAAGCATGCTAATGATTACAAAATGAAATGCATCAAATCCACTTGTAATGTGACTGAGTTCCCTTAAATAAATCTTGTTGCTTAAACAATGCCAATTTTACAGGTAGCCTTGGGACCGGATTCGGTCCACAATAAAAACAACCATCATTTCTACCTTTTACTGCGTCCCAACAGATGTTAGCAAATGCCCCAACAATTAAAAACCACAAAGCGTTGAAGAAACACATAACACATACCAAATATTTCCACTCGATTGGCAATATTTTAAATCCTACACAGGCAACTGACAGTATTCCATCAATTATTCAGGAGGAGTAAAGACTCACAAAAAGTACTGCACCCCCGGCTATGCAGCAGTAAATCACTGTATAGCACACCATCTGCTGCCTGTCAAAGCCAACGGTTGCTGTGTGCACAGGAGTGTAGTGCAACACTGATCCATAAGTCCAGGGTGATTTCCAGTGCAGGTAAAACAATGCTTTTTCTCTAGATATTTCTTATGCCTATGCTTTGTATTAACAAATGATTTCACAATATACACAATATGAGCAGTCTGACCTGAGCTGAAAGCAGTGCAAAAAAAAGTGCCAACATTTCTCTGGCTGTAAAAGGGTATTAAAAAAAATATGTCATCAAATATTCATCGTCCACAAGATGGGATTTAAAGATGATTCTCCCTCTCGTTGCTGGTTCCCTCACCTTCATTAGTGTTGCAATGCTTAACCTCCTCCTGAGACAAAATATCCCATATTCAGACTTCAATAATGCAACGCCTTCATTCTTAGGGCTGAGGGCTGGCTTGCCTGATGTCTGACTAATCGCTGACAAAGCTATGGCTTCACTGGCTATTTTTGGGCACATAAACAGTGGAGTTTATCACAATATTCCACTACTTTGATATAAAACAACACAAACTATCTTGTTATCAGTTTAAGAACCAACTGAATCTTTCAAAGTGAGCTTGGTTTCTGTGGGTTCTTCTTTAATTAACTTAATGTCTCCATGTAGTAAAAATAGCATCACTTCCATTAGTTAACTGTCAAAGCGCAATGACTTGGTTTAGTATTAGCTGAGGCTTTCCAAAAAACCTCCATATTCAAAAAGTCTGTTGGAAAATGTCTAAAAGAAAACGCCCTGTTGTGAACTGCATTATGTCCCAAACTGAAATGCACAGAGTCAATGCGGTTCTCATTATGTTGTTGATTATCAGTTATTCTGCATGCCAGACTCAATATTCTGTTTTGCCATTCACCCAGTCAGCGAATGACAGTCTAATTATTTGCTGTGTTTACATTTCCTGATGTCTTCATGTAAGACACTGGCTGCATTTCACCCATTCCCTCTCTCTCAGGGAATCCTTTAAAATGTTGATTTAAAGGATTCCCCAAGGCATGTCTGGACATGAAATTACACTGCTTTGAAAAGAATAACACTCTGCTTTGTGTCTGACATAGTTTTTGCCATAAAAAAAGCCTTCATTACCTGGTTAGACATTCCTATTATGGTGCCCATTTCTCCACTGTCTTTGAACAGAAAAATCTATGAATATGCAAATGGTTTTAAGAGTTTGTTTGCAAGATACAAGATGACTCATGTACATGTGCGTGTGCGATGAGCTCTCTAAGCTAAACTAGTTAAGCTGTCACAAGTCTTACTAACAGGTCGATGCCTCAAGTTTATAAGTGCCAGCGGAAAAACTGCTCCATTTTCAGCATTAAAACATTCAAGTGAAGCAACATTAACTAGAAGAATTAATGTCCAAAGATTCCAATGATAAACTTTTACTGTTCAAATTTTATATCCAAATTCTGCTACATTGCTCCCTTTTAGTTAAATTAAGTAAGAACGTTTTACTTTTTAGTGGCTGAAACCAAGAGGCAAAATTATGTCTCCCACATTAATTCAGCAATTTATTAAGCAGTGGCCCTCGGAACAGCACTGTACCTCCAAACAGCAGCACTAAATTATTAACTCCACCACATTTAACACATTGCATCATCACAAAAAAGTGCCACTGGCAGAGCTTAATGTCAACCAATATTTTCATTAAAAATTGATATCTGTGAATGATTTTGGCTTCAAAGAGTTGGAGGAGATCTAATTCCAGCCAGTATGTCCTCAGTGTTTCATGCCTGTCTGATCTGTACTTCCTAATGCCTGTATCTAGATGTAAAAATTATGAATTTAAAAGGCTCGGCTAACAGAGACGTGCTTCTGGAAAGGCCAAAACAAACAAAAACTAAACAAAACAACAAGTAGCAGATGCTGTAAAATGCTGCACAACGCAAATGTTTCACAAATCAGCGCTTCAGTTTTCCATCTACTGAGTTTTGCTCTTCAGTTTTGCTCCAACATTGTGTCCTGAAAAATCCCACAAGCAGTGGCAGCTTAACCACAAGCTTTATAAAATCTGCACAATACAAACTGCACAGTTTAACTTCGATTGCAGCTTAACTTTCCAATTTGGATTCACTTCTTCAGTTTGTAATATGAAAATGGTGAGACTGCAAAAATGAAAAGAGCGTTTGTAAAGAGATTCTTCAACTTTTCAGCCACATGCTGGGAACTAGATAAGGAGAAAATGTCAATTTCAGTGTATGCATGAATTACTCTGTAATTCACAGTTTCACTTTGCTTTCAGACTGAGAGCAGCGCAATCAGCTAGTCACCATTAATTTCCCATAGAGCTCAGGCCAGCATGGAGTCAGACAACAGGCTTGACAGCTCAGATAAAGCCAAGCTGAGAAGTTAACCACTTTTTGCTAACAACAAACAAATTTCCATAATTTGGTTTCATTTTATATATGCAAGATCAGCCATACAACTTTAAAACGTTCAAGACATGATGCGGTTACCCCCACTGTGGGAGTCGGTTCCTTTTTTTTGACAGGTGCACTTTAATTGATTGTACTTCATCATTGGGGCGATCATGGCTCAAGAGTTGGGAGTTCGCCTTGTAATCGGAAGGTTACCGGTTCGAGCCCCGGCTTGGACAGTCTCGGTCGTTGTGTCCTTGGGCAAGACACTTCACCCGTTGCCTACTGGTGGTGGTCAGAGGGCCCGGTGGCGCCAGTGTCCGGCAGCCTCACCTCTGTCAGTGAGCCCCAGGGTGGCTGTGGCTACAATGTAGCTTGCCATCACCAGTGTGTGAATGGGTGAATGACTGGATATGTAAAGCGCTTTGGGGTCCTTAGGGACCAGAAAAGCGCTATATAAATACAGGCCATTTACCATTTTTGCTTGCCACTAGAAATCGTACTACCTGTAATGATGATCATGACAGTAAATATTAAAGCAGAAGTATTTCATTTGTCTATTTCAAAGATAGAGATAAATTCAGAGCATTCTGCAATAAACATTTGCTTAGACAATAAAATGTAAGTGACGAAAACAACTGATGTCAAACAGTTCAAATATGAATATTTCAGCTCATGTATTTAAGTGCAGCATTGTTGTACGACTATAAGAAACTTGTGTAGTTATACACAAACCTTATTTAACATTACCAATGCTAACTAAGGTGAAACAACATAGAGTTCTAAAAATCCAAAGACAACGCTTAAATTCGAATTGCTCTCTGCTGCATCACAAACTTATCTCATGGGTAAAAACTAATTCAAAGAGCAAAGTAATGCCCAGACAGTGATCAAAGAGCATGACAAATCAACAGTGAAAATGGAGCTGGGTAAGAGTTATGTCAATAAGAAGGGGGGATGTTTTGGGGCATAACTTTTCAAGAAGCCTTCAAGTGTGATAAATGTGCTGAGGACTGTAGTGTCAGGCGATAATCTGTCATGAAAGACAGCAACACTGGCCGGATGACGTGGAAAACAGCGGAACACTGCATTTGATCAGGTTTCTTTTCCAAGACGACACTAATCTATCACATTAGGCCGAAATCAGACATAACCCTGATACACTCCAGCTAATCTAAATACGTCAACATAACATAACATAACAATAACATCTACATTTCTACATCTGCTTCTACATTCCACCTCTGTCCCTGCAGGCACCCAAAGTAACCACCAGTGTGACGTGTTAGAGTTGCCTCTACCCTGGTCTTTGTGTGTTTTCACCATCTTTCTTAAGGCAGAGCAGCTAACCAAAAAAACTGCCCACTGTGTCAAGGACATTTTCATAAGTCTGAGAGAGAGAGAGCGAGAGAGAGAGAGCACCCCACCCTGCAAAATATCACGCTTTCTTTCACAGTGTTTCAAATGCATTCCAATGAGGGGGCACAAACCAGCCATGTCCTAGATAAACAGTGCCCTGCACTGCATTGAATGCCTCTCAATTGCAGTCGGGTTTACATAACGGCAGACAATGCACAAGGATCCACATCACTTCCAGAACTCCATATGACAAAAATACAGACTGAAAAGCAGACTCCTTGTTATTAAAAAAACAAAAAAAACAATGGATGATTTCCAAGATGACTTACAACACACTGAAAATAGACACTGTAGAATAATGTGAAGGTTTTAGTTACTTTTATAGGAAAACTATATTGCTCCTGTTTCTGGTTTTCACTATTTTTAGTTTCTCCAAGAAGGTATCAGGTGTATTACAAGAAGTGATGTGATCCTAATCTAATTAATGACATTAAAGATTCATGATAGAAGACACATAGTTTAGAATTAGTGTATTTATTCAACAAAATGATGGTTCCCTTGTAATGGATAATGCCATACTGAGACTACTGGTTAGAGCTGTGTATAGTCATGTGAGAGTGTCCCCAGTTTAGGCTGGGGCTAAAGAGTCAAGTATTGACAAACCATTGCTTACAGCAGACAAACACACAAGGGAAACCTGGGGATGGAGATGATGGTAAAAGAATTCTTGAGTGGCCCTGGATGTCTATTTGAAATATCACATTAATAAGGTATAAACAGTAATAACAATTGCTTGGCATTCAATAATTCAATAAAGGAAGAGAATGGAGTAACAAAATGTTTATATTTTTGCAGTTAATCTCATTAAAAAACAATCCAAAGAAAAATTAAACACATTAGTCCATGGTAACCCCCAGCATTCAGCATACAGCACGGCAAAAGATCATAGCAGTGGCATCTTGATGTTTCTCCCCATTTTGTTTACCTATTTTTCCTCCTGAGTTGTCAGATATTACACAACCACTTGCACGCACGCAGCCTCTTGGCGATTAACACAGCTAAGATTCTCAAAGCATTCTTGTTTAATGAAAAAAGATACACAGTTTGTAAGACGACGTACAGTGTGGATCTCTGTGTCTTGAGGCTTTTTGAGCAGTGATTCAGGAAGACTCTCCAGATAAGAATAGAGACAGCGAAAACTATATATTCACAGATATATATAGCTCTCCACATAACAATATCGTGAGAGGGTTTAGAGAACTGGACAAAGCATGAGAGCAATAATTTTGATCAATATAGTCCAATGAATGTCTTGTCCCTCGTGCAAAATAGATTTTGCAGCCCTCCATCACGATCTTGGAGGCACCATCCAATTTGCTGTCAAGTCAATAATCTCTTTGGGAGAGATCGAATCTGCAAGATTTCCTCAACTTGGCGGTAAGACACAGCCAAAACACACAAATACTCTTCACTTCAGTCTTTGTAGAGGGAAGTTAGATTAAAGACAATTGTTTCTGGTTGTTTCTAACACCTCTCTGAAATGCAGCCTCACTGAAAACACGTTAGCTGAATACAAATGAACACTAGGAATCTTTTATTCTGGGAACGACAGCAACACAATGACCTGAGTGGTGAATGAGTGAAAAGGATGGATCAACACCCAGTGGAGCACCTTCAGCTTTATAAAGCAACATAAGTGACCTGCCACTCGCACAACTTTACTGGTGCACTGAAGTTACAAAACACAATGGTAACGCACTAGAAGTCAAACCCAGGCATCATTTGCTAGTATGGCTAATGTTATATACAGTGCTGTGCAAAAATCTCATATGTCTTGCTTCCAAGAAGCCAAGTGGTCTAAAAGCACAGTTTTTCTTTGCTTGTTCACTCATTTTCAGTCCTGTCCTTGTACCTGATCATGTTCAGAGTATTTTAAGACAATTGACACTGACCAACGAATCACTCAAGGATAAAAAAAAATGTACCTAACTCATGAGAAGAAGCAGTGTTTTGTGTACACATAAAATGCCTGCATGTTTTTATGCGCTTTTGTTACTAGCAGCCTATTGCAAAGCAAAGCTATTATCTGAAGACTCCAGCAAACTTAATCAGAAATGTTCTCAATGGAAGGGTGGCTGTGAAGATGCCATTCTTAAGAAAGCAAAATGGGGGGAGAGAGATGGAGGTATGCCAAACAACACAGGGACTGGTCTTAATATCAGTCATAACATGTCTTATGGAGTGATGAATCCAAATGTAAAATGTTTAAATCATCATCAATGTACAGAGGAGATCAGGAAAGAGGGATAACGATGAGTGTCTACAGCTATCTGTGGAACACGGTGGAGGCTCTGTCATGGTTTGGGGCTGCGTGTCAGTCAGTGGGGTTGGGGATCTTATCAAAAATTGATCAAATAATAATTGCAGAAAAATACATTCACATTTTGATCCACTTATCATTACATCTGGAAAAGTGTTGGCATGGTAACGGCTTCATTTTTCAGCATGACATTGATCCCAAACACACCGCTGCTAATACAGTAAAAGCCTGCCTGCATAGAAGGTACAGTCATGGACTGACCTTCCCAGAATCTGGACCTCAACATTACTGAAGGTGTGTGGGATCAACATGTGTGGGTATTGATTATATTTTCATAGTACAATACATTTAGTATTGCTTTCTTTTGATACACAGTGATCATCTATAAATTATATAATGGCAAATGTATGCTGTACAGAAATTGAAATATATTCATGTAAAATACAGATGATAATATGACGAGTAAAACATGTTCTTGCTTTCATTTTTTAAGCGTATTACTCTTTCTTATCGCCTACTCTAACCAATAGGTACACGTAGCAATGCGCACATGGATTTTTGATTCTGTATTCTGTGTCCTTCGCCTGCATACTGGCCTCAAAGAGAAAGAAGCAGCTCTCCTGCTGAGCACCTACTCACGCAGCTAAAATATTCTCTTTCCTTCTTTCTCTCTCTGACTGATTACATTTCAGTATTCCTCTAATGAAAAACACAAATTCTTGTATACCTGATTTGTAAACAAACAGATCACACAACCTTGCAGGTTACATGGAACAACAAAATTATAAAACTCTTCACAGCAGCCTGCGGTCTAAATTAATTTCAAGACATTTCAGACTCAGTAGAAATTTCAAAGCTTGGGATTATTTTAAAGAGGAACAAAAAAAATCTTTTTTTAAGGTTTTCTGTTGATGTTTGCACCGCTCCGAGCGTTCTGCATGTCAGATGGGCAGATCTTCACTTGGCAACACTGAGAAATGGCAACTCGGCTCTCCCACTGCAAAACCCCGTGGGAATGGAGAGGGAAAGAAAAGAGAAAATGTCTCTTCATTTCTAAGATTTCAGGGGCCAGAAAAATATATTTAATGAGGCTTTGTGTTGTTTCTCTGAGGCGCAAAAAGAAAAAGAGAAAAACTTCAGATTGTGCTGCCAAATGCCTTTTGGAGTAGGCTCAGATGAAAAAATATAGATGTAAATACACACAAAGCCCTTAAAACTGTATTTTAAACACACACAGACCCTGGGGGTGTGTTACCATAAAGACAGCTGTTGACAGACATTTATAATGTCCACTGTCATTATTTGGGCAGATCAAATCATGGCTCCAAAGCAAAACTGTTATTGCAGTGATGTGAATAGTCTTGTACCTTTCTCTGGCTTCTATATTCAAAGTTCAATTGAATTAATTTCAATTCAAAGGCTGTACTTGCACCAGATATCGTCGGGGTTGTAATTTTAGTGTTATTTTCTGACTCTAGAATGAAACTGTTGTTAGTACCAGCTTCCTAAATGTATATAGAGAGGCCTGGAGCTCAGGGGATGCATTTCAAATGCCTCTGTGCAATCCCTTAACCCTCTTGACAAGGACGGATCTCCAGAGTAGCTTTTGGCAGGCGTACTTCAAAAAAGAGTGGCACTATCATGAGCAGAAAATCAAAAAGGATATAAAATACAACATATGGGCAATACAGAGGACACTTTCATATTTATTTTACAAGACTGTAAAGATTTACTTTAAAGCAGTGAGGCCATAACGGCTGGGAATGCTTCAGCAGAATAGTTGCCAAGAACTCAGAATATCTGCAGTGATGATGAGGTTTGGGTGCAAGCAGAGTGTGATATAGATCTGGTCAGAAAACAGCCTCCTGAATAGAGTGAATCTAAACAGGTTCCTAAACTCTGACAGCACCCAAGACTAACGTATTTATACATGTCAAAGCCTGAGGTTATTGAATCTGGGAATCCATCGAGCAGTGTGCTTAATTAGCCCTTGGGGGCAACAGTCAGCTTTTTATGGTTTCTGGTATAACCTACAGATATCCAGCCCATGACTCCTGTGTTCATCTGCTGGTTGTACACATAAAAGAAAAGAAAAAGGATATAAAAGGCAAAGTATTTTAGCAAATACAATCCTTCTTTCATACACCAAAAGAGTAGTAGTAGTTGGCTGATTTATATTCATGCAACTACAAGAGAACAACATTAGAAACCAGAAGGTCTCTGCTATAAAAATAATTTCCCTTCCTACAGATTCTACAAAGTCATATGCACAATATGTTCACAGACTTTAGAATGCATTAAATGTATGCCTCCATAGACATTCATTCAGTCTATAAGTACCTAGCAAACCTTCATATTGCATGTACAGTAATGTAAATGAAGGTTCCATGTCTATGTGAAGTGATTAAATGGTTGAACAGGCAGATGATTCTAATGCAGGGAAGCTGTGTTTAAAAATAAAACTACGGAGAGAAGAATAGAGGATGTCTCTGAATACAAAGAGACTAAAAACAGCAGGTTTCCTGCAAAAATGTCAACACAATCTCACCATGTTAAAAAAAAAAAAGCCCACAACACAGAATCTGTAAAGATGATGACTTAATATGGAAATTAAAGCAACTCCTCCTCCTTCCTCAGTGTCCCATTCAAACAGAGCAGATAAGAGCTACACCAGATGTGTCATATAGGAAGGTGTTTTTCTACAAATTGGATGATTAACAGAGCAGTGCAGCCAGCATTGAGACATTTGGCTGTGGGACGCAGCTCAGTGAAGAATGATTGGCTTTGAGGGCCAGGGGAGCAGATGGGACAGGGACATGGAGCTGGACTAAAAGACTGAGTGTGCCCACTTGGTTTTCCATCAGGATATCACTTCCATACTGGTCTGTCTGTGCCTCTTAAAGAGTGACTCCACCTATACAAAAAGGGCTATTTCTGTATCGGCAGTGTTACGCCGGCTTGCTCTTCATGGGACGTTATCTCCGCCTTTAGCTCCACCCTCTTAACATTAATTATGCAGCTCAATGCAGCACTCCAAATCCCTACTGCAGCTCACCCACACTACAATACTCCACTGCTTTCTCCACTCTCTCTGTCACAACCAACCCACAAATGAGTGTTTCTCTCTTTTTCTCTTCAAGACTACGTTCTCAACGCTCCCTAGTCAAAGACAACATTTTCCTTCTGTGAATATAGACACTTAGACAGGACAGAAGCAATTCTCTCTTCCTTTTGTCAGACTTCATATTAAAAGCTGAAATGATTAAATGTGTGAAACATAAGTAGGTTAAATAATCGATTTCTAAACCACCGTTTTGATCTTTTGTACCAGATGGCCTCATGAAAGAAATGTTACAATCCAGCAATAGAGTAAGCATCTGATGCTAATGGGTACATTTATAATGATTGCGAGTTGTATTACTATCTTTAGTTGCAGTGTGACTCACAAGCAGCTCATATTTATATTGTGTCATTTCCAAAGCCTAGTGCTGATTTTTCAGTGCAAATCAGAAGCAAACACAGTCTGATGTGGCGAGGAAACACACTTAACAGCTCAAACACCTGTCTGGCAAGGTGTAATTGACTCAACCACTACTGAGCACAATCACGTCGTGTCACAGGAAGCAGAGAGAGTCCACACTACGCAATCTGAATCAGCCACATCAGCAAAGTAGAAGGAAAGCAGAAAGCGTAGAATGGGGGAAGCTCTCACACTCCAGCCAACCACCCCCCAGGCAGGCAGTGGGATGGAAACGTTGCAACTGTTTATGGAAGCAGAAACAAGCTTCTCTTTCGTTTCCTACAGCCTCTCACATGATTAAGATTCATTTTACATTTGCATGCATGTGTTTGCATGCATGTGTTTGCATGTGTGCACGTGCATGTGTTTATGCGTGACAGTGAGAGAGTACTACTTGGCTGGCCAAAAGCTGAATAATTAATCCTACAGAACTGAAGTGTGAGGCTACAGTTTAAGTTATTTATCCATACTGTACTCTGCCTGACATTAAACTGACTAAGGAGTGTTTTCTTTTGGGTTTTTGTTTTTGAGCCCACATCAAGTAAAGGTCTTGGGAGTTGTTCCTGGTACTGTTAATTCATATCTGCCACACATGCCTTCATCGAAAAAATATAAAGCCAAAGGCATGCAAACACCAGATATTTAAAGGTTTATCTGGCTGGCTTCCCTATAGTTGCAATTTCAATAAATTACTCTCCTATGTTTGCAAAGATGCTACCTCTTGAACAAAAGCAAACAGTGAGGCAGATGTTCCTAATGAGGAAACCATGGCCAGAGAAGGTGGGATCATTCAGTCAGTACCCAGCAAAGTGAATGTGCTATATGCTTACATAATCCAGGGACTGACTCTGAATTGACTACTCCCTCTCTCTACATGGCAATGCGCTAGCAGGAGCAGGTCGGCTGTTTTGTCACGTTCACCATGTTTCCATCGCTCTTTAAAAATCCGTGCATCACCAGACGCAAAGAATGAACACCGAAGGGTGAACGGCATTTTGTCAGGTTGCCGTTCTCCAGCAGGCAGCTCTCTATGCTGTGCCGCTCTGCTGCTGCTGCAGGGGTCTTTTCAGTGCATGGAACCGGATGGTGAACAGAGAACACAGCGGGGGCTGGGCACTGCAATGTACTGCAGTGCTCGTAGCTCTGCTATGCACACCCACTCTCTTCCATTCTTGCTCTGCCTCTGACAATCTCTCAATCTCTTACTCTATCTCTCTATCCCTCTCTGGCCAATGGTTGTATCATTTGTCTTGCCTCATCTCTTCTCTTCAGATTCGTTATGTGCTTTTCCTGCCTGCTTCTCTCAACACTCTTAAGGTTGACTGCAATCGATATTTCCCTTGCTGTTTTATATTGTTCTTTTAAACTACCCTACCCTCTGTTTCTCACATGCACATAGCCATGCACACCTATAAGACAAATAAATATATACAACAAATAACCTTTACCTGGAGAGTTATCTTAGCCTTCTTTATTCCAGACTTCCTTTTTTTCTCCAAATGGAATAGAATATCTATAATTTACATCTCTATATTAGCAGTACAAGTACACATACATGCAGTGTCATTGGGACCACTTGCTGTGTTTATCAAGGTGTCATTATAGCATCCCCAAGAGAGACTGCTCGGCTTAAACATCGGCAGCATCCTCTATTTAAATCTGAACAATCTAAACAAAATAGCCTGGTGAGTTTTTACAGCACCTCTTCTTATCCTGAGATGGGCAGTTTTGAGATTGTTGCTAAATGTACAGTGACAGCCGTTGTTGCTCCGCTATGTTGCCTCCACCATCATTTACAGGGGCACACTAAACGCCCATGCCGCACAGCATGGGACAGAGGATGTCACGCTTGGAGGATGAGCAATGACAAGCCCAGCAGCTGGTCCCTTCCCCCAGAAACTTCACAACTGTTAGAAACAGTTACGCTAATGACTTACATGCAGTGTTTACAAAGTTATCGAGATAAACCTTGCAGGCAATTTGATTATGAAACAAGAAACCTCTTTCAAAGCGCTTACACAAATAAATACAAGAATATGACCGCAAATGTTTTTGGTGTGACTCATTCCATCTACATTCCATCTAACAGCAAAAGCTTAACCCTCCTCCATCTCCCACACTCTGAATTTATCTTCAAGATGCTGTCTACTTCTTGGAATGGTGAGGGGTTTCATATCTATTTCCCAATAAAGAGCAGAGGTTTCTGATCATCACTTCCTGAATGAGTTTTACAGTCTGGCAGCAGCATCCTGCAGAGACACTTTTGTGGTTGCTTCATAAAACAAAGCTCTGTGTCACAGCAGGTGTCAGAGCTGTATGAAGAAAAGTCATTGCATGTCATTTTCATTTTTTTTGCAAGCGATTTGTAGAAAACATAATTAATTGCTAGCCACTGTTAACTGGAACGATGTGTTGTTTCTCTTTTAATAACATTGTCATTCGGATTTTGGGTGATCACTCAATAAGTCCATGTAAAACCCATTTGTCAAGCTTGAAATATCTTGCTGCTGCAGTCGGTTTGATGGAAGGAAGGCTGAACAAAATCTCAGTGCTGTCACTCCCACCTAGAGCATACAGCAATAATACAGGTAGACAAGGCCAGCAAAAACATTTTTTTTCCTTTTTGTGTGTGTATTTTCTTTTCAAAATGAAACTGTGAAGAAGCCACTTTTCAGTTCCTTCACAAAAACACAGCTCTTCTTAAGGTAAACTGTGTTCTAGAAGAGGAGAGGCGTATGAATAATGAAGAAGCAAAGCCACACAGCCATTGCAAATGTCATATAACAATTTAGAAAATTTAACCAGGCAGGGTATTACATCAGCTAACCACACATAATTAGGAACATTAGCCTTCACTAAACACTGGTTTGTTTCAAACTTTATAAAGGAAGCTCTTGCAAAAGGTCCCTGCTATGTGCACTGTCCATGGTGCTGAAACAGATTACATTTTCTTCTCAACCCTCTCTGTACCGCTGAATATAAGAAAGTCTTGAATACTTGAAACACAAATCCACATTATGATCGGGTTTAGTTGTATGTCTCATGCTTATAGCTACTATCAGAGTAAAAGGTACAAGCTTCACTTTTAACTAATATGAAAACACAAAAAAATGCTCATCCAGTATTTTCAGCATCCTCATACACAACACGTTAAGTCCATCTATTATTTTTCCCTGCTCTGCAGCAGGCCAGTGTTCACAGACATTTTCAGCAGAGAAAACACATAGTGCCCACTGCTGGACAACATCACATCTTCATTCAGAAATGATCAAGGTCAGATGTACAGAACAGAAAGGAGGATATACTAAATTACTGCAATTTCTCTTAAATAAAAGAATGAAATCATTAATATAAAAACATATAATAATGAATAACCCTTTTAACTGTACGTCAACTTACTATCCTTTGTTGTTTGAGCTAATTTTTAACAATAATAATAATTCATAATATTATTTCTATCTTTTTGTGTTTCTTTAGTACACTTTAGTCAGTTCAGCCAATCAGAGAGCCTACTTTTGCTGCAGGCTTAGACTGGAGGAAGTCCCAGAGCACCAGATAAACCAAACAAAAACTAATCGCCGGTCTCAAACACTATCAGAGCCAATTCAAACTGTTATCTAAGCAACCCCACTGACACCCAGAGTACACAACGAGAGCGTGCAGGATAAAATTATAATGGGCTGACGTAGTCTTTTTACCACACTGAGCTTATCACAGTGTACCTATTCACAATATAAGTAGCAAAACTTCACTTATCCCAAACCGGGATAGGTGAAAATGAGGTAAAACTGTGAGAGCAAATTTGGGAAGCTGGTAGCTGGTTTGGGTTGCTTCATCCTGGCACTGTCTGGATGCTGAGGCAGCTCCGCACAGGGATGTAATGGGATACTGCAGCACTAGAGAACCGTGTGCACAGAAACTTGCCTAGGAGCATCAGGGAGTCCCACACTAACCTTCCCCCTCCCTCTTTCTCTCTCCTTCTCCGTTTTCATCAAATATTATGCAAAAAAGAAATGGAAACAAACAGAGATCCATGTATGCATTTAAAAGGGAACTGTGTGTGAAGAACTAAAACAAGGAAAAGAATAAGTACACTCACTAACAGTGAACACAGAACACAACTTCAGAAGTGAAATAATCAGGCATGGTTGCAGAAGGAGAATGCAGCTGCTTACCTTTTGTGCAGGTTGCTCTCTCCTGGACACGGAGTTCTTCCCCCTTCTCTGCAGATTCCCAGACACTTTGAGATAGAGAGAGAAATAATCAATCTCTTCTTACTTTTTCTTATTTCCAATTTCAGAATGAATAAGTCAGGAGTCTAATACAGCAGTGTAGACACACCTTTACTCTGTAAACTCTGACACATACACACAGACTCTCATTCAAATGCACCCCAAGACTGGAGTACCCAAATTGATAAAGATCTGCTCAGGGGAGGGATAAAAACTACACACACTCACACACTGCAGTTTTTTTTTCTTTCTCTTGCTCAGCCGCTCTGCTGCTTTTTTCCTGCTGTCTTTGCCTGCACTGCTTCCTGATTGGCTAAGCTGCTCTTCAATAACATAAGCTCTCCTCTTTAATTGGAAGGGAGCCAGTTATGTGGTGCACCAGAAGCCCTCCCGCCCAGCTCATCTCTCTTTTTTTCTTTCCTTTTTTTCCCTAAGTGCCTGTGGAAAAGAATGCTGAGCTCTGCAATTTCATACGCATTGAGCAAAGAAAAAAAGGAACGAGGATGGGGGGAGTTTGTCAGCATGTGTGTGTGGAGTGGGGGAGAATGGGAATGAGGGAAAGCAGTGGAGGCGAGCCAGTGTACTGCAGTGGGACAAGCAGACATTGCATGGGAACAAAGAGACAAGGGGGCTATAAGGTGGGGTGAGAACAGATTTCGCTGCACCGTCCAACACCAGCAGCACGTTGACTATGACAGCAGGTCAGATGAAGGGAGATTTCCCTGTGTTCACTGCAGCACAGCTAGGTGGCTCTGCTGCAGTGTGGAGTCTAATTCCCAGGCAGGAAGGGGGATGGGAAGAGAGGAGAGCGGAGGCTGGTTGCAGTGATACCAAAGTCTCCCAGCCAGCCTGGATATATGGGAGGAAATGGGCAGCCAGCCGCAGTGTGCACAGCGGTTAATGCCTTTTCTTCATGAATTATTGAAAGTGCCCCAAAGGAGAATGGGAGGCTAGCAGGCAGCACACTGTTCAAGCAGTCTCGCCACTACTGACGTTCGCGATAATTACCAGCACCTGAAGTGAATATCATCGCACAGTTAGATGAAGCCCCCTTTAGAGATTGCAATAAAATATCTTGAATGGAAAATGTATGTCATTACCTCTCCCCTTTCCACTTGAATTTCATCATGCGTTAAAAGGCTTTCCCATACTGGAGAAAATGGATGTGCAGGATTGACTTTGTGGTGTCAAATTCCCTGCTCTCTTTCACTCACATCTGGTCCATTGTTCCTCGGCTGCATTAAAGTACAATACCCCAGCAGATCAATAAAGAAGCATACAATACCTTGACCATTTGCAGTGGCCATGATGAGCACTCCAGAAGTTATACGATGACCACAGAGAAAGGCACTGTTTGCTCAATCAGCAATGTAAATGCTTAATGAAAGAAGGGGGAGATAAAGAGATAACTGACGCTTTATACTCAATCCCGTGGTATAAAACACACCATATGAGATATTAAACTGAGTTCATCCGGGTTCATCTTAATTTAGTGATGAGCATAGATTAAAATATTTTGGAAGTAGTCCCAACAGTCATTACAAAAAGGTTCTATAATAATACCACTGCTAGTTGGGTATGAGTTTATGTGGGTTCTTTTATAAAAAGAAAGCTTTATTTTCCATCAACAGAGAAAACAACATGTTTCCAACTTTGAAAAAAAAAATCCCTTTGGCTTCATATACAAAAGTACATCAGCATTTCAATAATCAACATTTCCATGAATCATCTGCGTCTGTTTTCCTTCATCACTGTGGTTTCTTCTCTCCGAGGAAGACTGTAAACTGTGATGGAGATGTCTGTGTGTTTGAAGACCTGATCCAGTATCTCTGACACGCTTGTCCACTTGAGTCGATCCAGGCCACAGCCGATACTGTCAGAAAAATAGATAAAGAATTTAACCACCACAGCAACTGAATAAATGACACAATTAGTGGATTTTAAAATACATTTGTTTATTATTATTTCTCTCAATTAAGGGTCACAAAAGAGAAAAGAAATGATACAAACCGAGGCATCGATATTCTTGATACTTGGTTCTTCAGGCAATGTGACTTCATGTCCTCCAGGCTCTGTCTCAGACTCTCATAGGTGGGTTTCTGGCTTGCCTTTTTCTTTGTGATCTACAATAAAGTAATAGAAAAACAACATTTCATTGCATTAACCACAACAGCTTTCGAATAAAATCTCTTGATTTGTCTAAAAGTGTACATCTAGTGAATTTTAATCAACATGTGTACCAGATAGTAGACAAAGCGTCCATCACTTTTCAGTACGGCACACTGTCCTGTCACTTTTTCTGTTTGGATTATAAAGAATAGAAAGACAGAAAGAAATATAATATCCACATTAGAACAAGGCTTGATAAAAAAAATGATTCATAAATCCCTAGACCCTCACTAACACACCGGAGGACACACACACACAAAAAAAGTTAGAAAGTAGAGTTGTTTATCAAAAAGTTTACTAGCCTGAGAACCAAACAAATCCAAAAGCAAAAACTCATGTGTCATTGTTCTGGCACAAAGTGTCTGGGCAAACACATCCTCCCTCTAATCTGCCAAGGCAATTGATGTAATACTAGGCCTTGTTTGACACAAACATTTTAAAGAGAAAAACTGTTGAGGGAACTCTTGGCCTTTTGAATCTGACGTGTCATTTTTAACCATTAATATGGTAAAAAAAACAAAACAGCAAAACGTGTTCATATCAAGTCAGTGTTACACCATCACAGCTCATCTGTGATTGTATGACTGTACTGCTATCTTTCTATTCAGAGACACTGTTTGAATCTGTTGTTAATATCCTTTTATAACCAAAAATAAAGTTTTCAGACTGAAGTGTCCACATGATCTGTCAGTGTCAGTGTCTAAGCTTCTTTATGCAAAATTAGAGGTATCAGGTCCAACGTCACCTCTGAAAACTCCCCAAAACTTTCACATGTTAAGGCAAAATTATTCAACCTATTCCTCGCTTAAAATGTTCTCAGAAACAAAGTTCAGCAAGTTATTTTTGAAACATAAGAGAAAGTTTCCAAACGAGTCAGCATGTTAGTCCAGTTTGTAACGTGTGAGGAGACGGTTTATGAAAAGAATTCATCCAGTCAAGTGCAGATGGGTGTTTGCTCAGTTTTAGGAGGTTACACAAGAGAGCGAGCACCTGTCAGTCATCCATTATGACACTGGTAAGTGGCACGCCCAACAGGATACAAATACAAAGTCACATTTACACATTTGTCATATGATACTACCCTGACTTTCTATAAGAGCGAATGTGTGTGGAAGAATATGGGTTAATGTGTACACAGAGTCAGACAAAATTTATACAATGTGATACTCTCAGACAGTGCAGACAAAACTCCTAACAGAGCCTGTTACAAAAGGAAAGCGAGTGAGGAGGAGGTTAAAGGCTTTTAACCTTTTTTAAAAAAAAACTGTCTCCATGCTGGTAAAATGATCACAAGACATCTTCATCCCTGATGAATCTTTAATAAAAGGGTTGACTCACTTTGCTCTTTTAACTCAGTCACCCCTTGAAACCTCTTTTTGAATTCCACAGCTATGCCTGCCCCCATACGGATGTCCTCACTGATGCAGTGGGCCAGAGCTTCATGCGCAGGGCAGGAGAACAGGTCCCCGGTGACATAACTCAGCCTCCACTTGTGTTCTGCAGGCTAACCAGGAGGGGGCAGCATTAGACAATGTCGTGAAGCATAACGACGGAATAACAAATACAGTAAACACTGGTCTCTTGACGGAGAAACCCCAGAAACTGAAGTTTACCTTAGTTGTGTAGGTGCTGGCCGACATATGAGGTTCGGACGACATTGGCAAGCGAGGGTAAAGCACTTGCAGGGCGATTTGATTTGCTGTTAAGTATCTTGAACACACACTAAAAACACACGGAAGTATCGACATTCAATTTCTGCTGGAAGACCTGTTTGCTAGTTTGCACAGTACGCTGTACGCTAGTGCAGTCACTCGTATGATTTACAAACTGCTAACTGCATAAAGCTGTTTCACTTACGTACACAGTGCTCGGTAGGTTAGTTGGTTTGGAGCAGTATGTAAAGCTGCTACGTAACATATCGTCTCGCGAGAAATAGCGAGACTTTGTGGACGATCACGCCTTCGGAATGTGATGGTTGTCAGATAAATATGCAAAACGAATAATTTAACTTTTCCATTAGAATAATTGCAAAGCATACTTTAATAGAAACCCATTTTAACAGTATACACTAATATTTATGTTTAGAAGTCTTTTATTCAATGCCTATCAATAAAAGTTGGCAACTTCCTGTCGTCTCCTAAATTTATTTAGTGCTTTATGTTTTAAGAAATTCACACCTTCACATTTATTGTGATTTATTAGTATGTTTATTGGAGGACTCTTTTTTTGCTCATATTATTACATATAAGAAAATAAAGCAAGGGCAGACAAACAAAACCTACATCATCATACGCAGCAATAAATGAAAGCTTGTGAAAATCTCAGCACTGATGTGGACATGTATCTAAATATGATACAACAGCATATAGCACATGAGCAGTCAGACAGTATCAGTGTTTTATTTTATATACATATAAACTGCAATATACACAAAATCACAATATGAATAGTTACACATCAGGATTGTGCATGACAGACTGACAGTCTCTGCTTCCCCCTAGAAGTCCGCACTACGGCGTCGCTCATTGAGCCAGTCTCCGGGGTTCACATCCATCTGCAGCATCTTCATCACCCACTTGTCCCTCCGTGCTCCATCGATGAACTCATCCAGTGAGAGCTCCCCTAAGTGACGCAGGACAGTTATTCTTTGGGTTATTTATGTATACATTTCTCCATTCCTGATAGATGACCACTGTAAAGCTTGCACCCACCTATCCTTTTAATATAAACAAGTAATAATGAATACGCATACAATTTTACAATTAGTGATTCACAATGCCACAGCTGCCTATCTCAGAAGTTTTAAATCATCCATGGAACATTTTAAACTGTCAGAAACCATTGCAAACACTCACCATCCCCATTTTCATCAACCAGCTCAAATATCCGGTCAACCACTTGGTCTGGGGTCAGCAGATTACATTCTTCATCCAGCTCTCCATGGCAGGCTTTCTTCAGCCGATAAATAGACTGAGAGTTACAGGAAAAGATGTTACAATGACTCCTTCAATTCAGCCAATTCAGCTGCATAATATCAACTATGCAGTACACATGGAGACTTTAAAATAGTAAATATTACCTCCACAATTTCTAGAAGCTCTGTTTTGTCGATGCACCCGCTTCCATCTTTGTCATACATTTTGAATGTCCATTTAAGTTTATGCTCCAGTTTTCC
Source organism: Oreochromis aureus (assembly GCF_013358895.1). NCBI lineage: Eukaryota > Metazoa > Chordata > Actinopteri > Cichliformes > Cichlidae > Oreochromis > Oreochromis aureus. Next base: position 11,932,539 of record NC_052961.1, on the reverse strand, counting down.
CCGAAGGACTAAGTTCAAAGCTGCCACATACTCCAAGAAATCAATGGTGTTGTCCTGTGTGCACACAAGGTTCAGATGTTGTGAAGGAATACAAGGATGTCACTAAGAACCTAAATGTTTACTTCAGTGTGGACTTTAACCTGTCAGAGAAAAGTGAAAATTATCCATTATTCCTAGAGCTAAGCTGAAACATCCAGTTTGCTTGCTGTGTATACCCTGAAAACCAAAAAAGTATTATCAGTGAAATTGATACATGGACATTTATGACATTTTTCCTTACTTGTACAAATTAATTTAGTCCTCAAAATTGCTCCAAATGATAAAATACGTATTTGATAATGAGCATCAGGTGAAACAGCACAAGCAACCTCCCGAATCAACAAATGTGTACTAATATCTTCTCCTGCTGTGTAGTTTGGTAACAACGTTAAAATGAGACAGAACAGAAGTTTGTACTTACTCCGTTTTTGTCAAATGCTCGAAACATGTTTTCAATGTAATCTGCAGCTTCCTTGTTATGAGTAACGCCAAAGAAACTCTTGAACTCGTGCATGAACAGCGTTCCACTTGGGCATTCCACAACAAACTTTTTGTACCATTCCTGCAGCTCCGCCACATCGATTTCCTTGTCTTGGTCACTCTCTTCACTCAGGCGTTGACCCATGTTGGTAATATTTTTATTCTCGCCGAAAATCACGAATATTATCTATTACATTACACGAACCTGGTTTGACCTGGTTACATTTTTTAAGCTTCCACCTACATTACAAAATGAAAAAAGTGCTCAGTTACAGAGCCAGTGGCTGCAGGCTAAGTTTGTGCAAATCAGCAAAAACCAAACTGACCAATATGGCATGAAAGTCCATAGAAGCTGAATTGTTATTAGGCTCTCAATTGTGGCAAATCCCTACTGAAAGTGAGGATGAGACACAGACTGCTATGGATCACATGATAAAGGATTAGAAATGAACACTTGTCAAATTCAATTAGTTCACAGACAGATTATGGGAGGATTGTGCTGCTGCTTGTACCTATACTAAACTAGAAGAAAAACAATACTGTGTGTGAAAGTTGTGGGGAAAAATGACATAAAAGGGTTTCAAGGATCTCTGATTTCATTCAATTTTCACAAATTAAAATGTATTATTATTTAATTATATGATTTAAGTTTACATTAAGGTATAAAATGCCAAAGGTAAGCTAAGGCCTAAAGTCTGTATAGTGTATAATAGTTTTGAATCGAGTGATTTAAGGCTTTACAAAGCAGAGCTGGAATTCAAATTTTAGTTTTTGAGGTTATATAATTGAGGGGAAAATCAAATGAATTGATAGAATGATCAAACAAAAGGTCAAGCACATTAAAATAAAGTATTACCTGTGGACTAATAGGTAATCTATTCCAAAATAGAAAGCTCCTGACCCGTCTGATAATTCACTCAGCTCAGTCCTTTAGTTATCCCTGGAAACCCTGACCTTCAGGTGCCAGGTAATTAACTGGTACCCTGATTACTCTATGAATGCCCACTCTAGTCTTACTGAAGCCTATAATAAAATTGTTGTCACTAGTGATGTGCATTTAAATCCACCTCATATCTCAAAATAGAAATTCTATTTTGGAAAAGGGTCAAACATCAAGCAGGCTTTTGTTTTGTTTTTGAGTAGAAAGCAGACTTGGAAACAGCTATACTTTTTCACTAGAACATCAGCGTTAGCAGGATCTTATCTTTTGTTTATAGGTGAAAACATGGCTTGGCCCATTTCCTTCCCGGCTAATATACGTGCTGACAACAGGAATAGTGATAATCTTAGCTTAGAGGTTTCAAGGCCATTGAGGAGTCACTGGATGATATCCTTGCACGATTAAAATGATTTACACCTCCTGTCTTACACAAGAGATATTCCCCCTCATCCAGTCATCGTACAAATGCTTTTACCTGTGCTGATGACCCATTTCTATGCCCATGCCTGGCAGTTTTCTGTAATGTATTATATATATGACATTGTTACTTCTAGAGTTTTAGCTTAGTAAAATAAAAGCAAGCTTTCAGAATGGAAGCAGGCAAGCATGTTAGAACATAGACCTACATTAGTTACACCTTGCTAGTACCAGGTTTTTCCCTTATTTGCTGTCAGAACTGCCTTAATTCTTCATGGAATAGCTTCAGTAGGTTGCTGGAAATATTCCTCAAACATTTTGGTCCATGTTGATATGATACAGACACGCTGCTGCTGCAGATTTGTCAGCTGCTCATCTGTGATGTGAATCTCTTGCTCCAACACGTTTCAAAAGTGTTATCCTACTGGAAGCAGCCATTAGGTAGACTGTGTGGTGCTTAGGGGTCTAAAGTGTGCTAAGAAAATACGCTTCGCCCCATTACACCACCAGCAGCAGTCTAAACCTTTGATACATAGCACGTTTTTTTTGTTTTTTTTTATCTCTTGGTTTTTGGAGAGCCCTTGGGAATTGCAGTCTGAGTTTCCTGTTCTTAGACGACAGGAGTGGCACCTGATACAGTCTTCTGCTGCTGTAGTCCATCTGCCCAGAGATGTTCTTGTTGTAAGAAATGGGTATCTGAGTTACTCAACTAGAAACAGCCTGGTCATTCTCCTCTGATCTCTGGGCATTTTGTCACAGAGAACTTACTCAACTAGAAACAGACCTCCCAGGTCATGACCAGCCTGTTTATCAGTCAACTCACCCTTTCTTCCTATTCTGAGACTTGCTTTGAACTTCAACAAGTCTTCGTGATCAAGTCCAAATGCCTCAATGCAGTGGGTTGCTTCAATCTGAATAGCTAAACATTTACATTAATGTCCATTTGCAAATGTTTCTTGAAAAACACTAGACATGCTATCAAACTCATTTTTGAGTGCAGCTAAACAATAATTCCCTGGACACAATTGTTGTGATTATACAATTAATCTGAAACTAAAATGTTATAAATGTTTCAAACTTTTGCAGCTTAACACCAGCTGTGTTAACATTAACCCAGATAAGCAACTGCCTTAACACCAGCTGGGCAAAGTACACTTCAAATTTCAGCATTTATTGCTTTCCATGAATACTATGATACAAGCGCAAGCCTTCAGTTTCCAGCGATGATCAGTTTTACGAAGGCAGTGGACATTTATTACAAGTCTACAAAAACTGATTTACAGATACATACTGTAAAAATTCCTAATTATCAAAAGTGACGACTGTAAACTAAAGTATGACATACATAAAGTGTAAAAGTACCTTGTATTGTGTTTACAGGGCTTGATGCAGAAATGGCTACCCTTAAGCCAAAGCAATATTCTATCTAACCAAACTGGTTACTACAATACCGTTTTATACTGGCTTCATAGAATGAAAACCAAAACTATAACATTTTCCACATCCTTCAAGGGGTCAAAGCTGACAAGTGCAAGATAATGTTAATAAGAAATATATTTACGGTATGTGCTTCATAGAAAAAGCAAACAGACATATGTGAAGCATTGCTTCACATTCTACATGGCAGGTGTCCTCGTTCACCTTAAGAGAGACACATTCATTAGTGAGATAGTCAAAACAACTGTGCTTAGGCTAAAACAAACTCTATCAAACATATCTTTATGGAAATACATGCCGAATGAATAATGAAAATTCAGAGTACATCAGTTACATCAGTTATTAGGGTTAAATTATTACGTTCAGATATAAAAATCAAGAAAAAAAAGATTAGAAAAACTTTTAGTCAACAGTGAAAAAGGCAGTCTCCATAATCTTCTTTTAAATCCATGCCTTCCAGTTTAAAGACCAGGTGATGTGTGGCCTTGAGAATTTGAAACTGATTAGGACAAAAAGATCCTTCTGTGAGGAATCTAGAGGGTCACATCACTCTTGGTCCTTACAGGTCCACAGTGCTACAGATATACCCTTGGTGTGGTATCATACAGTGTAAAAAAGAAAAAAAAGAAAAGAAAAAAAAAGTCAGATGGCAGACAGGCCTTGAAGTTAGTCAAGTTCCCCAGGCTCTATTGCAGTCTCTGCACTGTTTGAAATGCCAGCAACGCCCTCTGTTGACAAGTCTGGTGAATTACTGGAAGAGGGGATCTGCTTGTCACTGGTTAAGTCATCTCCATCGCTGCCGTTTCCCTCCCCACTGTCCGGCTCAAAACTTTCCTCTGATGGAACAGGCTGCTCAGATTCGTCCACAGTGCTATCGCTCTTCAGACTGTGGTCAGCCGTATCCTCAGATGAGTCTTCTTCCACCTCAGAGGGTCCTGATTGTGTGCTGCTTGGCTCTGGAAGCAAAGTCGAAGGTATTTTAACATGACGTTTTAAGTGACATTCTGCGGCAACTAACTTGTAGGCTATCCAGCTGAATATGTGAATTTAAAGACTAGTGTTGTAAAGTGGGCAAAATAAGTATTTCAACAAGAATCTGTGAAGTGGATCTCAAATATAAACCTTTTTAAAGAAGTGGCACAGAGAGCAATAATACTTTAATATGGGAAGAAACATCAATGCACCTTTATCAGAAGCTAAGAAGGTGTAAGGTGAGAGATTTTTACAAAACTATTCAGAACATTTGCCTGTTTGAAAGGCACAGAAATATTGCTTTAACTTTAGGCTAACTAGGTTTTAGTCAGTTTGTATTTATGTTCTACTACAGAGAAATAACATCAGCCAAGAGATCTGTATTAAAAAGATCTATGTTGTCTTTTTTGCAACACTTATAAGCCCCTCTGTATTTGAAATTATAAGGATGCAACTATTATGAAGACACTGTAGTGTCAGAAGTTATAAAATAGCCTAAATAAGGATCATGAACACATACCATGATTGTCAGATACACTAGGTGTGTCACAAGATGTTCCACTTTTGTATTCTTGACCACAGGAGTGTTTTGAAGACTCTGGTGTCTCTGGCGAGCTCTCTGGCGAGCTCTCTGGCCCTTGATGACAAGACGACTCATTTTTTTCACTTGTCGTTTCATTCTCCTCAGTTTCATCAAATTTCAGTCTCTTCACCTCTTGCTTATCGCCATCAGAATCCTCTTCTTCTGGGTGTTTATTCTTTATCCCACTATTTGGTGTCATCTCACCTTCTGATAGTGAGGTTTCACTGAAACATACACAGTAAAATCTGTTAAACAGATTATATACTGAAATGCCAGCCAATGAGTTGCTCTTTCTTTGTTTGTTTTTTTCTTAAGCCAGGGTCTTGACAAAACCTAATTATAAACGAGATCTCTCCTCTGTAAAAACCTTAAAAGTAGGTTTTTATAGAGGAGATATAAAAAAAACTAACAAAAAACTAGAGTATAATACACTCTTGATAGGACATATTACCAGATCAAACAATTTACCTTATGCCCTGCTCCTCCACCTCCTCTGTGGCTGGCTCTGGTTCTTTGCTGACTGGACAATCAGGGAGCCCGTTGGTGGAAAGTGAAGTTGGCAATGACAGCTTTGGTCTGTTGAGTGGTTTTGGTGTGCCTGGCCCATTCACATTTCTACTCCAAAAGAACAAAATATTATTTCTGACAGGCAAGATTGCTTTGTCTTTACTATACTGTGGTTGTCCTTATGTTATTTGGCTTTAAAATTTTCCCACTTGCTAGCAATTTATGAAGCAATTTCAAATTTGTATAAATCAATCACTGACATTTTGCACCCACCTGTCTGTATATAGAGAAGAGTTGCCAGGAAACATCACTCCATTCATTCTGTTTATACTGGATGCCCCATTTTTCCTTTAAAGAGGTAGAAAGGCACAGAAAAAAAAACAACTGGCTGTTAAATGGCTGCTGTAAGTGTGACTCAATAATAATGCATAAAATCTCTGGGGACCATTACTGTCAACAGAAGCAGCTTGAGAAAAATACAGCACACAGAAGAGCAAAGGAAACAGAATCTTAACAGCCAATGTACTCACTCTGATGTGGGGTAGATACAGCTCACCACCATTACATTCTGAAAAGGAGAAAAAATATAAGCTTTTTTTCAAGCCATGAAATGCACATTTACATTTTGATATGCTAATATTGTTTATCTTATTTTCAGATACTAAGATAATATGGTTTATTGCTCACCTTCTCCAAACCCCTGAGAAACTTGTCTGTTCCTGTGTAGTTTCGCTTGGGGTCCATAAGGAGTTCACATAGACGCTGAATGGTGAATGGGATTCTGTAAAGTTAGAGAAATATTTAGGATCAGGGAACAGATGATGATGAGCATAAGTAAGTAGGGCTGTGCGATATGACCAAAATCTCATATCCCGATATAAGGCATTTATCGTCCCGACAACGATATATAATAAGAAAATTTTTATATTTTCTGTAAATTCTGTGAATCTCGGGCAACTCGACATGCGTGAAGTGTTTTTCAGCTGGGCATTGTGTACCTGGAGTCGAGTGTTACATAAGTTGAAACAGCCTCAATTTTCTTTGTGAATATTTATTACACGGCGTGCTGCGGGGAAAAGCCTGTTTTAAGCTTTATATTTTTTTAGCACATGACGGCTCTTTTTAGCTTCTCATGCATAAACACTATGCATTCTATTTCACTTGATTCAGTTTATTTTGAAAAATCTCAACAGGATCTTCAGCTTTATTGTGAAAGGTTTATGTGGAAAACGCATAAAAACAATCGCTTGTCCAGCCGTAGTGTGGCTATATTAAATATAAGAGAAAGAGAGAACATCGGGAAATTATACAGTGACCATCAAAACGATGAAAAAATATTGCCGTAAACAGTTTTCTTTGCGACACCACGAAACAAATGATAGCGTAATATGAAACGATAGACGTTTTCATATCGTCATCCGATATATATCGTTATATCGAACAGCCCTATAAGCAAGTAAGAGTTTAATACATGCAGCCAAAAAAAAAGAGAGAAAAAAAAGAATAATCTGCATGTATCTGGTCAGCTACAGTCATAAATGATCTGTGTGTGTGTATTCATGATCGTTTATGTTAATGAGAGTATGGGGAGTGAGTTGGAGGGCGGGGTGGGGTGGGGTGGGCTGCTTTTAACCATGTAAAGCACTTTGTGCTACTTTTTTTTTTTGTATGAAAAGTGCTTTATAAATAAAGATTGATTGATTGATTGATTGAATACACCCAGGCTACTAAGCAGGAGACGCTAGCAGTTGCGAGGCCCAAAAGTAAACAAATGGCTCCATCGAGCATTGCTGGAGCACTCGCTAGTTGCACTCTATATGATAGTAAGATCCCAGGTAGAAAACAATATTGTGCAACCTCTCGAAGAGTTATAATGTTAAGATACCTTGGGTATTGTTAAACACTCCTTTTATTCTTTTAGTTATAATTTCCAGGGGAAAACACTCTGTATACTACTGTGTCACTGCTATTGCACTATAAGGCTGCTGTTGGCATCTTGTTTCAGTAGATTCACACTGCAGTCACACTGCCTGCAAGATTCAATCAGCAATTCAGTATTTTTCCCCTATCATAAATATTATTATTGCATATTTTCTTAAAATACTGTGATATAATTTATGAGGGTATATTGCCCACCCTGTTAGACCGACACTAACACACTGCAGCGCACAGTGGGCAGAATAAAATATGAGTAAACCTTGTACATTTTTTATATAAAATGCATGCTCAAATATCTAGATGTTTTTGTGGTTATGTTTTGATTTAACAGCATGTAGGAATACCAATAATAAAAACTACTGATTGAAACTCAGTCACTACTGAAGTTGTGACTAAGGATTTGTTTACCGTTGCTCATTATAATCTCAACTCACCCATTGTATCCATCCACTATTTTTAAGATCCTCGTCTTCATTTCTTCAAATGGGACAAACTCTACATTGGGATTATGTGGTCCTCTCTGTTCTGGTGTTGCAGCATGAAAATCATCCATGACTTTTTCCAATTTAAACATGAAGTATGTTTTGAACTGTGACCACGGGATCCTGTAAGACAACGCAAGTTTGCTTTAAACAAATCTGTTAAGTGTAGTTGTGTAAAATTTAATGGGTGTAGCCATCGTTCATGTACCCATGGTACTCACATCGGTTGGCCCGTCTTGGCAATATGACACAAAAATTGCTCCAACAGGGGACAGGTCTCTTTCTTCCCTTTCTTCTCAAAATCTGCAAAAGCCAACATTAAGGAACAAAAAGAAAGTTTAATTTTAATAACCTTAAAACAAGCTAGGAAACAACGCTGATCCCCAAGATAATAAAACAAATGCATGCGGCTGCACTGAACTAAATATCAAAGGTGAATACTTTTAAAATAACCTGAGAAGATAATGTTTGGTTTCAGGCTTCTCCAAATTACAGTGTAAAGTGACATCGATTAAAATATTTACTGCTGCATCAAGAGAAAATACATTCATTAAACAAGACCAAATGTTAAGTGCAACTTCATAAAATCCCCAAACCATTCTCAGTTAACTATATAGAAAGTTCCCACAAGTTAGTTAGCTAGCATTTTATTGTTAGCAGCATGTTGTGACGTTATCAAGCTAGCTGTTTACATAATCGCTAAGCGTCTGTGGGGAAATAAATAGGTGTAAAGTGTGTGAAGACGAAATTTTTGCATGCAGAAGACAGCATTAAAATGGTGAAATCATGCAGAGACTGAATTCAGAGACGCTAGATGCTTCTTTTAAACGCTAGTTGTTGTTGATAAGCTAAGTTACGAGATAACGTAGTTAGCAAACATAAGACATTTTGCTCAGGGCATTAAGCCAAATATAAAGGAAATAATCAATCTAATAATAGCTCATTTAACAACTGCAAACATTGCCTTGAAACGCTTCCAACAATGCGTCGATGTCCATTGCTGTGGCCAGTCAGAGGCAAGAAATACTTGCAGGTTAGTAGCACGTTAGCAGGTAGCAACCCAACAAAGCTGGTGGCAGTGACGACTGCGCATGTCTGCAATTACGTATTCACATTTGCGGAAGACGCGAAGATCAACAAAGCAGAGCGCTGCCCCCCCGCAAAGAAATAAGTTGCTAAAATTAAAATACTTGTTATTCTCGCCGCGGAGGTATTAATATTTTCATTTACTGCATGTGCAGGATTACGTGACGGAAACTTCTCGATCGCTCTGGCGCGCTGTAGATGCCGCAGGCAGTCAGCGGGGCGTCATCGTTTTGTGTTGTGACGGCGCAAACCGGTGAAGCGACCAATGAGTCAGCAGCTGATCGTGGTTAGTTTTACCTAAGGAGCCTATATATTTACACCACGGACGACGGCAACAGTGAAAGCAAGACATCTGCTAGTTTTTAGTACGTGGTCACTTGGTTTTCAGTGGTAACGATGGCAGTTCCAGTAGCTGCATTACAACTGAGCTCATCATCCAGCCCGAGTCTGCTGGAGCACAACATTCATATCAGTGACAGAAATTTGGGAGGGATTTCTAATAACAATAACAATGGAAATGACACCCTGCCTTTACATTCTCCCTGGACATTCTGGCTTGACAGGTAAGAAACTGTTTAATTTCACCCACTCCCGGTTGTGTTAGCATTTGCTGTAGTTGTCTGGGTGAACTCTTTGTTGTTGACCTGTTATGGAGAACAAAGAGGGGAAATGAATTTATCAGGCCTCTAGTGTAAGTCAGGCATTGTAGCTTAGATAATATAACAGGTGATCTTAACAACAAAACGGTGATTGTTGTTGTTGTTTTTCTTTATTTAATCAGAAAAGAACATTGCACAAGATACACATACAAAATGCTTGGTAATGGTGATGCAGCTTATCTGCCAACTGTTTCCTGTCTGACCTACATAAACAATTCCTCTTCTTGGAAGGATCTTAAAATAAGCAAAGGGTGTAATTATGACTGGCTGGCTGAATATTAATAACTCAGCGTGATTTCAGATAAGGTCACTGCACGTTCTTATTAACACAGGTGTTATTCTGTTGCTGCTCATGTGATTGTTATTGTTTAGTGAGTCACTACTTCTGTTTAAGTAAAATTTACTTTTACTTCTCAATAAAGTTTCTAGTTTGACACTAAGTAATCAAAACAGAGTTGAACATAAGCAACACTGAGTTACACAAGCCCATCGTCCACTGTGTGTACAAATCAGAGGGTGCAGTGTTCAAACGGGGTCAGTGTTGTTTACTGTTTACTGGCGTTTTTGTCATCTGATCCCCCCCCCCAAACACTTGACCCCATCCTGTCTGCTCAGAGGGCATGATTCGGACACATGTGATTAATTTAGCTCAGAAAAACGGTTTATTTAGTTGATCTGAGATATTTATAAGCTTGAATTTAAAAAAGAAAAGAAGGTAGAATCTGATTTTCTTTTTTTCTTGATAGATCTCTACCAGGAACAACAGCAGCTGAGTGTGAGTCAAACCTGAAGAAAATCTACACTGTGGAGACTGTCCAGGTACGATGAATACACAAATTGGTTGTACATCTGTTGGTAGTTGGTGTTTAAAATGTTTGTGATTGATGTCTTTGTATTTAAAAGCAATTCATAATTTTATTCAAAGTACTCTCAGCTCTTGACTAAGCGTCGTGTAATAAGAATGCCAGTTTATCAGTAGGTGTGTGTAGATAAGAGTAATAAGGAAATTCTTTTTGGCCACTGCAAAATATCACCAAGGCCAAATGTCTGTGCTCCATGTGTTGGTAAATGGTTCAATAAAATGACCCATTTCCTCTGCTCACCTTTGCTCTGGAGTAGAACTTTTGGAGAGTTTACAACAACATACCTGGGGTCTCCAGCTTGCCACTGAGATGGAGCTATCATCTGATGAGAGGAGAAAGAAAACCACTCTGGTGAGCTGAACCTCAAGAACAACATTTGTTTTCACATGATGTCATTTTTATAATTTGTAATGTCACTTCCTTATTTGCATACAGGGAAGAAGAAAGCAATGCCAAAGGTGGTGTGTGGAAAATGAAAGTACCCAAAGAATGCACTGTAAGTTATACAACACATTTAAGCGTTTATTTTGTACACGATCTACTTTCATGATCATTAAATAAAGTTGTCTTCTCATTTATAGTCTGCTGTGTGGAAGGAGTTGCTTTTGGCTACTATTGGAGAGCAGTTCAGTGATTATTGTGCTGCAGGTGAAATTCTTTTAAATGTTCTTGATTGTGATTATATATTTTTTAAATTATTATTATATTCTGTAAAACACCATTGCTATTATAGCTTGCAAACGCTATGAGTCAGAAATGCTTAATTGTCATTTTTTTATTTTTTACAGAGGATGAAGTAGTTGGAGTCAGTGTTAGTATAAGAGACAGAGAAGATGTCGTTCAGGTCTGGAATGGAAATGCTTCTTGTGTTAACGAGTCAAACATCATAGGAAGGATCAACGAGCTCCTTCCACAAGTACCTTTTAAAGCGGTGTTTTATAAACGTGAGTATTTTCTTCTTTTCTTTGGGTGCGGTATCATCATTTTTAATGACTGAAATCATGAGATGTGATAAGATCTTCTGTTATATTTCAGCCCATGAGGAGCACCATGCTTTCGAAGGAGGTAGATCAAGACATTAGCAACTCTCAAGAACCTTTTTTTTTTTTTTTTGTGTGTGTGTTTTTTGTTTTGTTTTGCTCATGAACGTGTTTTAATTTTCTTCTGGGGGGGATTGTGATAATACTGGGGCAAATTTTGGAGCATTCGATTTGCTTCATGTATCATCTTAATTACCTCAATGTAGTTCATGTATAAAGCCTCAAAGTCAAGGAAATTTCACATCTTTTAAGTATTACTGTCATACATGATAAAAAATATCATTGTTTTAGTCTAAAGTAAAAAGTCAGTTTAGTTTAAATATGTCTACGGCAGTATTTGTATGTTTAGCTTTTCTTTTTTTTTTTTTTTTTTTTTTTTAATACTTGCACAATTTTACAGAATTGTAACCAAAACAATAACTCGTGTAGATGTATTCTAGCTTACTTTGTGTAGTTTACCAAGCACATAAAAAGCTAGGTCTTTAAACTACATCTAATTTTGGGGGATTTTTGAGCAAAGAAAGTATCACAAGCAAACCTTTATATTAATAACACATTACACAGCTTTTCTAGCCAGTGATTTTATCTTTTTGTAAATTACAGTAAGAAAATACTGTTGTCTGTTCAGGACAAGATGAATAATTAGTATGCTGTAAGGTGAATATTTGAACATAAATTGCACATTTTTTTTTCATTTTCTTGTGTAGAATAAGGGGGATGGGGAAAGGAATATGTTAGTATTACAATAAAGTGACCTCGGTGCACAAGACACCTTGAGTAGATGCTGAGAAATATATGCAATAATTTCTATTCTGTAGGAAATTTGCCGTGTTGTGGTTGTCATTTTTACTTAAGCCTCTGCTCTATGTCAAGCACTTTGTACTGTGTATAAAAGACATCTGATAGTCCCTCTAGAGCAAGGGTGTCGAACTCCAGGCCTCAAGGGCCGGGGTCCTGCAGGTTTTCGATCTCACCTTGGGTCTACACACCTGAATCACATGATTAGTTCATTACCAGGCCTCTGGAGTTCAAGACATGTTGAGGAAGTCATTTAGCCATTTAAATCAGCTGTGATGGATGAAGACACATCTAAAACCTACAGGACCCCGGCCCCTTGGTTTGTGTCAGAGTTAACAGCATATGGAGTTGTGGTAACTGAGACCAAATACAATTTGGTTTTGTGTCACCTTTTCTGATCAAGTGCAATGTTTTTATGTATTCTCTTAAGTCTGAAGTACATAAAACTGCCCCCAGGAAAAATGACCAATAAATACACAACACACAGAAATCTGTCACGAGGGCACAAAGAAGCTGTTGCTGTTTGGAGCCAATTTAAATATTTTTAAGAAGAGATGTTATTGTAGCATCAATGCCAAAACTGCAGGAAAAAAGTTCATTAGTGATAGTTTATTTCTGTTGTACTAAGGTGGTTTCAGTTTCTCGAAAATCCATTGCTTTAATGTGTTGGCTCTCTGTGGTGTCATATGAGTAAACCTATATATGTACAATTTAAAATCAGCCATGTTTAAGAAATGTCAAAATTCATGTTAATATGTCTCACCAAAGGCGCCTTTTCAACAGAGCTTTTTTTTTTTTTCACTGATACTGCAATACTCATACAATTGACTTGATTTCCACAAAGTTAGCATTGACACCAACAGAAAGACTGCTGCTGTCATTTATCAATCAAATGTTGACGTATTTGTAATGTGGCTCAGCTTCAGTACTCTGCTAGATGAATATAACACTTGCCAAAATTGCTTTCTTTAACCCGTATTGTTCAGTTTTTATAGTAACATTAAGAGCACATACTGTAGGATAAGAGAATAACAATAGCGTTTCATTGCACATGTACAGCTGACTGCTCACTGCAGATCTCAGACCTTGTAACTGATTGTTGATCTTGGATGGTGCCTTGTGTTCATCAGCAGTTTACATTGTTAAAGTCCTCTGTTTTCTGCATATCGAAACTGTATGATTCTCCATTAGTTTTACACATGTTTAAAAGAAATAAAAATGTTTCAACTTTCATGTTTTTTTTCTTTCCTTTTATTAAAACTTTTCTGCTATAATTTAATTAAACTGAATATAAAAGAATATACTGGACTTTTAGGTGCTGTCATAATAGAAAAACACTGTCAACAGGAGTCCCAGAAAAGGTCATGTTTTAGATGTGTCTTCCCTTCTTCTTGCCAAAGATCTCTGCCTGGGCATTTAAGGTACTGTAATATATGCAGGGTAATCCTACACCCTACGGTACAGCGAATGGGGGTGGGAATGATAAACTACTTCGTTTATTTATTTTTTATTTTGTAACGTGGCTGTCGGTTTCTTAAGAAACAAAAATCAAATGTACTTATGGATTCGATTTCATGCCATCCACAGGTAAAATATCGCCCTCTTGCGGTCACATAAAAGCACGGGTATACAAATAGAAGGGTTCATTTTCATCTCTTAACTCTAGTAGTCTTTGCTGAAGATTTGGCGTTTTTGTTGTGATTATCATTAAGCCTTGCGGAGTTTTATCACCCGTAAGGTCCATATTAACAGCTCTGCCAAAAGTACTGAGCCAGATTTTTGCATTAATCGACGTTTAGAACGTACTAAAGTAATATATGGCGAACCGACCTTCAACAGCGAAAGTGGAGATAGCGCCTTCTGCACTAGACTAACCTCAGTGCATGCCAATGGTTAAAAACTAAATAAAGTAACACATCCTGTCACATATACTACGGTAATAAAATGATTATTACTAATCCGGTTTAAAACGGTATTTTAAAAACATCCTTTAAATTCTGATACAGTAGAAGTGATTTCTGTTGATTGAAACTTCAAGCCACCTATGCAGACTTTAAAATGAGTGCATACAAGCAAACGTTGATAAGCTTTCGATTTTTTTTTTTTTTGTTTGTTTTTTGGATAATATTCGAAGAGTGGGTTATTTATTTTTTTGTTATTTTATTTAAAATATTCACATTTTTATAAATAGGCCGTGTACCTGTCCTTTGGGATGATGACTACTTCTTCTATGGACAAGAAAATATGATTTTGTTTCCTGATAAAATGCGTCAAAATTTAAGCCGCTCTCAAACAGTCCGCGTGTGAACCTGACGTCACCATTGTTTACTTTTACCTAGGCCACGCCCTCTGTTAGCAACTTGTGGCTAGCTCGGTACCGAGGAAGGCACTGCTCCGAGGGATCTGCTTCAGACACCACCCCGAGTCAAAGACTATCCGCGTGTACATAATTCTGTGAGTAAGCGTTAATTCACCCTAGCGCGTTCACCCATTAAATGAACACAAAATGTAATATTACATGTATTATTATATTAGCGTGGGGAGCGAAACGAAGAGGAGAGACAGAAACGTTTCTTGCAAGCTAGCGTCAAGACTGCTGTTAGCTTTTGTTGTAGCAGCTACTTTGAACGAAAATGCTTCCCGCAGTGTTGGCCGTTTTCCTGCCTGTTATTTATTGTTATTAGATAAGGCTAGGTCATGTGTATAGTTAACAAATCAGACTTTCTAACCTCCCGTTTTCTCCGGGTGCGTGTTTTATATTAGCTTATGGCTCAAGTCCTTAACGGAAATCTCAGATTGCAGTGGTTGGTGTTAACGGATATCGATTCCGTTCTCATTGATAATTACATTGCTTTAATTAACAAAATAATGTCTGTATCAGATAACGTTCATTTGTCCTTTTAAGCTGAGATTTTAGGTGTTGGGTGGGTGTTGAAATTTTCGGCTGTGCACTGCGCTCTGGATGTACTTAGGCGTGACGCTGAGTTAACTTCAGACAATACAACCTCAGCTTGTTAAATGTGGAATGACTATATTATTAAAACAGATTGCAGTCGTATGTCTTGCACAGACCAGCTTATCGCTTTGAATGCTTATACTTAAGATGAGCAGTCGTGCCTCGTAGACGAAAGCAAACTGAAACCTAGGCTTAGCAACTGGTTCAGCTGGTACATGTAAAATGTAATGGGTTAGATTTAGGCGCCTTGTAATTCATTTTAAGTAACAATACTAAGTTAAAATCTACTGTTTGTTTTTGTTGATCTGAAGCTGATGCTAGCAACGTTTTTCTGGCATAAGTGGATAAAAATCCACATTAACCTTTCTGCAAATTGCAATTCATTCGACTGGTCTGAGAGGAAACTAAGTTTCTGCACCACACAGCAAGGTTCAGTTTTTAGGCTTATAAAATCTACCCCAGGTTTAGCATGAAGATTAAAAGAAAAGTCACTTTAGAAAGTAAGATCAATATGTAAAGGACTACCACCCAGTTCCACCCAGATTCAAATCCACTACAAAATCAAAACTCGGCACTGTCTTTTTTCTCTCTCATTTTTTAAGCACATGCATGTGTCTTTTATAGATTTCTCACAGGAGTGTACTAAACATAATTCTGAGAAAATGTGGGTATCATATAGCTTTCTCAGTATCACTCTTACATAAGTTAACAGTTAAAGAGTATATTATTCAGCTTTAGTTACTGACTTTTACTGATATGACATAGTAGTTCATCCATGGAATTAGTCAAAATATATTCATGTACAGGATTTACTTCTTTATGAAAAGCCTATTTGCAGTCTTTGCTTACATTTAAAAAAAATAGTATTGGTTTCCATTACTAGAAAGTTGCCTTTGAGGCAAGACCAGTAAAAATGAAAGCACTTGCTGTTCAGTCCATCTCAAAAATGCTGGCACTACAGCACAGTTGGATGCAATTCTGTTTTGTTGCATGCATAACAAAACTTGTGAGGAAATCACACTATATTCGGCCTGGATTTTAAAACTAAGAGCAACCCCCCAACCTCGTTTTTTTAAAAAAAAAAAAGCTTTGACTGGAAGCACTGCCCTCTGTCTACAGAGCTAATCCTGAAAGCAAAAGCAAACTGTGGATGTCTCATCAACAGCTGTCTGTTTTAATCAGTTATGTTTAATGTTATAAATTGTAGGAATTACCTACTTTTTACCAGCAAGTTTTGACTCGTCAGTGAATGACACATCACCACTGTTAGACATAGCTTTCCATTCTACGAACCCCCCACGTTTTCAAAGATTTTTTTTTTCTAAGCAAGGTGTTGCTACTATTTTGTTCACAACTTTATCTGAGTGTATGTAATCTTATCAGATTGTCTGTCAGATGTTTCCAAAATGTTGACATTGACATTCAGTCGTGCCTAACTGATTGATTTGATTAACAGATTAAACAGACTTGAACATGTGGCTGTGGGTATTGCTGAAAATAATGGCTTTATCCTTGAAGCTCCGTGGTCTGTTTCATTTCGGGTTTTCTGTGTAGCTTTCCATCTGCTTATAGTTGTTTGCCTACTTTATTTATCTTTGTTTATGCTGCTTGGCTTTTGACTCAAACACTCCCAAGCTGTATACATAAAAGCCTACTTGTGCATTGTACTACCTGCCACAGCCGTTTATCGCACCACCTGGTTAATGGTAAATTGTTCCAGAAGGAAGATATGTTTGCACATAAACACGAACCCAGGGCCCCTGTGTTTACAGTAGTCATGGCAGCACTCAGTTATTCAACAAATAGACCTACCGTCCTTCTCTCTCCCTTGTAGAAGAGCGTGTTTGTATTGCAGGGTAGGGCTGTAACAAAGTACTTTTTGACTTTGGTAGAAGTTGAGTTTCTCTAGCATGGTAATTTTAAAGACTACTGAATACTGCTTAAGTTATCTTGAAGAATGGGCTTCTTATCATCTTGTGAAGTACTAGCTTTGCCAAAGGTGTCCAGACAGTTGCATTCACCTTGTCTGCCCTCCTAAACGTGTTATAATGGTTCATATTTTTTTTTTCCCCATTTACACTCGTTTTCTTTTACAGGTCATAGAAGTCCAGATGCATGAGTCTCGGTCAGATCCAACAAGCCACACCATTCAAACAAATCAGACAGAGAACGGGAATCATACTGAGAATGAATGTCGACTGAGGAGTAGCCAAACTCCTCCTCCAGAGGCACCCAGGGTCAGTCACTCTCAGCTGCATTTGTTCAACACATCAGAATCACTATCTATCTATCTATCTATCTATCTATCTATCTATCTATCTATCTATCTATCTATCTATCTATCTATCTATCTACAGACAATATTAATGGATCAGAATTATCCACTAATTTATTTAATTTATTTTCTTTGTTTATATGTTTGCAATGTGATTTACAGATTAATCTGTAACTTTGCTACATGTGCTGCAGACAGGTCTGGGAGTATGTTAATTAAAGTCAGTGCTGCTTTAATATGTAACTGACCTGATAATTACACTATTTCCAACTGTTTTCCCCAAGCAACTTTTTCAGATATATGTAATCAATAAATATACCAAACAACATATAGGTCACCAGCTAATGGGTTGGTCTGGATAAATATCTTTGGATATTGCACTGTTAGACCAAAATTTCGTTGTACATGTACAATGACAATAAAGGGCTATTCTATTCTATTCTATTCTATTCTATTTTATTCTAACAAGCAAATGACATGGAGATGCCACTAAAGGCTTTAGAATCTTGATTAAGAGATAATCATTTGTTTGTTGCTGCCCTGAAGCAAGTTACATTCTGTTCAGAAATGCTTAAATGTTTTCTCTCTTCAGTGCGTATGTGTTACTCTGTTACAAAACCATGGAGTTGTATTGGGGATGTGTCAAGATGTTTGTCCACAATGTTACAAATTTGTCCTGTAATTGAAGCAGATGTGTTTTCTTCACAACGCGTGAATATTTATTCTGGATTTGATTTTATGTATAACTAGCCTGGTATCCAAGCGGCACACACTCATTTGGACATACCAGGTAGATGATGCCATCGAACTCTGTGCACAGCTTATTGCTGTATGATAATTTGAGGTTCTTTGTTTTGCCTTTTTAGCACGTAAACCTAAACCCTGACCGTCTTGTTTTATTTGTCTCTGTTTCTGCAATCTGCAGTATTTTATGTTTATTCTGAAGGGGAGCACAAGGATGGGGGAGCTGGTGCTGAGATTTAGAATGGGAAAGGAGAGCATAACTCCTGCTTGGCAGAGGGATCAGTATTGCATTGTTAGTTTTGTTCATGCTCACATCATGTAGGTTAGAGAGACTGTGTTAGATTGTGAGGCAGAGCCTTGTTGCTGAGCAATATTTTTCTTTTTTCAGTGCCCAGATAAACGTTTCAATGGAGATTATCAGTTTTGTTGAACTAATTTTTAAAAAAGAATTGTTCTATAAAATTGTGGTGCTTAGTGCTTAGTTAAATTGTGTCTGTATGTCTATGCATGTGTTAAACCTTTTTTTGTTTTTATTAAACTTGAATTCATTTGAGTTTCCTTTTTTGAGCCACATCCATTAGGACATTTTAGTAAGCAATACATCTCATAAAGGGAGGCATATTGTGTTTGTTTTTCAGCAACTTTTCAGCATTTCTATTTGCTGTCAGTCATCTCAGAGTTCACAAGACCAGTCTTGCGGGAACAGATCTGTGTTTACACTCAGTTGCTCACTGGTATGACTTTCAACAATAACAACAACAGAAGATGTTTGGACTTGCTGGCTACCATGGCAACAGGGATTAGGCAAAGGCTGTTGTTGTGTTGATGGTGTCCACAGAAAAATAGAGGGGCCAACTGGCTCTGTCTATGGGATAGACCTGTTTTCATTGCTTTGATGGCCACCTCTGCAGCATTGAGTTTCATAAGAAAGGACAAACTAAGAGGCAGTCATCTGTTATTGTTAGCCCAAAGCCTCTGTGAAATTCACTGTCAGTTTGTTTACCCGATTCAAAACAGACTCTGCCTTGGAGAGAAATGTTTGTTTGTGGTTCAGACCTTAATTAAAATACGAATCTCAAGTTCTGTTTTCGTAAACAGGCTCTGTATGCTTTTTTATTCATTATTTATATCTCTGTGCAATTTTGATTACTCTGTTTATGTTTACTGTAAACATCCCCTGAGCTGTGAGGCTTGACAGTGAGGGGGAGGGTGTGGTAATTGCTGCATGCCTAGCACAGGATGTTGTTGTTGTTGTTGTTTTTGTGGTACTGGTTGTTGTTGTTGTTTTGATGGAGTTCTAATTCCCCTAAGCCATCCAGTGCTGCCGTTGTTTTTGTTTGGTGCATTTTTAGCTGAAATGATTGTTAAACCATTTCCCAGAGACTGACCACGGTTGTGGGAATAACAAACAATACTCGTACTGTGAGTAACTATAAATATTTTTTTTAATTTGATCAAGGTGTGTGTGTAGCTCCAGTTGTTTGGTGACAAATTGGTTTTGATTGATTTAAAAAAATGATTTAGGCATTGTAATTGACATCCAATTCATTTAAGAACTGTGGAATACAGCCTCTCTCATTTGCACTATCATGCCTTTTTTTTAATCATACATGATACCAAAAATGAATTATCTTTGCATTGCAGACAATGCATGTGAAAATGTCAGCTTGGATTTTAGGAATGTGTCATATTTTTCCACTATTATTTGAGGTTTTATGGACAAAGTAACTTGTAAATAGTAAAAAAGAGTTAGCAGATTGATGGAAAAAAATAAACCAATTAGAGATGCAGTCATGCACAACAGTAGGTTTGACAGTATGCGAATGTCCCTTTAGTGGCCAGTTTTCTGCTACAAAGCGTTAACTTCAGATAATACAAGAAAATTGCTTTATATGTGGATTGGCCAAGCAGTCGGGTGATGCTAAACAGACATGCTTTGTTTGAGCAGCACACAGTCTTGTGAAGAAGTCGGATGGAAAAATACACATATGGCCAAAAAAAATAAACTTTTTTGTTTACATGTAAGTGCACAGATGGTTAGAACTTGCATAGATTTGTTGTAGCATGTATGCACAACCATAGAAAACATACAGCCTTTGTGTATTATTATACTTGCCTGTCACTGCAGCAGTGTGTCCTTCACAGACTTGATTTCCTCATGTTTTTCTTTTTTGTGTCCCATGTATAGACTTTAACCTTTCTATTTTGTCTTTGATGAAGGTTCCAGTGTCATTGTCCATGATGACCCCACCAGCAGAGGCTCCACAGCAGCTGCAGCAGACATCACAACAACAAGTCCTCAGTCCCCAACAGCTTCAAGCCT
Source organism: Oreochromis aureus (assembly GCF_013358895.1). Lineage (NCBI taxonomy): Eukaryota > Metazoa > Chordata > Actinopteri > Cichliformes > Cichlidae > Oreochromis > Oreochromis aureus. The sequence continues at coordinate 11,912,000 of NC_052961.1, read as the reverse complement.
TGCTCCAGCAACAGAAAGCACTCATGTTACACCAGGTAATGTATGCTTAATATTTTTCCACTTCTACACTGAGCACAATTCATTTGTGAGGTTAACTCCAGTTGTATCAACATGTCTGCAGCAACAAATTCAAGAGGTCTTCAAGAATCAGCAAGAGCAGCTTAATATACAGCTGCTGCAGCAGAAGAATGCTGGGATTGTTAGTCAAGAGGTAAGATTTATTTGTTAAGCGTTATTTTTTATCTGCTATAGAGACCACTGTGTATAGATATCAACATTAGGGAGAAGGTTTGTTCATTTCAGTAGTGCTTTTAGTACTAACTATACCAACTAATTCTAAATTATCATCTTTGGTACTACCTAGAGCTCATATTGTTTTACCTGGAATAATACTTTTACAAGTTCTAGCTCTGTGTTTGTAGATTGTAACTGATGTATAAAACAGCACTAAAGCTAGGCTGTAACAGCAGCAGATTGAGGTTATATCTGATGTTTTATAAGCTGTGAAAGATTTTTATGACTCCCAATTAGTTTAAAGGCTGCTGTATACTGTTTCTCCTCAGGATATATCAGGATTATATGTTTTACGTACGTCACATCTTCAGAAAGTATACGTTGCTCTTTTCCAGTATTTACACTTGAAAGCCTTGTGGACTTGAGTACACACTCTCGTACCAGCAAGTGTGTTTGTGTGTCCCATTTACAGTCAAAAGCCACACAGCTTGTGTGCATGTATTTGTATAGCAGCAAGGCATCATCAGTCTGTCCTAAAATCCTTTATGGTAAATGGCCTGTATTTATATAGCGCTTTAACAGTCCCTAAGGACCCCAAAGCGCTTTACATATCCAGTCATCCACCCATTCACGCACACATTCACACACTGGTGATGGCAAGCTACATTGTAGCCACAGCCACCCTGGGGCGCACTGACAGAGGCGAGGCTGCCGAACACTGGCGCCACCGGGCCCTCTGACCACCACCAGTAGGCAACAGGTGAAGTGTCTTGCCCAAGGACACAGCGACCGAGACTGTCCAAGCCGGGGCTCGAACCGGCAACCTTCCGATTACAAGGCGAACTCCCAACTCTTGAGCCACGATCGCCATTATCCATTGCCGCTCACAATATGTACTTTCTGTTGGCTCTTAATAGAAAATCGTAAGATAAAGTTACGCTTGTCTGAGTCCACAAGGCAGCAAGTGTGGGTTTGTTCTTGCTCAAATTTGTTGTATTTCAGTTTGCCCATTTCAATGCAAATGATCAGTAGAAAGAGTTCATTTGGCAATGCAATATTGCAACAGATAAAGAGTTCATTGACTGATGTTCTGTCACAGCTGACAGCCCAGCAGATTGCCATCCAGCAGCAGCTCCTTCAGGTGCAGCAGCAGCACCTCCTCAACCTGCAGAGGCAAGGCCTGCTGTCTGTGCTTCCTACCAGCCCAGCTACAGCCCCAGGTATGTGTCTAACACTCCCTGTTGCAGATTCATTTACTGCAGAGCTCAAACACCTAAACAGATTGTTTTTCAGTTAAAATGGTTGGTTTTTGCTAGTGGTTGCCAGAATGTTAGGTTTTAAGTAAACAGTGATTTTATCGTGATCTTAATCATCTTGAGGAAATTTTTCTCCGTAGAATGCAGTAATATCCCACTGTATCGTACAACAATTTATCTATAGTGTACGTGTGCACTTTTAGGCTGTGAGAATGGTAGCATCCTGTCAGCTGGTGGAGACACCAGAGAGTCTTCCAGTCAACAATCTACCACCAATGGTCATCAAACTCTTCTGAAGAGGAAAGACAGGTGCTTTTGAAATTTCCAGTCTTGTCTAATCGTTAGTTGTTTTTTCGTTTATTTGTATCTAGCTTTCAGTGCACTCACTCTGTTGCATTATGTGTTTTGCAGTGGTCCGCTGGATGAAAATACACAGAACAGCCATCCTCTGTATGGAAATGGGATGTGTAAATGGCCTGGCTGTGAGACGGTCTTTGGGGACTTTCAGGCATTTCTCAAGTGAGTGTTGAAATCTAACATTCCTCTAAACTGGCGTTCATTCATACATACTTGGATATACAAGGATGTGCCATTGCAATAAATAATAAAGTTATTATATAAGTAATGATATAGAATATTTAATGTTTTGGTGAGGAGCAGTGAGTGCTTTTTTTGCTGCATTAAAGAAGCATACTTTAGCATTGTTTTGTTTTGCTCCCTCCTGTTTGTGCAGGACATTGTTTCCCTGAAGCATGTCATGATTTTGAATTTTCTTGTTTGCAGACATCTAAACAGTGAACACACACTGGATGACAAGAGTACAGCACAATGTCGTGTACAGATGCAGGTGGTTCAGCAGCTAGAACTGCAGGTACAATATGTTTTCTTTTACCTTATACTTTTAGATTTTGTTGCTTCGTTTTCCCTTTCCCTCTCTAACTTTAAAAAATTGAATGCAACTATGATGATTAGTGTTGTGTTGAGTCATTTTTTTTTAACTCTAAAAGTGTATGTGAAAATTTTTGCAGTTGTGGTGTGTTTTCACACCAGGGTTTTATATTTACACCTCTCAGGAGGCCAGGAAAGAAGTAGTTTCCACACCAAACTTCACATTGTCATGTAACACAGAATTAACCATCCATAAACTTCTATTTTTGCCTTTCGTTTTAACACAGCTGAAGAAGGACAAAGAACGACTGCAGGCTATGATGGCTCATCTGAAATCCTCTGAACCCAAACCTGCAGCACAGCCTGTAAGAACCTGCCACAGCTGTTTCCTTCAATTAAAATAAATAGTGTTTTGCTTGTAGTTACACCAACATTTTGCTGACTTAACTGCTTTGTTTTCTGTTCTTTTTTTTTTTTCTTCAGGTTAATCTGGTGTCTAATGCATCTTTCTCCCAGGCAACATTGCCCAAAGGCCCTCCTCCTATGAGCATTTCTCAGAGTGCCACGGCACCATCCACACCCTTGACACCACTCTCCGAATCCCCCTCAGTTCTCACTCCCAATAGCATGTTCACTGGAACCCCTGTAAGGAGGCGATACAGCCGCTCTGTAAGCCAAGGTAACTGTGAGTCCATAAGTCACAGCTTTTAATTAATAATGTTTTCATGGGGCAAAAGTGCTGAAATATGCTTCTACTAAGATATAATTGGAAATATTTGTTATATGTTTCACTTTTATTGTGCATATGTGTAAATATGGCTTGTTAATGTCTTTACACAGATATAATTGATAATAAGGAGTTCTACTTGAGCACAGAAGTTAGGCCTCCATTTACTTACGCCTCTCTCATAAGACAGGTAATGTGGAACTGTTTTCAGCCACGTAAAGCAGATCACTACATATTTTCTGTTATTTGGAGCCTCTCTTACACGTTCTATCTCTTTCAGGCTATATTTGAATCACCTCGCAATCAGCTGACGTTAAATGAAATCTACAACTGGTTCACAAGAAACTTTGCATATTTCAGGCGTAATGCAGCTACTTGGAAGGTATTGATATTTATATACTGTATATTAAATGTCATTAAATATTTCAATTTGAAACAGGATAAGAAGCTAATTCCTTACTTGAAGTGTGGAGTTCCTAAATGTGTGATTTTCTTATATCTTGCAGAATGCAGTCAGACATAATCTCAGTCTCCATAAATGCTTTGTACGTTTGGAGAACGTGAAGGGAGCCGTGTGGACAGTAGATGAGATTGAGTTTCACAGGAGGCGGCCCCAGAAAGCTGCTGGTAACGGGTATGTACACTTTAGACGTGACGGCTGTGCCCTTTCAGATGTTACTAGAAGTCAGACGCTTGGCATCAAGGAACTTGACCTTGTAGCTTTACCTCACAAGTAAAGAGTATTTACTGTCAACAGGTCATGGAGTTTTAAAGGCTTGGAAGTATGCTATGATAAAAATGGAAAAAAAACTGGGGGGTTTGAATTACAGATGTTAAATGATTAAATGCTAAAAAAATACCCAACAACAACAAAGGAGAAAATCTAAATTGTGTTAAATAAAATATGAACAAAATGTTGTTTTACACAACATTTCACTCAGACCCATGTGTTTTGTGAGCAAAAATAAATGGCCTGCTTTTTGCCGTTCACAAGAACTTGTACTTTTACATGAATTCAATAATAATAAACCAAAATCTGTAGTTTATCAAAACTGTTACGAGACATGTTTCTGATTGCATCGTCTTGCAAAGATGACTCAAACCCTTAGGTAGTGTGGATTTTGCTAAGTAAACAGACCTGGAGCACCATTGTATATTTTGGCAGTACTCGTAGTTCCTTCAGATTGAGGGAAATGTAACTTAACACTATCACCCTTAGTTACTGTTGCTATTTCAGTTAAAAATGGGTGTTTAAGATAAGCTTGCATTTATGAATCCCTCTTAAGTCAGCTCCATGCACACAGCTTCTGCAAACAAATACACTTTTACGAATATTAGAGGGAATTTACACATTCAACAACATTTGCCTTCAGTAAAATTCCAGGACAGAAGTATGAATATAGTTTTAGACCATTTAAGTATTCATACTCGAATGTAATAATTTGCTCTTGTATTTATATGCTAATAGATCTCTGCTGAAGAACGCCCAGAACCGTACAAGCCTAGCTGGATCTGCCCTTCAGGTAACAGAGAAATGTTAATTATCTTGTTGTTTGTGTATATTGTATTACAAATAAAAAGATGTTGATATACACACTTCAATTGTATGTTGTAGCTTGATGAATGAATTATCCTAACATAGTATATGTGTTTAAGCAGTGCTATAAATATACCTCTGACAGTATTACTTTTTTCAGGGTGGTGGTCTAGAATGCAACAACTCTCTATACAACCCAGCTTCTATGGGCAGCATCCCATTGCACTCCTTGCCTCATGTTCTCCAGGAGCAGATGAATGGAGCTCTCGCTAATGGATCTGGATACCAAAGTGACAGCAGTGCAACACAGTCCCCACCACAGGCTTTGTAAGTGTCCCTATTCACTGAACTCTTCAGTGCATTTGAATTACCTACTATTTAAAGTCTGATCACATTTTCGTTCTCCGTGTTTACCAAACCAGCATTAAAGAAGAGCAGGAGGATGAGGAGATAAGCGAAAATTATCCCTATGAATCTCCAGAGAGCACAGACGAGCACGGCCACAGCCCAGAGATGAACAGAGACGATGACAACGGTAGCCCGGAGAGGCCCAGCCTTCATCTTGACCGTGTGCCTTCCCTCTGACTTTGAAGTCCAACTTCTCAATGGCAAGGCTGCCAGTATGACTTTGTATTAAAAAAAAAAAGATAAAAAAAGAAAAACAACTTCAGCTTCATCTACGTAACCAAACACTCTGTTCTTGGGAATCTTTTTCCGTTATTTTTTTCTTTCTGTATTTATCAGCGTCTCTTATTTTTTTGTTTTTTAATCTAGTTCTCAAGTGTTTTTTTGTACAGTTAAATGAGATCACAAACAACATTTGTGAAACTGTCTGTCTGTGATTCTTCTTCTTAATCTTCTTCTTTTTAAAAAAAAAAAAAAATTATATATATCTGTACAGAAAAGGACCATAATGAGCAGAGAAGCCAAAGGAAAGGGAAAATTGATGAGCCCCTTTCAGACATGGGATAAAAAAAATTGCTGGCTTTATCAGTCATTCAGATCTGGGTCACTTTCATGTGTTAATCATCTTCATGGCTTCACTCGCACATACAGTACCTGACGGTGACTTGAGTGAGTGCGTGTGTGCAATATTCACTAATATTCAATATGCGTTGGTGGCAGTGTTATTATTGACTCAAGTGAAGTGCAAACACACCTATGGAATGTTTAGTTCTCTTTACTCATTACAAGCAGTGTGTGTGTGTGTGTGTGTGTGTCTTATTTTTCATTAGGAAAAAAGCTAGGCATATAAAAATGGCCTTGTTTATTGTATAGGGCCATTTTCAGCAAAAATATCACTCTGTTTTCTCTAGAAACTATTTGACTACTTTTCAACAGTCACCCCCAACCACAATGACTGTGCATGCTTGCGGCAGACTTATGACATGCTAGTTTTGCTGGGCAGAGCTTGTAGTCATCTTTGGCTTTGCATGTTTCACTTGTTTGCACAATACCATGTAATCCCGCCATGTCGCTCACGTTTTTTTTTTTTTTTTTTTTCTGTCTGGGAGTTAATAGTGCATTCCTTTTTTAAATTTTAGTTGTTTAATAACAGTTGATAAATGGTTTCTAGTTCCATTACCACTGCTATCTTGATTAATTGTGCATTCCTAAACATTAATATGACTGAATGAATTCAACCTTCCACTGTGTTCAAAGTAATGCGTAAATGTTATTAGGTCCAACCTAGACTGCAGTGGTGACTACAACAGAAAAGTGACCAAGATGCTCACACGAAGATGAAGCTGACATGTTAAAATGCCGTCAGGTTAATGGTTCATGTCTGAAAGGGGCTGAAGTAAGCACTTCACAATGATAGTCCTACTCTTTATAGCTACTTAATGCTATGCTGGGGCCACACTACCTGATTTTATTTTAGTAGTCATAGTATATAAAAATTTGTAGAGGAATAAAAAAAAAAATGTTGCTTTAAAAATGAAAATGTTCACTGCCAACATGATCTGATATATTTGTATTTAAGGTATAATCAAATGATCAAAGGAACACATAGCGTCTTTATACTTGTTGGTCTTTTTCACCTCTTCCATCAACATTGAAATTTGCTCTAACTGAGCTTGTAAGAGTAGATACTATAGATTTACCATTATTGTAAACCAATGCATCTCTATGAATAATAAATTCCTCATGATATATGTGAATAATGTATGTGTCTTTGATTTAGTTTTCTGATTGTTAATTTGGTAAGAATTTATTGTTTCACATGCAAAAATTAAAGCTAGGTGCATTTTTTTTCAAATGCTGACAGCTCAACTTCTCAGCAGTAAGGACACTTTTTTTACTGTAGTATTGTGATATGTCAGTTTTAAATATATGCAAGTGCATACTATAAGCAAGTGTTGTTTACAAAAACCAATGTAGTGTTAGAAACACTGGTTGAGGCAAGATAATAAATGTTGCATAAAAGAGCATTTTATGCAAGTCTGGTCTGTCTTTACTTAATAAATAAAGGGGTTAGATTAGTGGCTTTTTTTGACCTTCCGTTGATGTAATACTGTAACTGATGTTTGGTGCCGTATGCCATCGCAGATTTGTAGTTCTGCTTCTTCATTAGAAGTTACTGATGGATCAAGAGTGTTGTCACAAGGTGTGTGTGTGCATTATGATGTATGCTGTGCTCAAACTTAGAGGGCCTGCAGATGAAAATACTACAGATTAAACCACTGGTTGAATTAATACCAGCACATATGGGTAATCACCTTTAACAAGAACAGCATGCAGCTTTGTTATAGAGCCCCTTGTGCCATTACTGAAACGGTGCTTTGCATTTTTGTTTTCACAAAATGCCAACTCCTTAATAATACTCCTGTGAACTCTCAAGAAAAAGAGGGGTAGGGTCACGTCATGTCCAGTTTGGGTAAATACTATTGTTTAAATACTTGATGTTGGTAACAGCTACAATAAAGTGAGGACATTAAAACTGAATGATGTGGCAAAAGGAGTATTTTGACTCTGCACAGTATATAGAGTGTTCCTAATCACCTACTCAACCCAGCAAGTAGAGCCAAATTACAGAGTGCAAATGAACTGTTGCTTGTTGAAGGCCTACTGAGCAATTGTTCTCTATTATATACTTTAACTGGCACCTCCCTGGTGCTTTGAATATTTCAAACTGCCTCATAGAATAACTTCGCTAGTAGATTGTAAAACCCATTAATGGTTTTACAGTTGTATTGTTTGTGCATTAAAAACCTTTCCTCTGTTGTTTATATCATCCTTTCTCGAAAGGAAACACACCTGTGATGGGCGGTCTTTGAGGAAAGAAGTTGGGCAAGTTGGTGAGTGGGATATGTAATCTGGCACCAGTTTGGAGAAAAGTTGGACACTGTTTGATATTCCTGTAATTCCCTGGGTGGCAGGAAAAGGGGTGGATCCAGCTTTTCCCCGTGTTCTGACAAGTTCAGCAGCAGCAGTCTTTTTTTTTCTGATGATTCATACCTGCCTGACACTAGAGTTATTATGTAGCACTAAAGGAAGAATGGTTGCTGTAATTAAACAGCTTGAAACTGTTGTTAATTATTAAAATTGTAATTGGGGCAATGGTTTGTGGTGAGATATGCAGTAGAAACAACTTTCAAAGGGTGTAATTTCCTACCGTGCAATTTTACTTTTTCATCTCCAACAGGTGGCTTTGGAGCATTTATGTTTGCCTGTCTTCATTGTCATTTCCATGAGGTAATTATTCTGCTACAGGTTACATGTCTGAGCCACGATTTTCCCATACACAAATATATCATGCCATCCAGAGGAGGGACCAGCAGGAGGAGGGGGGCAGTTTCAAACAAATGGACTGTAACTACTGTGGTGCCTGCCAGGATACAGGAGAACTTACAAAGCTGGGTATGTAAATGTATGAGGCGTGCTAAAAACCTCTCTCTTGCCTTGAATTTCTGACTTGCAGACTTGTGGACACAAACATTCTTTAGAGTCATCACATTTATCAAGTTCTTAACTGCTTTCTCCCCCCAAAATAGAGTTGGTTAGAATAATAAAATAATAAAATAGCTCTCAGTTGATCCCATGCCCACCCGCAGTCGAGTAACCAAATACCAACATGAGACTCAGTCCAGCATGCAGGAGTGTAGGGTGGGGGTTTACGCTATGTTGAGTAATGTCCTCTACACTGACACCCTGTATGCCATTAGCATGAATAAAGACAGTAGGCTGAAGACACTTGGCAGCCTGGGACTCTGGGAACATGATTTCAAATAACAACTCCAGTTGTTCACAAAAAACTAAGTTTAATCTTGTTCAAGTGAAGGGAACATGGATTCGACAAAGTGACCAGTTCCAGCTGGCAGAGGGAAAGTTATCAGATGCTAAAATGTAAGTATAGAATGGAAAGTTATTGATATCTCAGTGACGTGCAATAGAAGCAGGCAAGTTAAGGGCACTTGCCAACCGTAATTGGCAAATAAATTTAATCAGGTTGTTTTACAAACCAAAAAACGTTGCTTTGCTCAGATCTTTTTAAAAAAAATAATTTCAAAGATATTCGTGCTCATCGGTCATGCTGTATGCTCACTATTTATACTCTTTGACTATATGCTGATTAGCATTCTCCATGGAGCAGTGAAATGCCTTTCTATTTTAAGCTCACCCATGTAAAATATGTACAGCGGTGGTGGAAGAAGACCTTTTAAGGCCCTGAAATGATATTTTCTCAACACTACAAGCTCAAAATTTTAAAGAGGTTTTTCTGTTTTCACATGCAATAGTTCTTCGTTTTTCTGTTGCTGTTCAGACCACATTGAAGTAGATGAGTCTCATTTATAATAATGTTATAACACATCATTACACCAACCAGAATGCAGCACCTTATTAGTCAGAATCAAAGAGTAGCTGGATTGTGTTATCACTTACAATTAAAGCTGGTCAAACCAGATTTTAGCGCTAATGAAGTAGGTTAGAGAGTAATTATTATAGGCAATAACAAAAGCAGCTCTAGAAAAAGCAGCTTTGATAGTTGTTTATTGAGTTAGTTTTTAAGAGTAAATGTAGCAATACCGACTTGTCAAAGTGCTGCATTAAAGGTTCTTGTTAACACAGACGAAAACATTTGCAAAACAAAAAGTGCTTGGAGTTTTTTTCATAAATAAAGCCACATTTACATTCGGTCTTACTCATCAGTGGGTGTATGTTTGAGGTCTAATCTATTTGGGTCTTGTATGCATTTCCTTCATCATAAAACATTTACAAAGCTATTTTCCAAAGTCTTTTTAGTCCTGCATTATTTAAATCCTTTGCTTTTTGTGGCACAATCTCAATTCTAAAGGAGTTGGGGCAGTTATAGTTGCACGTTGAGATATTTCTTTGTGCATTATTCCCACCTTTCACTGGGATAGTACTTCAAGTAATATAGTGCTTCGTAGGGCAACTAGAAGTCAAAACTTCTGACTTTTAAATGATTTAATAATAAAAGCATTCATTTGCAGAATGGTGATTATTATTGTGTTAATATGCAGTGTTACACATGGTCAATGGGAAGCTTTTATACAAAATTTAACTTTAGGTTTCAAACAAAATAAGTCAAGAAAATAACAGTATTTACCCACATAAAGTGAGGTAGAAGCCTAAATTTGTATTGAATGGAAGTTATAGGGTAGTATTCTAGCAGGTGTTTTGAATGGAGACAATTAAATGTTTTTCCCTTCTTTTTTCTACTTTATTGTGAAATTATCTCTAGCTATGAGAACAAGTCAGAACATGGGGTTTCCTGGACAGTGGTCAGCCCTGTTGTGTTCACCTACAGAGTTATTCAGTGCAAAAACATACTGGATCCCACGAATGACACACTGCTCTGGGGTCACTTAGGAGAAGAGGAACTTAAACACACCTTAAGTAACTGCAAACCACTGAAGCGATTTGTTGTCCTTGATGAAAATGTCAACAAGCTGTATGGCTCCCAGGTTTCTCAGTACTTCAAAGCCAGAGGAGTCGTTTGCAAGATTCTCCCTCTGCCCACCACTGAAGAAAACAAGTGTATGGAGTTAGTGACCAAGATCCTGGAGGAAGTTCATGAGTTTGGTATCGACAGACGCTCCGAGCCAATCGTAGCCATCGGCGGAGGAGTTTGTCTGGATGTGGTGGGCTTGGCGGCATCTCTCTATCGCCGAAGGACCCCGTATATTCGAGTGCCGACCACTTTACTTTCCTATATTGATGCCAGTGTAGGGGCAAAAACAGGAGTCAACTTTGCCGGCGGGAAAAACAAGCTGGGAAGTTATGTCCCACCAGTGGCAGCATTCTTAGACTGCTCATTCTTCCAAACTCTCCCACCACGTCAGATCTCTAATGGGATGGCAGAGATGTTAAAGGTGCTGGTCGCTGCATGATGACTGATCGAGAGAATGAGTTTCCTGATGGTCTTGCATGTATCAGCCCATTAACTCCTAAATGTGTGTAATTTGCTTGCAGCTCACAGTAGAATGATCTTATTGTTCAAGCCATTGTTGTTGATCTTCTTTGGTGTAAGACTTTTAATATTTTGTGGGCAGGAAGTAATAACTGGCGAGAACAAGATCCATACTATTTGCAAACAAGATAATAGTTGTGTACAACTTATACAGTATTCCAAAAAGCACTGAAATGTATCAATAAGACAGCTGATACTTCCCTTCCTGCAAGTTTGTTGTCAATATTGGAAATGAAAATGGTGCTTGTTCTTAAGAGACAATGCTAAATTCATTTTTTTCCCACTGATTTTGTGTTTTGATATTATTTTGAATTTTTTTTGCTCATCAAAAATGCATACTACTGTTTTCTCATCTGGACACAGAATACACAAAGCTGATTCAAGCGTCATAGTTGCATGTTTTGACATTTGGGTAATCGCAACTAACCACGTTTTAACCACGTTTTAACCACAGAAGTGTTTACTGCATTTACTTACTCACAAAAACCTAGATTTAAGCTGCTACATGTTAAAATATCCCTAATAAGACAACTTTAAGTGTCCATGCTGCTGAAAGCCAGCTCCTTTTAAACTTGAAACTTCTCATAGTTTCTAGAGTCTGTCTATCACCGTGTGCTGTGAAGCTTGCAAAAGAAAAAACTAAAGACACCCTCCACCCAAAAAATGTGCTTTGTTTGTTGTTCCTTCACTCAAAGGAGCTCACACAATGCTGTGCAGACAGATATGGTATGTGCAGCTCACTGCAGGGGTAAGATTTCTTCATGCTTATTTCAAAACTGAGTTAAAGGAGTGCACAGGTTCACACATTCTGATACTTATCTGGTATGTATATTGCATACTTTTAGATCTATTAGACCTGTCTGGAGGGAATCTTTGAAATTCATTTTCCCACAGTACAACAATGCAATGCATGTGATTGTTTATTATTAGATATTCCAGTTTAGAATAGAGTGTATGTCTTCTCTTTCACTTATTGCCAGCTATTAAGTGTTATTTTACTGATACACTTTAGATGGCTCTGATGAAGCACCGGGGCCTGTTTGAGTTGATGGAGACTGAGGGCAGGAAACTGCTGCATACCAAACTGCAGGTTTGCGAGACCAGTCCTGAACAGGAAGACAGCGCCACAGCCACCATCCGCATCGCTATAGAAACCATGCTTGAGGAACTGGCTCCTAACTTGTGGGAGGATGATCTGGACAGGCTGGTGGATTTTGGTCACCTCATCAGCCCAGAGTTAGAAATGGTCAAGAAGTATTTTCTATTGTAACAATATTCTATAACAATATTGTAGCAATATTTAAGAGTATGAATTTACTCATTAAAGGGGACCTACTATGTTAATTTCCAGCTCAATATCTTCTACTCTTGGACTCTTTTATAGTAGCTTTGCAAAACTCACAGCTCAAAATAATCCTTATTTAAGGGTTTGCATATAGCAGCCCAAGAGACGAAAAAGAAAAGCACAATAGGTTCACTTTAAATGTGATTTATTATTACAGAGTAACCTCATTTAGATGTTATTTTATTAGCAGTTACTTTTTGGAGATTATCTGCACACAATTAAGTGTAACCTCCATGTTTTGCACAGAGAATATTGCCAGCACTGCTTCACGGAGAGGCAGTCAACATCGATATGTCCTTCATGGTATATGTGGCCGTCCAAAAGGGACTTCTCACAGTAGATGAGAAGAATCGTATTATCCAATGCATGCTGAGTCTGGAGCTTCCTGTGTGGCACCAGGACTGCACTCTGGAGCTGGTGCAGAAATCCCTTAAGGAGCGTCTGAAGCACTCTGCTGGCTCTCTGAGGATGCCTCTTCCCACAGGACTGGGAACTGCAGGTAAAATAATATACAGTAAAACTTGTCTTTCAACAATCAATTGACATTACAAGTTACACTCTCTCTGTTACATAAAGCATGCTCATTAGCATGTTTGTTTTTTCTTCTTATTTTGCAGAAATCTTTCATGGTATGATTGGTGATGGAATTCTTTGCCAAGCCCACAAGAAATGGACTGATGAGCTTTCTTCATCAGGAGACAAATGAATTTTACATGACAATATGGACAATACAGACATGATATAGATACACAATTGCTGCTGATTCCTCAATTGCATGTCCACCACATCCCCAAAGGAGGGTTACAGGACTGAGATCTTGTGATTGTGGAGGCCATAGAGTACAGTGAACTCATTGCCATGTTCAAGAAACCAGTTTGAGCTGATTTAAGCTTGGTCACATGGTGTGTTATCTTACTGGAGGCAGACATCAAAAGATCCTAAAGAGATGGACATGGCCAGCAACAATAGACTGTAGTATTTAAACAGTGCTCAGCTGGTACTAAGAGACCCAACGTGTGCCAAGAAAATATCCCCCACATCATTACACCAGCCTGAACTGTTGATACAAGGAAGGGTGGATCCATGCTTTTATGTTTTGTACACCAAATTGTGACCCTACCACCCGAGTGTCACGGCTAAACACAAGATTAGATCAGGGAATGTTTTTCTATTTTTCTATTATGTAACTTTGGTAAGTCTGTCTGTATTGTAGCCTCAGTTTCCCGCTTTTAGCTGACAACAGTGGCACCTGGTGTAACAAGTTATATTTGGGTTACTTTTGCCTTCCTATCAGCTCAGAGCAGTCTGGCTATTCTCCTCTGACCTCTGGCGTCAAAAAGGCAATTTCACTGCTTTTCACTGGTCATTTTCTCTTTTTCAGACCATTCTCTGTAAACCCTAGACATAGGTGTGTGGGAAAATTCCAGCAGATTAGTCATTTCTAAAATACTCAGACCAGGTCTTCCAGCACCAACAACCATGCCATGTTCAAAATCACTTAAATTGCCTCTGTTCCCCATTCTGATGCTCATTTTGAACTCAGCAGGCCGTCTGGTCATTCAACTCTTTAGTTAATGGTTTACAACACACCATAATATAATGCAATAGCTACAAAAAGCAGTTGGCAGAATAATAAAAAAAAAAGAAAATATCAAAAGCAATGCAATAATTTTTGTATATATAGAAGAGGACTTTATCTTATAAAAAACATACATGTTTAACTAAACTTACTGTGTTGCATTATCCCTTTTAATTTAAAGTGTAGCATTCTAAATGACTGAATCTTTGTAAATTAAGTAAATGAGTAAAACTGAACACAAACCAAAGATCTTTGTTTATGTGAGTTTCAAATTGCCTCTAAAATCATTCTAATTAAAATTGAGAGGGAAATAAAGGCAAACTCCAACAACATTCAAATAAAACTTTTAATATTTCTCACAAGATAGTTTCCACATTGAGTACCATCGAGTTTGAGCTCACTAATCTGAAACCAGTGGGTACAGTAACTACTGCTACATTCATCTCTTATAAACTGTAACAATAAGAACGGTAGCAACATCAGCAGAGAACTTTGTTTGTATGAACCACAGGAATGACAATTAGAAGACAAGGCCTAAATTGAGCTAACATACCATAGTTTTTCATTAGTGGTTTATCCATAACATGCCATAACAATTTACAGCTCAGAGAGTCATTATGAGAAACGAGTTAAGTGACAGCTTTAAGTAACTGCCACCACATAGTGTAATGTTTATATCCTTCCTTACAGTCACATTTTAGGGTTGTTTGATTTATCTGTTCTACGTTTAGCCACAGATCCATGTTACAGGTATGCGGGTGTTGTACTGTTTCGAATCAGTCCCTGGACCTGTGTCACCATAAGAAACAATCTACAGTCCACCGAAGCTTCATCAATGACAAAAAACCCAAACAAACCAACATATTAACTCAAGGTTCACTTCTCAGCTTGTTGAAGAACCTGGATTTCATAGTTAGCGTCCTCATTGGATAGCAACACTGTAAGATAGCTGAGCTCTTGAGTTATATTCTCTACAATGTTCTTTCCACATACAAGAGTGAACTCTAACCGTGTACTTATTTGCATTTTACATATAACCTTTGGGTCATGATCCATATATTGCTTATAACAAAAGAGGTTAAACACCACTAAGAAAGGTGGCTTTGCTTTGCAGGTTGTGTCTTTGTAGAAATGTATTGCCTTCATGTTGGCACACAATTTGGCAGTTATTACTGAGACCTACATTCAAAGTTGTCACCTAGAAACCTAAGAAACACTGCCTTCAGTGTAAAATTTCATTTAAAAAAAATAAAATGAAGAGCTACAAAATATGGAGTTCCAAAGTGTTCGGTACTACATAAATATATATATGGTATTTGAATATTAATCATGGGTATATAAATAAGTCAATTATAATAACACTATTAGTCTACAGCATCATTACTGGTTTTGTGAAGCTGTAGCACTGCACAACGACACTTTCAGGTAAATGCAGGACTGGGATGGGCAATGTTTTTTTGGTAGTGAAAAAAAAAACACTCTAGAAGGTTAGCATGACAGCCATCTTTGATTATTTTCCTTACAGAAATCGTGTGAATATATTCACTGTATATATTACCCTGATTATCCAGGTTCCCCACTTTAAGAATCAGTGGCTCAGCAGCTCATTTTTGTTCATATTCAAAGCCTCTATTGCAAAGGTGACTGGCATTAGCTCTGCTCAAAAGGTCATTGGTGCCTGTTGCGGCGGCAACCTAAGGACCTGGTGGCACTCGTGAAGGAAGGCTCGCCAATTGCACTTACAGAGGTTACTTTGGTAGTTAACAACCAGATCTTTATTAGACCTGTAGATCTGTATTTGCAAGTATAGTATGGTTGGCTGAGCTCAGCCTTAGAGACAGGATGAGGAGCATGGATATCTGGAAGGAACTCAGAGATGTTGAAATGACGCAGTTGGGTTGGTTCGGACATCTACTTACGATACCTCCTGGGGGCTTCACTTTGGAGGTTTTCTGGGTACACCCATTTGAAAGAAGACCTTTGGGCAGACCAGGGATTATTTATCTTATTAAGCCTGGAAACACCTTGGTGTTACCAAGCGGAAAATGGTAAGCTCTGCTGGGGAAAGGACATCAGGTATCCCCTGCTCAGCCTGCTGCTACCATGACTTCAGTGGACTCAATGGTTGAAGAAGTCAATAGATTTCTAAGTCAGTCAACATACTAAGTAATTAATGATAATAATACAGAACACTAATTCAAATACTATGACAGGATATAATTATTAATTACTTATACATTTTACTCGGCATTTATAATTACTTATTTCCTAATTTACTTCCTTAATTAATGTTGAACACTTTGGCGTTCCATAATAACAATACTCGTGGTTCTTTTGTTTGAGGGACTTGTAGTGTAGCTCTTTAACAGACCGTAGCGCTCTATGAAGCTCAACACACCAATATAAACATCAAGAAAACATTTTTTTTCCTTCTCTTTCATCTTCAGGGTAAAAAAAACAAAACAAGTTTAAGGCACTTAAATGAAAAGATAATTGCCTCGACACCATTTCAGACTCATTCATAAAGAGAAAACCCTTTGAAGACATGATGCTGCTTTACAGGCACAACTTTAACCATTGCATAGTTTGACAAAATGGAGGCTGTGCTGTAACAGGGCTCGTAGTATATGGCAGGTGGTTATTAAAAAGGCATACCTATGGAACATGCTAGAACTGTTCAAAACAAACTGTGGAAATATACAACAACCATCCAAGAATCCACAGCTTTTCACAAGATTCTGTATGCATTTGAAATAGTTAGTTTATGCTCGGATTTAAAAGAGAGACAGGCAAACAAACCAGGTTTCAATTATCAGAAGTCATTCCAGTGTTTTGACAAGGTCACGCGTTTCATACAAAATCCCAAAGCAGTCTCCTTATACTCCTTGGCAACATAAATGTTCACATCATGAAAAAAAATGTCCTGAATGTGAAATATCACTGACGTGGTATATCAAAAAAACCCAAAAAACAACAAGAATAATTTAGGAAATCAATGGACATTTGTAAAATCTGAGATTAACAGGCCTGTAGTACTACAGTATGGAGTCTGTGCTGGAATACTCTAAGTTCAACCAGTTATGTCTGTCTGATCACTAACGATAAAAATACACATTACAATAATTGATTAATGTCTATTAGATCAAAAAAATAAATAAATAAAGATTTCTATAATTAATAGTATTTAGAGCTATCAAGTGACATCAGCTTCTTGTCAGACCATTTGTAGCCTATTTTTATTCTACTAGTTTTCAGACAAATTTGGGGGTATTTTGGCAGTTTTGGCAATGAGGAATGTACTGGTAACACACTGTGTCTGTTATTGGCACTGGGTAGTTAAAGAGTGTGTGGTGAATGTATAACACTGAATAAAAGACTAAAATTATTCTCAAGTAATGAGTTCATTGTAATTATCTTAAAAGAGAGATTCTAGCTTTCATTTATTAATTTCTTAAATGTGCTTTAATTTATTAATATTGGCTCTTTCAAAATCCATGTAATAAATTAGCTTTAAGGGGAATGTATTCATAACATCTTGTTTACACACGTGTGTGTATTTATATAATCTACAGATGATTTAATATTTGTCAAGCAAGAAATTTCAACTGGAAGACTGACAAAGACTCTAACAGCCAACACGTGCATAGCAATACGACAACGATGTATACACATCTTAATAAGGCATTGGCACATTCAAGTTCAATCTAAGACACACAGAGTGTAAAGCACTATAGTAATAAATAGATCTTTTTCCTTCTATTATTGCTATTGATTTAAAAAGCAGTGCTTATCTCACCACAAAATATCTACATTTCTGACCATGATTTATAATTTCCCTAGATTCTTTGGAATCAATAGAAAAAAAGGATAATCTAGCCTCTATCCAAAGATAAATGCATATTTTTTTTAAATATAAAAACTTCTATTTTTGTAACTCATTGTCATCAAAGTATTGATTAAAGCAAACACTTAAAAAAATCAGTCCTTGAAATCAGGGTCAAGGGCTTGAAAAGACATAACACAAGAAAACAAACAAACAATTTGGAAAAAGATTCAATACATGTAAACACAGGTGGGGGAGAGGGGGAATAAAACAAACAGAGAAAGGAGACTAAACAGAAGAAAGCCTTTCCAGCAGCTCAAAGTGTGTTAGCCACTGACTTGTAGCAGTAGGTGGAGGGGCTGAAAATGCAGGGGAGGAGTGTTCCAGTAGGGGGTGCTAACAACCCTGCTCATTCTCATCCATGCTTACACTGCTCTTGCGACTGCTGTCCTTTGAGGTGTCTGGGGAGACGGATGAGAGCAAAGGGTCGCCCCCCCTCACCGGTGATAAGGTGTCTTCCATGAGGATGTCGTTGAGTTTGGAGCCCGACTTACTGTGAACGCCGTAGTGGCCCTCGGAGAAGTTAGAGTGGCCTTCGTTTAGCTCGAGGTTGCTGGGTGTTTCCGGAGTGCAGGCGGGGTGGTGTTGGTGATGGGGATGGAGTGTGTACAGGTCCTGGTGACAGTCCTCCAGAGCAGGCTCTTGCTTGATGGTCCGTACCCCAATTTCAGCAGAGCAGAGCGCTGAAGATGCAATGGCCAGACCGTGAGCCCGCGCCTGCATCTCTAATTCCTGTAAGCCAGAGAGCGACACAAACGCGCAGGTTAGGCATTAGGTTAGTGAGCTTTTTTTTTGATCGGACTCCTAATCTTCTAGTTTGAGGTTTGAGGATGAATGTTAAAGTATTGCCTTTTCTTTGCTAAAAAGCAGAGTGGGAGATAGTTAGCAAAACTGCCAAGTGAAGGTTTTTAAATATCCATCTGTGACTGAGTCATTTACCCTTTAAAACGTGCAGAAGGTTTTCTTTTTCCTCCTCTAATACACCGATGTGCAACTCTAATTAACTACAAAGAGCTCAATGTCTGCTGAGTGGAATCACACAGATTCAGACTCCTCTCATCTTATGATCAATTTGTTACAAGATGACGATCTTAACAACTTCGCAGTGTGAATCTGTGCCTTTCCTCGCTTTCCCTTAAGCTTTGCATATCTCATAAAAGTGTATTCATTTCTTCCAACATTAGTATAGATGTTTTTCTCCTTCTCCTCTGAAATCCCTACACATGACACATAATATAGTTTTTTGAATTTTCTCGTCTTCATCAAAGCTTTTACCTGTATTCTCAACATCAGATGCCGGTTGGCATGCTCAAGCTTCTTCTGACGATTCTCCAGCTCCTTGGCCCTCTGCTGTTCCCGCTGCAGCTTCCTGATGTAGTCCACTGATGCCTTCAGGATAGTGCCTTTGTTCCAGCGCATGTCTCTGATATTTAAAAAGGAACCATTATTTTTACATCCAAACGTTTAAATGTCAGCAGACAGTCTAATTTACGCCTGTTCAGTTAACAATTAAGAAACAGGAGAGAATAAGATTGAGGAAAAAGGAGCAGAACTTTTGCAGAAGTCATAGAGTTCTTTGCAGAAATTGTTACTACACAAGATGTTTATGCACAAGAGGTAGCCTGAGTCACAAGCAGTCATAAGGATGACCCTGAGCTCCCTGAAAAAAACATGAATGTTGCAGCAGATGTTTTGCAGGAATAAAAACTGATCTTTAGTCAACTTTATGGGAAAACATCCCTCCTGAGGATTTCATTTGTACAGTTAAGGTTAAGTTAGGTCAAGTTGGAAGTGGTACTGACACCTTACAGGCAACTAATAAAAATTGGCAATGCTAGAAAGAAAATGTGTGCCTGCTTTTTCATACTTTTTCATAAATGTGTACTCATTTAAACCAGGTCTGCTGGTGAGAATCTTGAATTTGTGCGTGTGGGTGGAGGAACCAGCTGGACTTAATCAAAACAACCAGGGCCGAACAGACATAACAAAAGCAACTGGGATCTTTTTAGACCCACAGGCGAGGTCAAAGGGCACAGCGATGAGAGAAGAATATGGTTAAAAGCTGAATTTGACAGTGTAACATTTGCCTAAATCAAAAGATCTGTATAACTAAAAACTGCATATAACTGAATGACCAGCTCGAAAAATGCAATTAAAACACAAATCATTTCCATTTGCTGTTTCATAAGCAGCAAATCTCTCCACTAATCTTGAACACTGGGTTATTAATCTTGCATTAGACTGGCTGGATGTTTGTGGTTGCCATTACATGTATTTTTAGAAGAGTTAATGTAAGAATATAGTAAGTAACTTACGGGTCATTTGATTTTGGAATTAAAGTTCCCAACTCCTTAATTCGATCATTGATGTTAAACCGCCGCCTCCTCTCGACTGCAGAACAAAAACAGAAAGGGGAAAGTATAAATAGAAATATAAGTATAAATATATAAATATTAACAAGAATTTGCTAATGAACTTAAAAATGTAGTTTGATAATTAACCCAGTGACAACCAAAACCACATTTAAGTATTCTCACTTACTCAAATTGTGGTTGTCCTTCTTCTGCCTCTCCTTTGCCAGGGCTCTTACCTCTGCTTCTGAAAAAAACCCATTTTGGTTGATCGACTAACCAAACAAAGCACGTATACAAAATGTGCAGCATCCACATTTTAAAGCTAAATAATCAGACGTACCCACAGGGAACCCTTCAGGCCTTTGATAGGTGTCATATTTGCCACAGGATCCTGACTTATCCAGCATATGCATGATGGCCGGGGATTGTGAAACTACATGAGTAATAATGTTGTTTTCATGATCACAATGTACAGAATTGAAATGCAATACAAGACAATAGAAGACATAATCATGTAAAGTCAACATCCCCACACAGAGGAGGATTAGAAAAGCTGGACTAGATACAAAATGCTATATAATGAGCTGCGCAAAGGCCTGGAGAGTAGAACGTTACATTATCATATGTTGTTACAGAATTATTGTCGCCCGTGTGATACAGAAGCTGAACAGATATTGTTAAATGACACAAGTTAAACATCTGTAAGAACTTTATTTATTTTTATTTCTATAGCTCTGAGTAATTTTCATGCTTACCAGAGTATTCCCTTTTGATGTTTGGCAGGTTGGCAGGGCAGGAGTTGCTGATGGGCAGACCTTGCTGGGGCATACCCTGATTGCCATACATGTCCATGAGGTTAGCAGGCACAGGGATCTGGGGAATCGAGAATTAAAAGAATTGAGAGTTAAAACTGTGAGAAAAAGTAATATATGCATATTATTTTGTGTAACAAACGGCAGTTACATATGAAGCGCAGCACCGCAGAGATAAATTACAAGGCCAAAGTATTGCACCAAGGTTGAAATCTGACATCATGGAATTTGCTTCTGTTTTACCCCAAGACACATCAAATGAAATGCAGTCATGTTGTAAACTGGCTGGTATGGATATACTGACAAGTGGATAAATCATGAGCATACATACCGTGTTTGCCATCTGAAGTCCTGGATCCATTAGGCCGAGGATATCATCGCTGTAACTGGACTCCAGACTAATAATGTCATCAATTACATCGTCCATCTAAAACCAGACAAAGTACAAATAAGTCCAGCATTACTGATCAATTAATATCCAAGCATCATTAATTAGGAAAACGGTCTAAACTATATGGAGACCTCACCTCTTTCTCGCAGTTAGAGTTGAGGGTCAATAAGGCCATAGGGCTGTTAGGGGCACTGTTGCCCGGCCCTGGCGGCATGCCCCCGTGGTCAGAGGACTGGTTGGGGCAGGGCAAGCTCAACGCCTGAGAACCAAGCTTTCCCAGGTACCTCTTCACCTGCTGCTGCTGAGACCGCTGGATGTGGTACTTGGTTGGGTTCTCCAGGTGAGTCTGAACCTATGAGTGGATAAAGGAGTGAGGAAAATGCCAAGAAAAATGAATATATATTTGAGAGGTAGGATATCTGATGTAAAGATTAATGGGTGTGTTAATGGTTGCAGGAGACTCCACCGAACTGCTCCAACTACTGAAAGAGAAGTTATGCAAATATGCAGCTTGGTCACAGTAGCAATGAAATAGCACCAAGAGAAGGAAGCTCATTTCAAAATGAGCGCTGCTTTTTATAAGTGCTGTTTCAAAGTTGTCTTTTATTAAAAACAACTCTAAATATAGCTCAAAGCGTTGTCTGTTCTTTGTATTTTATAGTACAGAATATAAAATTAAAATCAACTTGATAGAGACTTCAAATCCTACGATGCATTATGCATTTTTCTTTTGAGACGCTGTCAAGAGTTGTTATCTCAAAGTCTCGGGAGTAAACATTTTCCACATATTTTTCTTCAACTGGACTACTTTCTGCTGCTCCACAGTAACAGTCCACATATTTTAAGTAACGAATATTGCACACGCTCCTATCTCTGCACTCCCCGCTTAAGGATAAATTTGATTTCTGTAGATCATTAATCCCCACACAGCATTAATGATCCAGAAAAGCTTCTGCAGGCAAATAAACAAACTTCAGAGGCAGTGTCTGTCTGGCTGTAACATTTTAAATTGAGCAGAGCTGCTCCAATCCCCCTTGCCTTTCCAAGTTTATATTTAAACCTTCCCGTCTTATGCTTGCTTACGTTTGATGCAATTACGAATCAGTTTCAGGACTGCAAAATGTAGACGCTATAGTTTATGATTAAATTTAGATACATAATGCAGTATCATAAATGGCAAAGACACATTTGTGTCAGTTTAAGACGAGAAATTTCAATTTAACCTCTCACATTATCTTTGAATCTATATTCATTATTAAACATACCTCACAAGGTTGATATCCAAGCATCTCAAGCATCATTTCCTGTTTTAGATGTCCGATTTAAAAAGAAAAAACAACAACTCTAAACTGAGGAGTGCTCTAGCTGCTTCCTTCTTGGTTGCACCAGACGACTAAGGCTGCTAATAGGAGGACAGACACACCAGCTCATCTTTTAAAAGGCAAGAAACTTCATTAGTTATGCATGTCAGGAAATCTCTGTCAAATACAATGAGCCTTTTTAAATGTGTGTTGTTTTATGTAAAATCTGTATTTATTACTTTATGGTGTATCACTTGATGTCAGGATGTGGTGCAAACAGTTAGAGCCTTTGTTTTGGAAGGGCACCTCTTTTACTGAATCTTGCCCGGGGTGCTTACTCTGCCCTATCCACTTTGTTAACCCATGTGGATGCTTGGCGTGTGCTCCCTGTTTAACACAGCACAAAGAATAAAATCTATTTCATCCTTAGCTGTCTTCAGCTTGCGTCTCCTCATTTCTCTAAATGATGTTTTTAACTGACAAGAACAGGCGAATCATAAGCCAAAAAAAAAAAAGTATTTGTTGTGCATAAACTTTAAAAGTCTATGCTTATTAACAGACCTGAGGAGGCCACGGGCTGTAGATGAACTCTAAGCTACCCCTGGCATTTTCCTCTGCCTATGTGAAAACGTCCTCAGTTTGCACACTGCACCCAAGAGTTTCAATTACAGCAAAAGGTTATAAAAATTAGTTGTCGAGACTGCCTTATAGAGTGTAGATATTACTTAGTCCCATCTGTTGAAACTGATTCCAAATAAAAGCGTGATAGTCATTCATGTGTGCAATGTTCCAGATGTATATTTTATTATTTAAAATCATTGGTATTTTCTGTACACTATGGGCATTCCCGTGATCAGCCTTATAATGCATAACCAGTATTCTTATTAACTATGCACTCACTGAATGCAGATTATTGTAATCTAATATAAATGTTCTCAGTTTTTACCTAGCACTGTCATAGAGATCATATATGATGTATATATTTTGTGTGTATGTTCTGAAAATAAATAGAAATGCCTCTCAGTATTTACAGATTTACACATTTTAATTCAATAAACTCTGAAATGTAAAATAAAGCAGACTAGTTGGTTTGATTAACATACACCTGTAAAAGTGACTTAAATCACTTTTACAGGTGTATGTAAATAAAGCTGAGTATAACCATTAGGTCAGGTGAGGTTATCAATCTTATTGTCTCTCTGTGACTGTCAAATTCTTCTTTCCACAACAGAAGCTCTTTCAGATCCTTTTCCATGTTCATGTACCATTGTTCTTCAGGGGATACTCATGTGAGCCACATTAACATCCTCTACAACTGACTATTAAAAATTGACACGATAGCTCGTTTTACTTACAAGAGCTGAGTCACATTATCTAGTCACACTTTGTATATCCTGCAGCTAAGACTCAGATCACCTCGGGCTGTAAATTGTCCCCATAAGGTTGTAAAGCTGACACCACAGAGGGGGGCACATTTACAGTCAGTCAATGACTCATTAACAAGAACGACATCACACTCATTAGTGATGGTCACTCACAACATTCTTTATTCTTTACACTGCCTTCACCATTGGTGTATTGTTATGCAAATGACGTCACCTGAAAATGTATAAAATTGGATCCATAATTGGTTTTTAAGCCACTCACTTATCTGTATGAAGAAATTATGAAATTTTAAAACTGCAGAGGCACCGATCCTGATAAAGGACTGAACTTAATCAAGTGGCATTAATGAGCAACACAAGTATTTGCAATGCATGCATACATAATGTGTAAGCAAACAGTGAATTCTTGTTATCTATGGGGTTTATCAAAGACACAGGCTGATCTAAGTCAGTCACATTTTTTAGAACAGGCTCTTAATTTTTCATTTTGATGCTGAAACAACAACCTTTGTTACTACATTTTAAAAAGGCCCCATAAAGTTTTGAAAAAGAGAAACATGTTCTGAATACGTGTCAACTTGATGTATTTGGGGTTTTTTTTTTATAATTTTGCTTTAAAACTACTGTTAACAATCTCAATTTAAACAAAAAATCAGTATACAGGAAAAACAGTATAATCTACAACATACCCCATAGCACAATGGCATTGCAAAGTTTTGTTAATTAGTGTCTTATTTATTCATATTAACTCTTATCTCAGCTTCTTTCAGCTGCTCACTTATTTGCAGGGGGTTGCCACAGTGGATGGATCCACATACTTGATTTGGCACAGATTTTGATGTCCTTCCAGGTGCCCTTCCTCCCAGGGATTTATGTCTTTCTTCTCCTGGTCCTAAACGTGTGATCTTCTGCTTCTTAGGCAAATGTTTTAACCCCTACATTATGGAGACCCTATTAATACTTATCTAAGCACAATGAAGAAATCTTTCAAGTAGTAATTACATACACAGTGTGTGATTTTTCTGAAAAGTCCCACATCTTAGTTATTTTTTAATCCCAGAATTGAGTTCAGATCTGATCAACCCCAAACATCAAGAATGGATCTGAAACTCCACACTGTATACTGCTTCCTGTATGAATTTAACGGTATTTAAACACTTATAGTGGCACAATTATTTTAATGTTTGTCAGATTTCCCAAAACAATTAAATAAAACCTTCTGAACACATTTTTTTTCTCGTTTTTGTTAACCAGGCAGGTTCTTTTATGTTCTATTTAGTCTTATCAGTTGTTTTTTTTTGCAACACTTGGAAGTGCTGAGAACAAAGTGAGATGTCTTTGCTTCTTTTTCAAAGTCGTATGTTTTGAGTAAAGGAGAAATCAGAAATGCTGGTCAGAGTCACTGAATGCAAAATTTACAGCTTAAAAAATAAAGCGCTACTTTTTAAAATCATGGCAACCGTTTTGGTTGCTTTCTGATACATGTGACTAGTTTAAGGTTAAAATCATGCCTTTTGATAATTTGTAAAGGTATTTGGTATTAAATCCCACTCTTAAAAACATGCTATAACATGCTGCCTTTGTGTCTTCAGTCAGATGATGCCGTATTGGACAGAAATATGCTAATATACAGTAAAATTTCTAATACTTGAAACTCCCTGTTTTTCATTTTTGTAATATTTCTGTTACAGTTTGAGATGACTTGCCCAGTCCTTTTAGCATAGATACAATTATGAGACATGTTTTCTCCTCCACAGCTTTTCTTTCCCAGCCTGTAGCGTTTAGCCTCTCACATTTATCTTTTGGCCCTCTGGGGAGGTCCAGACCTTCAGCTTGTAAGCCACTGCTGTAAGCATAAACGTACAGAAAGACTGTTTGTTATACACACAAAGACACATGTCTTGTGTGTGTGTATAACAAACCACACGTACATGGGTATTTTTGGCCTTTCTAGGCTTCTCGGCCTCGTGTCCACGTGCAGACACAGCTTTTAAGTTTAAGTTGAAAAACTAATCCTTTAGAAAACTTGCATGGGAAACTTTTTATGAACACTGTTTGTCAGTGTTGATGTTTAGACAGAAAGCTCACAGTGTCAGTGCTTCTTATTCACCAACAAGGCTTTGGGGTTAGGGTTATATCACCGTCTGTTAGTTTGGCAAGCTCTTGGCAGTAGAGTGTTTTTGTATTTTCATGCAGACAGAGATTTGTTTTATAAAAAACAGTGATTGTGTGATTGTGATTTTTCCTAACACTATTAAAAAAAACACCCATGTACGTGTTAACTAATCCTCTGTCCTTGTCTCATGCATTTTAACACATCCACAGCTGATAGCTCGCACTGTCTAAAGATAGAAACAAAAAAAAAGTGTATAAGGGATTACTGTAGGAAGCCTATGCCACCCTCTCTCTCTCTCTCACACACACACACACACACACACACACACACACAATTCTAATATAGAAACAAAGAGGGCATTCAGGGCATTATGTGCACAAGACAAAGTATAAAGGTGCCCCAATTAAAACTACAAGCACAACTGCATACACCCATTAATACAGCACATGTAACACTTGGCTTTGTGTGAGTAAAAGTCTTGATTCATTTGTGCTAAATTTACACACTGCAGGGTTAGGGTTAACTAAAATGATTGGCCGATCAATGAAAACGCTAATCTTAAATAAAAAACAAAATAAACAAACAAATAAACTAATAAACGAATCTATTCTTATAACTTTATTTGTCATTTGAGTGAATTTTGAGGTGACAGTCGTTTCTAGATTCAAGTGCAGTGGAGCTAAGAATGTAAGGACTTGCTGCTTTTCTTTGTCCATGTGAAAGTAAACCGAAGATTTTGTGTATTCGGACTACTGCTCGTAAGAACGAGCCTTTTTTAAGATATAAACCTGGAATTTAAGAAATGGTGACTTTCGT
The DNA here is from genome assembly GCF_013358895.1 of Oreochromis aureus. Classification (NCBI taxonomy): domain Eukaryota; kingdom Metazoa; phylum Chordata; class Actinopteri; order Cichliformes; family Cichlidae; genus Oreochromis; species Oreochromis aureus. The sequence goes on along the minus strand of NC_052961.1, from coordinate 11,884,940 downwards.
TTTTCACTAAAATGTATCCAATGAATGAATGAATGATGCAAACAACAATGCAAACATAAAAATGAGATAATTTAGAATGAATCTCATTCTAGTACATGTAACTAGTAGATTTAGGCAATCTGTAACAAAGCCATGTTTAGCAGGCTGAAATCTGTTTGTTCTGTCTTTACATTGAAATGAGCACAGGGGCTTCTTCTAGCTTGTTTTGTCCTCAGGGATTTCCTAAATTATCACACATAATTAGATGATCTCACTGCTTTGGGTGAATTCAATGGAGCCCCTGAAGGCTCACAGATCCCAGCCTGGAACATCTCGACCTTGTCAAGACATACTGCTCCTGTTGTTACATGGAAATAATTTTAGGTGTGACAAATCACTTGTTTATAAGGTGGAAAAAGGATCCTTTAATGTTGTGCTTACAAAGCTGGCACACTTTGTGGAAACGCAGAACATACATAAAGTGACAAACGTCTACAGGACTGCTGCTGCATATAAACTACGTGCAAGAAGTTTATTGTGGTGATGTTCATGATTGATTTAGAACAGATTCATCACGTACTATTGCACACATCTACAATTAATCATTAGGTTTTCAGTTTCTGTAAAGGCCCAGCACGCAGAATAATGAATTATAGAGAGATCTTAGTGCCAGCAGCCAGCATTCAAACTTCACTTAACAGTCTTTTCAAAATACAATTTAGAAATGTGGCATCAACTTCTAACTCTTGGCATCTGTATCCATGGAAAACAAGAAAGCTTGTTGTTTATCATCTCGTTTTTAGTCACCAACAGGCCCAAGGGCATAAGCAACATAACCCCCAAAGAGTCAGAAACACTGCAGAAACAAGCACAAAGCATCCAGCTGTACTAAGAGAGGACGTAGGGTTAGTGCAGAATGACAAACAGTGATTTGTATTTTTTGACTTGCATGCTACAGGCATTCCATGATGGTCCAACCAGGATATATTAACAAGACTGCCCCCATTTGCTATGCAGACTAGAAGAATAGGCCACTTTGTCTCACAGTTAAGCTGCTAATGTGCTCTGCAGAATTTGCAGACAGCAACTGTGATGCTAATGTGAGCAGCAATTTATGGGTTTTCCTCTGTACTTTTGTAATGCTGTCATGCAAAAGCCCAAATTACCACCAAATAAAAATCTTGTGTCTTTTGTATAAAACTTGGGTTAAAATTAGCAGGAACTGCTAAAAACAAAAAAAACACTCCAACCAAACAAAAACAGACATTATGATCACGTTAATTTGCTCATCATCTACAATCATATTGAGCAAAAAGATACTAATAACTAACATGATTAAAGTGATTAATCAGTGTTGGTTACTGCGGACGGAAATGTTATTAAAGCTATCTTGTAATTTCATGAAATGAACACTGAAGGTATTTTTTTACATGTCATTGTGTGCTGAATCAGTTCTGAAATCCAAACCAAACTGAAAATCTGTGTGGTACTTCTGTGTATTTTCTTTTGTATATCAGTCACGAGCTGTCATATAATCCACAAAAATCGTACAGGGTACTTTGTTCTTTTTGTGGAGCCATAAATCCTTTGAAAAAGGAAAAAAAAAAAAAAAAATCAGAAATCATTTTTTTTAACCCTTTAAGAAAACCATCCTACGTAAATTTCAAAGCAGTGTTTTTTTTTCTCTAAAATATTCCATGGAATGAAAGGGCTGGGGGCTAATTACAAGCATTCTTCACTGAATTAGCGTTCGGTGTGTGGTAAGGCTGTGCTCGCCTTTGTCTTGATCCCCAAACTGATCCCCTTCTTATTCCTAAAAAGGTCAGAGGTCACTTGGTTAATTAAGGGTCCAATCAGTCTTTAGATAAACTCATCTGAGCTTAATGTTTGCACTTTTTGAGGTCCAGCAGCTCTGCCTGGTACCCCTGAGCTTTGTGTGGACTCTGCTAATCTACCAACAGACAGGAGAGCAGGTTAACCCAGCTCAACAGCACCAAGCTGGAATGGCCTTTTCATTTGAGGACTTCAGTCAATGAAGAATTTCTGTAAGCTCTCGCCAAAGCAGAAAAATGACTCTAACTTGATGTATTGTACACAAGGTTAGGGTTCGGGGAGGGGGCGTCCTAAGTCTTTCAAAGAGCTGCAGATTATAGAGAGTAAGTAATGTTTATACAGTGTGAGAAGGGTAATGTTTTCAATGGCTATACTGTTTTTGTCCTTTACTGTTGGCCCATGCCACACACATCCAAGGGTGATGAAAGTGTGGCTGGGCAAGCAACCATGAAATCGTAGAGAGTGTTGTGGGTGGATTTAACTCAACAAAGATTATTCGGTAAATCACAGTTTATCAGCATCGGTACTACTCTGAGATTAAACAGTGCAATTAAAATGTAGTAAATGTGTAGGTAAAATTATGACTAAAAGCTGTTTGCATACACGCAGCTGACATTACTAGCCAAACATAATGGATACACAGCGTGAATAGCTTCATAAACTGTCAGCTAACAGTATGGGTTAACAGTTGAAATCGTAAGATAAAACCACGACTAAACTGTTGACATAGTACCGATTAACTGATTAAACTTTTACCTAACAAGCACAAATGTCTGACATAGACGGATTTTTAGACCTTTAACTACAAGCATTATTAAACATAAGTATTTGTACGATTGTAAAGATTCTCTTATGTATCACACATATTTTTCACGTGGAAGTCTTGTTCCTGTTATTGCACAATTTTCTAAAAGAGGAAGTCAGAGACAAAACCAGCTGCTTATTGGCAATCCATGTTAAAGAAATGCAAAATCTAAAAATGTACAAAAAGGCAAGTGTCCTCGTGAGTAATTACACTAACTACACAATATCTTAACACCTCCATAATGATATTTTTTTCAAGAAATCACAAACACAAAAGTTGAAAAAAACGCACTAAGTTGATATGTAAGGAAGACAAAATTCTCATAATTTGCACAAAAACACTTTCCAAATCACTACCACACAGTGTTTTTTATATGGAAAGCCACTGAATTCAAGGTAAAATGCCAGAACAAAAACACTACAAAACAGCAATTATACCAAAATCCTCAGAATATGACAAGTCGAATGAATTTCTAAAGATGTTTCATCAAGATTGCAACCTCTGAAAGCACATGCTGTGGACAAACAGAAAGACTTACCGAAATGCGTTGTTAAAATGCGCTCTCGAACACTACGGTCTCTACTCGTACAGAAAATCTTAACAGTCTCCTGTCCCTCAGACTGCCAAGGAATCAAAGCTATGAAAAGATGTGAATGTAGCTGAGCAAATAGGATTAAAGATGGCTAAATCCAAATGGCTGGAAGCACAGCATGCATTAAAGAGGAATTCTCTCAGGAAAGATAATCCCCATATACGCATTTTAACACACTTCACTCACTCCCGTTTTTTTTTTTTTTTTACACACAGTCATAGTAAACCATGATTGCCCGACTATTCATGCACGAGTCACTAAAATCTATAAATACATCTGGACCATTCAGGCTGCACCAATGACACATACAAAGTTTAATTCCACAAGTGGAAACTTTATACAGATACTGTAACAGCCTTCTAATAATACACACCAACCTACTCTTTGTTGCTCCCTACCATCAGAAACTTGAACCATGCTTTCTTACCTTTAGCACCTCCATTGGGACCTGTGCAGCAGGTGGTAAACTGACCGGGACACTGACATTGATGGCAGGCGTTTGGGCCTGTGTAGTTTGTGTGTACTGGGAGGCCTGTTGTCGCTGCTGCTCCCGCCGTTCCTGCTCCTGAAGCTGTTCCCGCATCAGCTGTTGCCGCAGCAGGATGCGCGATGTCATGGCCGAGGAGCTCAGCGGGGGCTTGGATGAACTGTGTTGGTCTGATGGACTGCTGCAGAGGGGAGAAAGGGATGATTGGAGAAGATAAGAGAGAAGGCAGAGGGTTGATTAGTGCTAGAAAGGGTAGAAAGGGGTCAAATGTGGATGGAGAGGTCAAGAAAACCAGAAAAGGCAGAAGAAAATTGAGGGACGATGGATGTAATAAAAAGCCAATGTTAGGATGAAGAAAACTGGCAGAGAGGATGACTTCAGGGGAAGAGGTCAAAGGGGAACTATTAACTTTTGTTCTGCAATAATTACTCTATTAAATGACTGGTTGATCTATGTTGATAACCTGTCATTTTAACCTTTGATGATCAGCCAGCATCAAAAGCTTGTCAAACAGAACAAGCAAAGCTACGGGAATTTGCAATGAGCATTTTTTTTTTTTTGCTATTTTTTATTTTATAAAGATAAATAATTAAGCAGCCCTGCTTATTTGCTCTTAGAAAACAAATACTTGAACCTCCATTAAATCACTTACTATCAATATCTATTATCAATTAAGATCTCATTTCAAAAAGGAAAACAATGTTGTGATTTTAATGACTTTGGAAGGCACGGACATTTTGCATTTGTAGACAAAACAAAAAGAGGAACATTTAGTCTGTAAAGGTTGTTTCAGTTTTCCCACTCTTTTAAATTTAGATGGCTACTCCCCAGACAGAGTCCTGAAGTCCTAAAATAGAGAGTCTCTGCTGAAGCAGAAGTTGTCGGGACAAAGCCTCCATCGAGTGAGTGATCCTTTTGATAAAACTCAGTAAAATGTCTGGCCAATCCAGCTGTGCAGTAATCGCACTAATTAGCCAGCGGAGTCAAACACAGCCTCAGCTTGCAGCGTATTCAGTGGGTGTTGAGCCCTCAACATACCATAAATCTCCCCTCAGCAGTGGATATAATCTCATTGTCTACAACCACACCCACTGAACCCTGCACCAGATATTAGACAAAACAATACTGTATAACAAATATATTCAATATATTATAAAAGCAAAACACAGGCTGAACTCTGGCTTTTCTCTGGAAGCACTTCAGTGGTTTGGGTGTCTAAATTCAACAGCTACATTTCTTCCTTTGTTCCTTTGTGCTTCACCCAATATATGGAATCAGGTTTAGTGTTCAAAAGAATAATTCCTTCTGCTGTGTGACTTTGGGCGATTGTGTTTCCTTTCATCCCACAAATTTCATAACAAAAGTCACTAGATCTAAAACTCTTGATATCCACTGCCAGAGCCAGAGGCTTTGATTCTTCTTTTTTTTCCTTTAATCTACTTCAGTGATTAAATGATCAATGGTTTGTTCCAAGAACAAATTAGTTTCAGTTCCCTTTCTTTCCGTTTTACAGTTCAAATGTGACATTTGAATTGATTTGGAACTACAGATGGATTTATTGTTACATCCTTTGGATAAACTAGAGCTGAATAATAATAATAATTATTATTATTATTATATAATAATTAGTCACGTTTGTTACATGTTGAATGCTTTTGTTGGATAAATCAGCTTTTGTTAAAATGAACAGTTTTTTTTTTAATGAATACGTAAATAAAAAAACATAATATACACTGAATAATTTCAGTAAATAAATGTACTGAATAGTAGTACTATAGTACTCCTAAATACTTGAGGAACTTTCTGCTTAATTTGATTTTTCACGTATCTGACAGCTACATTTATGGAGATTTTAAAAACACAATGAATTTAACAAAGAAGCTATAATGTGTGAAAGAATATAAAAAGGGCAACACAGTAGCATACAGTTTAAACTACAACTTACTTAAGTACTTGCTTTCAACTACGTACTTACAGATGCACAGAGTAGCTTGCTCAATTTCTGACCACCAGGAGTGCTACTGAGCAAAGTTTTAGGGTGGGTCCACAGTTTGTATGGCACTGTTTGAATTTGTGTTGTGCATAAATGTCAAGGTTATAGTTAACTTCAACTAAACATAAAGCAAAAACTGGTGTGATAAGAATTTTATGAACCTACATAAAAGTGGAAAGTTGCCTTAAAAAGAAAACTAAAACTAAAATTACATGACTATGTACAGGAAATGTTTTTTATTTTAGTCTGTGTAAATTTGCTCGCATTTGTCAACACAACCACCTGAGGAGGCATTGGTGCGTGCTTATTGAGAATACAATGTGTACATAACTCTTAAGTCAAATGTTTGCATAGTAATAGCCATTACAAACTTCCTAAGTCTTGCCCCTGGCAAATAGCCCGCTTATAAAAATAATGCAGTAAAATGAATACTGAAACTAATAAAAAGTAAACTAAAAGGAATTATTTTTAACTAAGAAAAATATAAACATGCAAACCCATTTTGAAAGCTAACTTAGTTTAACTAAATTGAAAAAAAAAAAACCCCAACCAAAACTAAAATAACTGATGAGTGACTCGGTGAAGGTACTAATGCTTTTAGAAACCTGTCAAATAAGTCAGGCTAAACTGAGTAAGCCTCTATTCTGCTCACAGGCTTACAATGCAACAAAATTTCTATTACTGCATCCTTTTGAACTACTGTATATGGTCTTCAGACTTTCAGTATAAGACTTTCCTTTATTTTGATGTTGCTTATGGGAGAGAAGATCCTGCCTGTATATGTATATCAATTATGGTTCTTAGAAGGCAAATAAGAATTGTAAAAAATCGGCAAAAGTAAAAAAAAATCAGAATTGCTCAAGAAAATTACAATCGATATGTCTCTTATAATCTTATATCTTATCATCGCTTTGCAATTGATTAAGAAATCATTTGTAAAGACGATGTGAAAACCACAGTGATTCTGAAAAGCTGAATTGATTTTACAATTGTTGCTGACTAAAGGAATTAAACCTGTTGCACATTTAGGGTGGAGTTTGGAGTTTTACAGCAGGACAAAAGTGCATTACCACGTTATTCTACTTTCATAATTGTTGGAAGCATTGTATAATTGTAAAATGTGATAACATTCAAACTTTGAAATAAGTGTTACAACATGTTTTTTCTTGTAAATTTTCACATATGTAATTCAAAGCATTGTAGGAGGTAGCATTTTAGGCTAAAAATGTGATATGACATGATCTAGGGGTAGTGTTATAAATATGTGTTACAAACATGTTTTTTTCTTGTAAATTTTCACATTCCTTTTTTTTTGTTGCAAATGCACCTGTTTTGTTTGTGTAAATTTGCTATTTTTTCATAAATGTGGCGTTTTTTTTTGCAAAATGTCTCTTTTCAGAACCCTCAAATAACACATTTATTTCTTTAGCATCTTTAGCTGCCCTATTACAAAACTTTACAACATATGACTTCATTACCTTTTTATTACGTTCTTAATAATTTGATTGACTTGTGTTTGTGTATATGAATGACCATGATATGAATGATATGAATTGCCTTTCTGAAACCCCTCAGAAAGGCAAGGCTGAATGTCTCTGTCTCTTTCTCTCTGTTTCTTTCTTTTGACTGTTTGTTGGCTCTTTGCCAAACAAACCCATGAAAGACATAAAAAGCTCTTTTGTCCTTTTAAAATTTCATTCGTGTGTGTGCACACCTCCTCTTATGTTTGTGTGTATCTCAAGGGAAAAAAAGAAAAAAACAATGGTTGTACAGTCTTGAAGAGTCCCACCCACTCAACTCATGATTCCTCTGATTCTGCTCACTACTGCGCCTTCATCATACTTCACCATTAGTCAAACTGTCAGAGCTGAGACTTTGAAGCAGGATTCAGTGACACACTAAAGACAACAAACAACCAGGAAAATACAGCAAATACTGCATCAAGACAGAAGTCAAGTAACATTGTGGAGCGACAAAGGTCTGAGAAGAGTCAAAACACTGAGCTGTTAAAGGAAAATACTCTACAATACAGATGCACTGCAGCTGTAAAACTGCTGGTAATTGACAGGAGATGGATTCTGCAGACCTAATGACTTCTGTGTGACTGAATAATAACTCTACCATTACAGTCTCAATAAATAACTAGCAAAAATAAATAACTAGCATGCCAAAACATGATACCTCTTCTGTTATTTACTTTATGTCTTAAGTATGAGATTTCTAAGCTTTTCAGGTACTCACTCCCTCGCTATAAGTGGCCAGTGACCAGCTGCAATTAACTATAAGAGCCTGATAAATGTATATCCTGACATACAAAAACTATTCAGCACATAAAAACACAAGGAGAAATCTTCCAAGACTACTTCCCACATACAGCTCAGTGCATGGTGCCCTTCATGTGTACATAGTGTTGAACAAACATATAGATTCCAAAATAAAGCCTTAATGCATTGCAGCAATACCACAGATGCTGAGGCGCCATACTCACAGACAGTCAAATGAACAGGGTCTGTACACTTGCACTCCTACAGCCTCCATATTTGTTTGTTTTTCCCTGAAGGTGCACCACCCGCCCTTGGAGAGCAGTGAAAGTCATGCTGGTGGTGCAGCGCTGAAAGTGTGTCAGAGAGGGGAGGCTCCAGGGCCCGGCCTGGAATCTCCAATCGCCACGCAGAGTCCCAGGCATAGGACCAGCCCCGTGCAGAGCAACAGCAAAGCAGAAGAGAGGAGCGTGCAGGCGTTCGCTGGAAACACACTGTCCATCAATACGCTGCTTTAAAACCACGCAGATAGTGTTACGCTTAGAGACATGTGCCGACACGTGTTGGGTAGATGGACTACAACCAAGTAGGGGTCGCTGTCCTGTGAAAATCTTGTATCTCAAAAGTATCATAACTCAAAAACTTGTTTGCTTTTGCCAAGTGACACTGAATTTTAGAGAAATTGAAAGGATTTCAAATGGTTAATTTAAACCTTAAAGTCTCCCTTTATTTGTAAAATATGCTGCTTATTGTTTCCTCTCATGTTTGACCTTCACAGTGCATAATGATAAGTTTGACACTACCAAGCTGACTTCACATTCATCTGCTGAGGCATTAACCTTAATTTGAACTAAATATGTGTACATATTAGCATGACTTTCTTACAGCTTTCATGGCTGATACAAATACACACTTTCAAATGACAACTGCAAAAAAATAAACAGGAGAATGCAACATATGTTCTGCTGCTGCAAGAGGCTGGCAGACTACACGCTGCACAATAGAAATGAACTGACATGAAAGAAAAATAAAAGACACACTGTGTGCTCATTTTCATTAGTTTAAACATCACTCCCCAGATTAGGTGTATTCTAAAGAAACCACATTAAACTCATTAAAACTCAAGTTTTATCCCGCTGGTGGCCGTTCAGTGTGTTTTCATCATTTAACTCGGTAGCTTCTATTTAGGTAAATAAAGAGGAATGGGATGAATTGTGGAAGTAGACAGTGACTTACACAGACCACATTGCATATAACTATACAGTGAGCACAGGATAAGAGCAGTGAAAATAGGCAATCTAACCAAGACACAGGCAAACTGAATACTAGTAACAATCCTGTCTCCTTTTTTCTTTCTCTCTACCAAACTGCAGGAGTTGCTGCCCTTCTAGCAGACTACACAACCTCTCTGCTGGAATACAAATGAGTGATTATGACCCTACATGACAGTGCATTGATCTACTTGGACTCCTGTGCTGGTCAAACATGCCCAGCTTGGTGCAGCTGGCATGATAGGATGGAGTCAGTCACAAGCAGGCAAATCATAGATAATAGAAAGCATCTGTATGCATGTCTAGACCGGCAATTATGTGGGGTTTGTACACAGGGAATGCAATAAAAGTGTTTTTTTGTTTTGTTTATTTGTCTAAAAAACAAACAGAAAAGCAACTGTACAAATGATTCAAATGAGGTAAATAGTTTAATCCTGTAAATATCTAGGTAAACATCTGGGTAGAAACTTTGTATTTACCGTGCATAAACACTGCATAAGCACAGGAAATACCTTAGCTTCATCAAACACAGACAAAACAGCATTTTGTTGCATAGTCTATAAAGTTATATATAGCAATGCCTTTTTGGAGATATGGAGGGGCCCTACGCATTTTTAGGTACATGGTTTTAATTTCGTGACTCACAGATATCCTGACCTCTAGTAAAGCATCAACTGTCACTGACTGTTGCTATAATAGCCTTTTTTAAAAACAAAAAAACCCCCAATGGTCGACAAAACAATTGCTATTCCATAAAGAACTGTTAAAATAAAAATTGTACATAATTATTTCACACTCAAGTACAAAAGCACAACAAAACAGGGTCAGTCGTAAAAGCATCTAAAAAGAAAATCAGGTACTTTGCAATGTGCTTCCAGGAAGCCAGGACTGGATGGGATAACTAGAACTTGCTGGGTCTTATTTCTGTAATTAGGCTCTGTGCTCTTTGTAATTCCCCTCAATGGTGTTCGGCAGGATGGCCTGCTCTAGCTGCAGCTCCCTCTCTTTCCTGTGCGCTTTAACAAAGAGTAAGTAGAGCTTCCAAGGACAGTAAGGAGGGGCCTTTGATACGTTTCCTTACAGCAGGTTGAATGAGTGCAGAAGATTTTCAAGTTCATTGATATAACAACGATGTGCAAGCACAACATAACAGCTTTTCATTCTGAGACTGATTTATCCTCGGCTTTCTTTGAAGGTGATAACAGACAATCAACACATTCTTTCTTCGGAAATGAACCATGGTAATGTTTCGTTGCTGTAAAATATGACTCTGAAAAAAAAATAACTGTACGCAATTATGTGCGTCTTAACCACAAGTTAAAATTTAATAATTAAGTCACAGTGTAAAGGTATTTGTTTTAGCTGTTTAACAGTGAAGGGTATTTTTTTCAACAGCTAATGCATGCTAGTAATTACTTGTTATAACTTCTATATATACTTGTAATAACAGCTTAATGCTTAAATAGTTAATGAGTCATTTCAGTCATTTTTTAAGCGAACGTGCCAAAGATTCACTAGTTCTGGTTCTTCTTGTATTTTATTGAGTAAACAATGAATTAATTCTACACTAATCAATAACAAATCATCTAGTTGAAGGCTTCAGACATGATCATGCCTGAAGGCTACTTTTTCTTTTTTAACTGTTAAGAATAATTACTTGTGTCAATAAAAGCCACACTCAAAGGCCTCTTTTATTATTGCAGTTCCTTCTGGGCACCAACAGAGGCAGACAAAGATCACAAGTCAGGAATATTAAAACTGCAAACGCAACTCAATCAGTAAATAAAAGATGTAGAGTTTATGATTTTTTCTTTATTTTTTTTATTTTATTCTTTATGAAGAAATCTTAAGCAGATGTGCTTGAAAAGCCACATAAGAGGTTAGAATGCAGAAAGATTACCGTGATTACAGGACAAGTTGTTCTGACTGTATTTTACTCCAGCCTCAACACCTGTCTGTGTCACTTAAGCCCCTCGGTCTTTCTTAGATCATGGATGAACCTCTTTGGCATCTCTGTCTAGGACACCCCGTGGGAACAAGCTGCTCTGGACACATAGTTTCATAACCCTCAAACTCTGACTCAGCTCACGACCACTGGCTCATTGCTTTGACCTTAAATACCTATTCTGTACTTCAGTTCTATTGCAGAAGAACTTAAATTGATATGTGGATATCCCCATCATTTTACTAAATCCCCTTTCCATCTCTCTTATTTTAATTTGAAAGGTTTATTTTCTTACCAAAATATTACTACAAATGACCAAGATGCTCATTTGATTGTTAGACACTAATAAGTTGTGAAAACTGCAATATTTCTTCTGTATTTCTCCGCGTCCTTGTCATTTTTAGGTAAAGTAAAATGTCTCTTCCAAAGAACTCCATCCACATTCAAGACCCATCATCATCCAAACATGCCTGTAAGGAGTGTGCATTAACAGTAAGCCTGAGGTTCTTTTCTTTTCTCAGCTATCATTATTATGTAAAGTGCCCTAAGGTTCATTATAATTTCTTCTTTACCAAAAACAAAAAAAAAGTAAAAAAGTAAAAGAGTTTTACAGCGTTAAAAGTTTTGACCGCAGTCTTTGTCTTTTTGGTCTAATGTATGATTCAATTTTTGATGACTTAAATCTGATTCTTCTTTATTTTCAGCTGTGTAGAAGAAAGTTTTTTCAGGAGACTTTGAGTTCCATTCATGTTTTTACCCCTCAGGCCAAGATCCAAGAGAGAGAACCCGAAGTGTAGACCTGACCCACAAAGACCCATTGCGAGCTATTGAAACAGATATTTACTGAGCAACATAAACCAAGTCCCATTGTAAAGTTTTCATAGTCATTCAATTCTTTATTTTCAGCTTTGTATGATTTGAAGAAAGCTTTTGAGCAAGTCTTTATATTTAAACAGATAGAGATGCACTAAAAACAACGAATGAAATGATTAACACTGACAATCTTGTTAGCAATTGCAATTTTGCCAGAAAACCTTGGGATCCAGGATTCATGCGGGTGTAACTTTGATACATACTTCCACGCCAAGATCCCAAATGACAAAAAGCTCGAAGCTCCATCCGCAAAAACCCAGTCCCACAACCCACATGACCAAAGGGTCTGCCAATAAAAAGGTTCATAATACCACAGAATACCCTCAATGTCTGTGCTCCAATGGGCCACAGCTGTTTTTGTGGTTTATAACAAGCAGGGGTTTTAATGTTGTGGCTGAAAGATGTATGTATGGCATTAAATGTTAAAAGTGATAATTCTGGCCTAAATTGTTACGGAAACACGTTAATTGAGCAACAAGAAAATTTCATTGTAAGGCTGATGTAAATGCAACACATTTGTTTGTTTGGTTCCTTCTGCCTAGCATCTGCTAATCTTTACTGGCGGGGATCTTTCTGTGTAAGACATTTGAATATTTATTCATCCATATGGATTTAATATAAGCTATGTTCATAATCGAGCCTGTTCATTAGAACGCAAAACTTTCAGCCTCTGCATTGACTGAGGGTGCAAAAAAAAAAAAGATCCCTCGACTCACAGTTTCTGATATAACACATTCCCTGCTAAATTTATATAGCTTATTTACACTGCATAGAAGACTAGTTTCGCCGCCTGTCTCACATCTATATTAGGCACAAAAAGGTTGGCACGACGTCAGCAGCAGTCTGTGTGTTCTGTCAAACTGATGCGCAGACAGCCAGAAAACAAATAGATCTACGAAAGCTAAGATGACATTTTGTCGCACACAAAACTTCAAATTTAGATACTTCTTAAGCAGCTATTAGAAGACATCAGACAACTCAGTAATCAATCAAACTAATTATAACCATTTTGCATAAAACTGTCTTATGGCACAGTCATCGTGACTATTTATTATGCTGGGTCATCTTCATGTGATAGAAAGGGGAAGTGGGATACCTTCAATCAAAGCCACGGTTCAGACGACTTCACACATTCAGGAGAAAAATGACATAAAGAAAAACAAACAGCAATGATTCACAAACCGTGCTGATACTTCGCGTATACTTGGAATGGCTGCTGCTGCTGCTACACCAGCAACAAAAACAACACAGCCTCAGATTCAGGCCAAGGATGTATAACAGTGTAATGACATTTCGCTAATGAAAAAATTGAAGACATTAGTTTAAAAAATGCAGAACTAGGCTAAAGGCTAAGACTGTCCAAGATGACAGTTCTTCCTCTAACAGTTCTTCTAACTGTTGTTTTGATTGAATTTAGAGAAAACGAGACAAACCGCAAATCTGCAAGAAAATATCAAGAACGAGAGGAAAGAAAAATAAATAAATAACTGGAGTCTAGCGAACGTCTGCAGCAAGAGCTCTGTCCGAACACAGTGGCGTACTGTCCTCTGGATGTCTCGCCCTGACAATGAGGCCATGTATCACCACCTCTAAACTACGTAACAGAGAGGAGCAGACACAAAATACAAAAACTCTGACACCATCCTGGTAATAGATGCATAATCGTCATCACCATCCTCATCACAGAGGGGGCACGAAAATGTTATAACTTACGACTTATATTACACCCCAACAATATTTCATTGTGACTTGAAATCACCCATAGAGGTGCAATCATAAATTACAATGAAAAAAATGTGTGTATGTAACATGTGGTTGTTACATGTTTTCTTACTTAATTTAAATTGAATCAATCACACCAACTAAGGTTTGAGAATACTACAGTTCACTGTCAGTCGAAACAAGATGTAACGCTGTTTTTTTTCTAAATGAGAAGGTGTTTAGAATAAGAACAAAAAACATGTTCCCATAAAACATTAAAACAAAACAAATTTAAGTTCACCTTCCAGTCATCTCATAGATTTTGCTACATATTTCCCACCTCTGGGATCAATTTTCACTCTTAGTAAGAGTGAAAATTGTAAGAAAGCAAAAAAGGGCATCTTCTAAAGTTTCTCAATATTGTTTTGATATGCTACACTGTTGACAGGAAATCTGTCATTTCATTGCATTAAACACATGTATAAGACATATGTATAAGACATCAAACTTGCTGTGCATTACTTCCAGAAATAGGGTGAAAGGTGAAATCACACCACATAGATCTGACTCAGCTAAATGTTTCTGAGGCCTCAGTGTGTCAAAGCTGAACCTAAATTAGTAAACGTCAGTGCTGCAAGCTGTTTTTTGTTTCTGTTCTGTGTCCTTACAAGAATGAACTGTTGTCAGGACTTGGAGCACTTTGTCCAGTACTACATGCACTTGAGTTTTACAACTTCTTAATAGGCCATCAACTTGCTGAAAACTAAATTTTGTCTGCCTCTTGGGTTGCTGATTTATTTTATTGGTTTAAACAACTTTAGAGCATTTAATATTAACTGTGAGCTTGTAAAGAAGGCTACACTCCTCCACTGAAAGAAACATCAGGTTTGATTTATTTTTTTTAATTTATTTTACCACAGCTTATCTAATAGTTAATACTTTCTTACACACTTTTGACACTTCAAAGCTGTTAATGCACAAGGTGTAGTGCCATAGTAGACTTATGGCACTTTTACCACACATGTTGTTATGCAGTGATACTTAAAAAAGAGGTAATTCTCGGGGGATTTAAAGAAAAATCTAATAAATAACAATAACTCACCATTCTGCTTTTGGAGAACCTGAATATCAGCCATCAACACAAGACAGGCTGAGCATCACCTTACTAAACTCTGACCTGTCTGCTCCTCTGTGAGCTAATATTTGAAGTTGATGTTGACAAGACAACACCCATGTGTTGCATAACTTCATGCAAGCAGGATGACCATAAGGAACGAGGTACACCGGGACCAGCTTCAGTAACATCAATGAGAAAGCCCCGCACATTCATAGACTTTGGACAACACTTTAAAAAGTCTGCAGCCTAATTATCACCTTAACCCCAAAAACCGCTCCAGCGTGAGAAATAACTGTCCACGGCAAAAGAACTGACCTGTTTTTCAAGGGCTGACTCTTCAATTCGTAATACGTTTTAGGCTCCTCTTGAAAATCCTCTCCGACCTCGAAGTCAGGAACTATTCCCGATTCCGACTGCATACTTGCAGATGTCAACTTTTGGAGACGCTAAACCCTCTTTAAAAAAACAGACGGGTGATATTCGTGCCCCAGTACTCCGCACAGTACCAACCGTCAACGCAAGCCGCCTCTGCCCAGGACCCGGAGCTCTGTAGTCCTTCGCAGCAGCGGCTAAAGTGCAGCCAACGGGCTCCAAATGATCCAGAAACTACAACTACCAAGATGCTCCGGGGATGTAAATGTCAGCACAATTCTGATTGGCTGCAGTATCCGAGGGGATTTTTACGCAACCCTTCTTTTTTTTTTTTTTTGCTCGACTAGTGAAACTGAAATGTCAGAGTTTCATTTCCATAAGCAATATTTATTCAGCAGTGTGGATTTCGCAATAATTGGCTGTAAAGAGTTATTTTGAATTAGTAGCGTCTGCTCCAGTGGCCGTGCGTGTTTGCATTCTTAGATTTTGCATTCAAAGAAATGGTCTCCACATTTTGCCTGAATGCAGATACATTTAATATTGGTTAAAAATAATGGAGTGCGTTAATTTGCTATCACAATAAAAATGAATTATTTTATATTTTACACCATGCCCACCACCCGCAAAATAAATAAATAAATAAATAAATAAAAATAAAAAATAAATAAAATAAAAATAAAAATCCAGCCTTTGTGACCTGGGCATGCTGTTCAAGCAAGTTTGCGAAAGCATAACTACATTGTTTGCAAATAAAAATAAAAACAATATCTAGTGAGTTGTTTTAAAGCCTTTAAAGCACACATGCCCAGAGTGACCTCGAAGTAAGTAAGAATCAGACTGTGTGTTTCTGATAATAAAAACAACAACAACAACAACAACAAAAAACACTGGATGTAACAGTCAGTTAAATGAGTAAATCTGGAAGCAATCGCACAGAAACTGTTCAGAAAATCTAAATAAAAACATAAATAACGGCACTTCTTACATTGCAGATCATTCGCAACCTTGATATTTAGACTTCAAGTCTCTTATTGGGTCATGCAGATATTGCACCCGACTTTAGACCAACCTCAAGACGAGCCTCATGTCTCTGTTTTTCCCCGTTTCCCTGTGCAGACTGACTGACCGCTCGTCTCCTACTCTCACCCACGCGCTGTTCTCAGCACACCAACTTTGGTCTCCTCAGTTGAAGTCTTGTCTACCACTTGGTGGGAGTATAGAGCTAGAAAACAGTTTCGTGAGCCCGCGGGGGTGTGGGGGGCACCCTCTATTATAAAATGGAAATTTAGAGGTAGTTCAATATTTGCATTCACCCTCATCCTGTTGAACTGGTTTAAAGTCTGTATTTTACCAATGCAAATAGAATGCAAATATGATTCTGCTGGAAAGCACATACCCGGAGGCTAAAAATAAAGCCTTAAATAAAACGATGATAGCTGAACAGAATGAGAAATGGGATCAGAATGTGTTTTTTTTTCTTCTGTATTTCTGCAATACTATTTCTGAGACACACAGGAGAAGAAAACTCACATACATCCAGCCAAATGACATGACACAGGAGCTCCAGAGAATCCGATCTACAATATACAGATAAATTACTTGTGATGTGGTACTTGGGTGAATTGAGGTACTGATTACCCAGCCGCCCCAACTGCATTAGACCTGTAACATTTGTAGACTACTACAGCCTTTGTACTTACTTCCAGATATATATTTTTAAGATATATTTTAAATAAAAGTAGTTTTGAAGTCAATTTATTTAGAAAACGATTCTTAGCACAGTGATCTTTCTATCTTTGAAACATCATTTCTTAAATACCTATAAGAATATGCTGATTTTGCAAATTATAACACATAAATTAATATTCTTCAATAAGCCCAGTGAAGCAAGAAAATACAAATTTAAGGACCTGAATATGAGAAGAAAAAAAATCACTGTGTCAGAAGAGTCCAAAATTCTTAGTTTTAATGCCAGTGCAAAAGCCTGCTCACCAGCCATCCACCCATCAACCCATCCATCCAGCGAGCCATCCACACTTCCAGCCATTGTATAACAGAGGGGGACCACAGTATGTTGGGTGAAAGACAGCATGCACCCTGCACAGATCATCAGTGTCAGCACATTAGTATATAAACTTGATTCAGTGCCCTTAGAAAACCAATGTTTGTGTTCATGTTTTCCAAGTTATCCAAGTGTCAGTGCTATATCTCTTTTTGGCAGAAATGGTTTGTAAATAAATACTTACACACCTCATAAACTTTTGTGGCAGTTGTGCATTTAATGATTTTTTTTTTCATTTTGCAGAAAAATATAGTGTTTTATGGCTTCCCATTTTCTACCTATAGCGAAAACAAAGTTTGCATAGACAAATATCTGGTCAATTGTTGAAATAAAATTATTATAAATTGAAAACCTTCACAATTTATACGTTTAGCTGAACTCTTAATCTTCAGCTTCAGCTTCATTTAGCTGGGCATACATAAAAAAAATTCTACTTCACTTAAATTTGAGTTCAGGACTGATTTGTTAATAATATTTGTTTAATATTTGAATATCTGAATTGTTTTGTAATGCCAATAACATCTTCAAACCCTGGTACTGGGAGACAATATGAATACTTTGGTATCAGTTAATTAACAACACAAACAATGACAAACTTCTTTAAAACAACCCACATATCTTGCATCATCCTGGCTATGTGCCCTGAGATAAGTGAACACAGGGATAACTATTCAAAGACTAACACACTATTATTTACTCAAGGATGTGCAGATTGGAAAGGCATTGGCAGCCAGTGCAAACATTTCTACCATATAAAATAACATGAACTGCAGTGGAGGTCATCGATAACAGCTCAGGTATGAAAAAACACTCTGGTTTACCTTTGTTTTCAGTCACGGCTTTTAACTTGAAGTCTGCCAGCCAGTCATCAGTGACTTGCAACCGTTTGCCAAACAACATCGCGGAATATGAGCTGAAGGTGTCCGGTTGCTCTAGTAAGGATGACTATCAGCTGCTGATCAGCTTGTCAGTTGAAAAACACACCAATCCAAGAGACCAGGACTCATTTTAGCAAATTAAGTACCATAACAAATGTCGGATTAGCCCAAATAATAAACTAAGTATTATTATTTATTATAAGAATGTTTATTTGTGTTTCAGATAGACAGGGTTTTTTTTTAAATAGTAAGTAAAAGCTTGTGTATATGTCACCTTTCAATATAAATATAACAAAGTGCTTCACAACATAAATGATAGAACATAAAAACAAAAGTTGGAGAGAGTTCCAGAGTCTGTGGGGGACTGCTGCAACAGCTCTAACTCCTTTAGATCTCGGTCTTATATGAAGCCCAGCTACCAAGCCCTGATCACATGACCTCAAGGACCTGGTGGGAATCTGTGGATGTAAAGATTCACTGACGTATGCCAGTGCTTGTCCATGCAGCTCTCTAAAAGTCACAAGCAGAATCCTAGAGCAGACAGGAAGCCAGTGAAACTGAATTATCAATGGTGTGGCATGTGAGTACTTAGAAGACTTAGTCAGATGCCTCGCAGCGGCATTCTGAATAACCGGCAAACATTCAAAGGAAACTTTGTTAAGACAAGTGAGCAGTGAATTACAATAATCCGGGTGTGACGAAATAAAGGCATAAGTAACATTTTCCAAATAAGAGGGTGACACAGTGAAACTCAGCTTGGCAATACTTCTTAAGTGATAAAGGCAAGAGCAAACCAGAGACTTAACATGAGTATCCACAGTTAAAAAGTTACCCCAAGATTCCTGATAGAAGATTTACCAAAAGGGGCGAGGAGAGCTTTCACTACCTTAGGTACAAATCGGTCAGGGGCACAAACAAGGGCTTCATTTTTTGGAGAAAGTTGTCAGCCATTCAACTTTTCAAGTTGCTTAGTAGTCTAAGCACCCATGCAAGATCTGTAACTTAGAAAAATCTTTGTGCACAACAGAGATATATAACCCAATGTCATCTGCATAGCATAGATAAGCAATGTCCTTAACAGTGGTAGACATATGCTGAAGAAAGCAGAGCTATAACAGAAACAGTAAAGACCCCAAAACAGAACCTTGCAGCTTGGAAGCAGCTACAGGGAAAGATTAACTTGACAGATTTGAAGACAGTCTCACCGAAGCAGACCTCTGTACACTCTCAGAAAGAAGATTTTCATTCCGCGTCCAGCTGTCGAAACTTTTCTCCCACTGAAAATGTAACGTCCAGATGAACAGAATCAACTTTCTGGAATTTCCTTTCCTGCATGATTGAGCATGCATCAGGACACCCCCATGTAACCATCCAGCATTTCAGCCTGTTACACATAATGTGATTGTCAGCAGTCTCAAAGGTAGAGCTCAGGTCGAACATCAGCAAAACAAAACACTATCCAGCACATGCGTCAAAACAGCATTTGAGAGTACAAAAATAGCTGTTTTGGTTTAAATGAGCTTCAAGAAAGTCATAGTTTATCAGTGATGCTGCATTTCTCCAGGACTTTATGAAAAACGGAATGGCAGTTAAACACAGTTAGTTGTGCATAAAATTTGATGCACACCCCTTAAGTAAATATTGTGTTTTCATTGTTCAATGAAAATGATGAAGAGTGATAACTTGGAGAATACTTCCTGTGAGAAGTTTTAATGAGTATTTTGGGGGTTTATTAACTGAATTGCAAAATCCGATTATAAAAAGAGGAGACATGCTGTCTTAATAAGTATGCCGATTCCTGGAATAAATTAAAACCACAGCTTGCCAGTGATGATAGAATAATTTCTAATGAGGGTAACGAGGGTAATGAGGGAATCCTACTCTTTTGTTTATGAGAGCATTTTTCCTGTAAGGAGGAGACTCATTGGGCAGATGGTTTTGGGGGATCTTAATGAGATACTTATTCATGTCTGATGTCAGAAATCCAAGAGCATGGGGGTGGGGATGGGGATACCTCGCCGTGCTGGCAGGCAACGGCATTTACAGCAGACTGCAGTGACACTAGTGTTTTTGTTTTTTGCTAGGGGTCTAGGGTCAATGAAAAAAACAAAACAAAATAAAACAAAAAACAAACCCAAACCAAACAACAATTTGTTAGTTTATGTCAATGAGATTCCTTTGAGAAAACTGAATGCTATATGTGACTTTGGTGCCTGTTTCCTTTGAAGAATTACCAGATGAGCCAGAGTAAAGGCAGTAATGAATATTTTAGGGGCATCGTCACTCCGGAACAGAAATGAATAGCACATGTGAAACACACACCAACAATCTGGTTGAGCAGTCCTGTGTCTTCTATGTTACACAGGTCCAAGATGTGTGAAGCGCCAAGATCAACTTGTGGTGTATGGAACAGCTGTAAGTATGTTTGATCTCAAAGCACTTAAATATCAAACTGATCTTTATCAAGAAGTGACCCTGAATATGGCAAGTAAAGGGAAAAAATATATCCAGTCATATATTCAGTGAAACATTTATAGTAAATCTATTTAAAAAGAATAAATCAAGCTTGAAACATAACTAAAATAGTTACTGGTGAATGGTTTGTTACAATTTCTTTTGGTATTGGTTTTGATTTTGTTCATTTTATTGATCATATTATTGATGTATTTGTATCAGTAAAGACTTGCTAGTCGCACTGTGTATTTTTTTTGATCGATCTCAAGAAGGTGTTGACAATAACTAATGAGAATTGGACAATTTGATAAAATAGGACCTATCTGAACTTACCGCCGAGTGAACAATATACTTCCGCTTGTGAAGAATACAGAAATTTTCAAGATAAAAATTCGAAGATGTTCGAAGATTATTTTATTTAAGGGCTACCACGACAAAATATAAACACATATGTATGTAGAACACTGTGTGTTTATTAGGGTTTTCATGATATGAAATCAAGCATAAATTTAAAGGGTTCTTGAAGATGCAACAGAAAGCCAGTCTCCCGGTTGCTCTTCATTGTTATGGGGATCCAGTGTGAACCAGGCCGGCCGGCATCTGCTGGATGAGAGGGAAGGAGGGGGGCAGAGCAAGGGAGGGAGGGTGGAGATGCTGGGCTTGTTCACATAATAGCCGGCGGGTGAAGGCGTGGTAAGTGTGGCTCGATACGAGGCGTGTGTGTGTGCGCTACAGTATCCTAGTACCGGAGGATGAACATGGACAGCGGCTGCACGGCGGCTCTCCTCCCTGGTAAAAGCGGCCGTGGAGAAAGCTGAACGAAGCTGATCAATATGCAGGGGAAGCCTGACGTTATCAATACCAAAAGCAGGATATAAGGAGTGCAAAGGTAAGGCGATATGTGGTGCGGTGGGGCAGATTGAACCAGCGTCAATGAGCTGTGAGGAGACAAAAGTAGACTGAGTCATGCCTGCATGTGATGTGAGGATGGAGCATCAATGAAAATTACAACAGCATGGGTTTGGCTCTCAGTCGCGACTGGTGTGTTTCCTCAGTAAAAGAGGGTGTAGTTTTTTCCCTTTTTTGACACATTAAGCTAATCATGGGGCTCAGGTGGAAACCACCCATGTACAGTAGCCTACAGTAGCACATTCATTGTTCTCCCTGCATAGAGGAAACTGGCCCGGTGGGCTTGTCTCATTATTGGGTACTATGGGCCATATAGGCTGCTGATTGTAGAGGATAAGACGATGTGAAATGAGATCGTTAGATGCATGTTTAAGTTTAAAAGAGTAATTTATTGGCCGCTGGACTGAATGAATGCATCATGCAGTAACCTATAGCACACTGATTTAGGGAGTGTGACTTAAAAAAATCCTGGATGAATCATCATTTTACCCAGAACAGCAGCAAATCATGCTTGACCAAAGCAGTTATCATTATTTGGTTTTCTCATGTATAATTATCTATTCTCCTGCACATGTGCTACAAGGATAAAATTTAGCATGGATTAACAAGGACAATAGACGGTTTGCTACAGTTTAAGTTCAAGTATAAGCCAAGATATCTTCCTTGACGCCTCCATGTTACATTTGAACTTTTTTCTTCTTTTGACTCAAACACTGTGGCCGGAAGATAAGTACAGCTAAACTTGACATTGACCTGCAGATGCTATGTCAGAGGTGAAGGAAGAGATGCGTGTATGGGCGTATTTAAAGCTTCAAGCAGTGTAAACAGGAATTGTTGTTGTAATGGTTGTGTCTGTATGACACACATGTCCAGCATGAAGCTTTGTTGCTTTTCCTATTTGCTGAAGAGGAAATCCTGTGTCGTTTATCACCAAAGTTGGTGGGGTTTGTGCATTTTGAACAACTATTTGAAAGGTAAAAGTGTCATAAGATGTCTGGTAGAAACCGACCTGTTTTCTCACATCCTTCTAACTTGTTACTTAGTATGAGAGCCTAATGTGGATGAGATGCTCTTTTCTGTGTTTAATGCTACTAAAAATGTCTCAGCACTCAGTTGGCAGCCTTCCATTTAAGAATCATAGCCTCCTGAGACATCCTGAGAAATGTGCTGAAGACAAAGTGGGAGAGACCTATTTTTGGATGGGCCTTAATCTTATATTGATATGCTTAACACAGATGGACCAAATTTGATGGATATAATATAGTAAAGTATAGAGCAGCAAAATGATACAGGTCAGCAGGTGAGGCTTTGGAACTTAGTTTGTCCTATGAATAACTACAGATGGATTAATAGATTTATAAACAAAAAAATACTGTGCCATTAATTTGAGATAAGGTAACAAAACACAGTCTGATTGCATCTCAGCCCACGTTGCTGTTATATGGTGATCTTCAAAGGGTTACTTTTTTATCCAGATCATTGAAAGTTGGTCATGTTCCATTTTCTCCACCCATGCATGTCTGTGCCTCTGTGCCACATTCCTGTGCTCTGCAGAAAGTCACTGCAGTAGTTTGCAAAAGAAAAGCTCTGCAGTTTGAGATACCAGTGTTGTCAGTAGGGACAGCCTCAAACGAGGGCAAATATAGGAAACCTCACCAATGTTCACCGCTCACAAGCTAGTCTTTGCTTTTTCGGACAGTCTATTATGATCTGTCTTAACCGCAGAACTGAATTTCTGCATTCAGATAGTTTTTATGATATCTGTAACCTGAGTATGCAAACTATGATTAGGAAAAGTGTAGAGTTTTTCAAACCTTGTGACAAACAAATGAATTTACAAGATAAAGGGCACAAACTAAAAACACTATCTCAAAATGGTGATATTGCTTCGTTATCTTCATTTGACATTTACATAGCAAGATATTTCAACAGACACTTGACAGATTGCATTTAAATGCAGGGTTTCTAATTATTTTGGTGGCCTTCTGATCTTTTCTCTGACACCTACATAAAGTAACGAGCTCAGATTTTAAGCCAGAAATATCCACACTCTTTTATTTCTAATGAAGCTCTTTTGATGTCTCTTGTCTATGTCTATGTCTATGTGTCCCTGTAGTGCTTTACTGCACTAATTTCCTGCATTCTGGTGAAATATTATACACCAATATGTACCATTTCTGGATTACGTTATGATCCAAATGGCCTTATGTCTCTATAGAAAAATAATTTTGCGTATACTGGAGTATAACACTAATATTAGACCAGAAAGACAAATGAGATAATGTAGATTCATAAGCATAAGCAGTGATACAGATGGCAGTATGTTTCTGTCCTAGTGTTTATTAGATAAACTGGTGCAGGCATTCATATACCTATTAATATGAGTTGTTCACTTTGCTCCAGCTGTTTTTTTCTTTTATGAGCAAATACATGCAAAATAGTATTACATATGTATTCATATATACGACTTTCTGATCTACTTGTTTTGTATTGGTTAGTAAATCTGAGTATGGTACCTACTAGGCATCAGCTTATGGGATGGTGTTTATTTAGGTGACTCTTTTAGTTCAGCTGCAAAGAGCTTCCAAAAATGACTTGTACACTTATAGTTTTGTTAAAATACAACAAAAATATGTTTAATGCAGACGTATTAATACGTTCAATGATTGTTGTGGGGTTTCGGTTATGATTTCAAGCACATCGAGCTAGGTTTCAGTTATATTTTACCCATGCACCATCAATTGAAATGCAAATACTGTCTCGTTTTGAAATTGTACAGCTTTTCTTCTTTTTAATAGACACAGTCATAATTAGTGAAAATCAGTTCTTGCAATAGGAGATGGAACAAAATTTCAAGCACTCTGAGCTCTGAAGAGTTTATGAAAGGACACGCTCCGAAATTAAGATTATCCTGGATGTTTAGTATGTTAGTTAGCTTTTCTGCTGGCAGCTTTACCCTGCTGCAAAGAATGCTGCTACTTGTAAGAATGCCAAAAAATATATATATCACAGTCTCCTTCTGTAGACGTCCTTTATGGGTTGGAAATAGAAATTTGTGCTGCATGATGACATCATTCACATGAATCTGCCCCCTGTGATGGAGCCCGTCCTTGTTGTATCAAAGACATGCTGTGTCATAAAAAATAAAATAGGTATTTATCCCAGGTTTTAATAGATCCATAATATCATGAGCCCCATTGTGTTCTTGAATTTCTCAGATATCACAAACAGCCAGACAGGTTCTCTTTGTGAGAAGACGTACACAGATACCATTTGACCACTGACGGCATGAGTCATAGTGAGATATCAGATGAGGAGATAATCCTTTGCTGTATGCTTCGGCCCACTGCCTCTATAACCAGGGTTCACTGCTCTGTGCTTGGACCTTCATTTTTTTGACTGATATAAATACTCGTTAAAAATCCTGTCAGGTTGGTTTCTTTATGAGAGTTCAGAGAATACTAAAACAAATGATTCCAGTGATGTATTTTTAATCATTTAATTTATCCATTTCTATTTCAGACAGTCTCTGAACTCATCAAGGGTCATCAACAAGAGTGTTTCACGGATTTAGTATTATATATAACACTATCAGATAACAACAGATAACTTTGCATTCTTTCTCACTGAAACTTACATAACCCAACTGCTGGTTCTGTTATAGATCCAAGTATGACATGCTGGCAGTGGGCTAAAGGAGCCCAGAGTAAAGACAAAAAGTGGGCTACAGATGTTTGGTCACTTCTATTGAACTCCACCCCCCCCAGATTCTCTTCCCTTTCAGACTTGTAATCTTCAGTCCCAGACGATGCTGATTCAAGTCACATCAGTGGAAGAGATTTATCCGACTTCACACAGAGCTCTCTAGAGCCATAATAGGCTTTACTTTTTTTCCCTATATATGCCATAGCATTCCCCAAGTCCTGTAAATGGAGATTATGTGTAAAGTCAGTAGAGTTCTCAGCTGCAGAAAAATGATCTGATGATCGTACATCGTCACAGCATTATAGAGGAACCGTAAGATCTCTTGAATTCAAAACACTGAAGTTAGTGCGTTTCCCTTTGGTGCTACATTGTATTGGATGTCACATCCTGTTTGTAGCCACTTGAATTCACAGGCCGATTTCATTTTTGTTTCTTTAGGCCTCCTGTGTCTGTACCTGAGTGTAAACCAAGGTTATAATTATAGTATTTTGGAGTACCTAAGATTTATTTTTTATATATAAGTTTACATGAAGTAAAATAGTTTGGAAAAAATGCACATAGTATAATAATTTCTGTCATTTTACAATTGTACCAGGTGGCTTCATGTAAACACAGACACTTGTGTGTGATACCAGCCTTCATCAATAATGCATGAAGGCAGGAAACTAAGATAAGATGGGCTGGAGTCTGGACATGACATTTAACCAGTGTGATGTATTAAATACTGACAGCCAGTTTACTCAGGAGACAGAGAAATTCTCCTGTTGGCTATTGTACAACTTTCAAGCTTGACATTTTCACTGTTGAGTATATAAGACAAAAATTAACAGCATTTATTTTCAGTTTCTCATTACCAGAAGGAGCTACATCTCATCAACTGTATGTCTTGTTGCAACATGCATGGGTTGTCTTTGTTAACAGCTGTAGCAGGATATAAAAAGGAGGCCACATCTGCACCTTCTCCAAGTCTCTGCTGGGACATTTCATTGTAGAACGCATACATCTGAAAAGCTGCCTATATACCAACCTCAGGCTCTCAGACTAAAGCAAAACCTGCAGCCTGCGGCACCATACTCAGTGCCTGTCCAGTCTCTAGAGAGACAAACAAAAAGACTGACAGTTCTTTGATGTCTGTCTGCCATGCCTATTTTTATACAACGGTTCACTGCTTGTCTTAGCACCACAGGGTTCAAGGTTGCCCTTTCATTTGAATTTATTCACTGAATGGGTTACGTTTGGTTGACCTCATAGAGCTGTCTGCTGGCTCATAATAATGTATACATTACAGTATGAAATGTCAGATGAAGGTTTGTGCATATAGTTATTTCATAACCATTAGTTTTAAATCATGATCCTCGCTGTATCTCAGTTGTGTTTAATTCTCTGAAAAACTGAAGGGTTATCCGGGATTGCTGGGTCGGATTTAAATAACAGTTCTTGTACTGATTACAGCTTTCAGATGATTAATGGTGTAGATTCCTAAAAATAATCAATCCTCCACCCAGTCACTTCATTTATATTCCATAATAAGTGTATGCCATCCCAACTGAATTTGACTCTCAGCTGCTCATCTAATAACTGCTCATAAAAATTCCTCGGTGAAGCATGGCTGTTTGAGAAGCTGTTTTCTACTTATAAACTTCTTCACATTAAGCCATGATATTTCTTGCACCCTCTAGTGGTCAGTGCCTTTACTGTACATGTCAGCATACAGTAATGTCATGCTTATTACAAAGTGCGTGACCCCCCAGTGTGATATAGCCACAACTTAATCAAGCTTCGATCAATGCACTAATCCCCTCATGGCTGTCACAAGCCGCACACTCCAAATTAATTGGATTTATCGAATCTGCACTTTTACTTCAAACCATGAAAGACAATTTATGAAAGTCACATTATTCAGGGGCTGGAATTGGCAAAGCAGTCTATAAAAGACTGATTTAATGAAGTGACTTGGTGTATGCTTCTCATTCAGAAATCAGGGCAATTTTTTGGAGTCCTATGAGAAAAAAACATCCAGAGGAATGAGAATATGTAAAGTAGAATCTGACACTTTGAGGGAATTTCTCCTGCTTCTATTGGCACATAACATCTCTCAGTTGCAATGTAGTGGAGAAGGATGCAGGAGAAACCTGATATCTAGATTCAAACCCCTTCTGGCAGCAGACACACTGCTGAAATAACAATAATATAAAAGTGAATTAGCCTGACTTAACAGACGATATAGACGTGGTTAACCGCTTATAGTTCTTGTGTGACCCATTTTGTTCGTATTAAGAACCAGAGCGTACTAAACTGTGGTCACCCATCTGACTCAGCCTTCCGCCCCTTAGGTCAGCTGTTGATTTCACACTCTATAAGCCCACAGTAGAGGCCTGGCTCCTCACTCAAATAACCTATGGAACAAGTTGCTGTTTAGACCTGATGATCTGCTGCTGATGCTCAGTCAGAGCCAACAATTTCATGGTCTGGATCCACGAGAAGAAACGTATTAAAGATGATATCTAGTCAGGGATGCATCCACACCTGCACTCTCCCTGGAGAGGTTTACCAGGTACAGCAGCTGCGTGTTTTGCTACAAATGTTAGAAGTTGTGATCAGCCTCATTCTGTCAAACAAGGAGGCCGTTGGATCTATCTAGTGTACCTTTTTCAGTTTCTGAGGAGGTTTTGTTGAAAAACTGGTTAACCTCAATCTGTCATTTTTGTGTTGTTCTTAATTTATCAAATGTACAGTGCTTTCAGTATTTCCTGGTCCAGGTCAGTCTAACTTTATCTTTACAAAAAGGTTGTTTTTTTTTTATGAAGCGCAAAAATGCTATTAAATCAAAATATGATATGAAGTTGAATTAGTTTTGCTATGATTTGCTATGAACAGATTTTTGCTGTTTGGAACTTGATTTTACTCTTTTGGCATAAAGGTAGAAAATTAATTATAGTGGAAGAATAAGTCATTTATTATTTGCTGTCAAGATTTTAAAAAATGTAATTCGATTTCATTAGAAATCTTTATAATTATCCAAGAATATATCAAAGCATCATTCAGAAAAAATGCCCTGTAGGACTTTTATTCTAATATATACTGTATTTAAGAGTTAAATTAGTGTTGTATAAGCTTGAGGTAAAGAAGTAATGTGTGATATTTTGTAAATTTTCTGTGGAAAATCTGAACCTGCAAAGTTGCAAAGTAATTATAAAACAGAATTTGATCTTGGTAACAAAGCAACAAGAAATAAAAAATACTCATAAAATGATTTCGTTGGAAAAGCTGTGCAACTAAAAGCTAAATGTGGAAGGTTCAAAATGTAGGGACTTCAAATCCCTCCTTTGGTTACTATGGCAACAAATCCTTGACACAATGGTTTTATTGTAACAAACAACGTCAATGTCATGTTTTCTTTTTTTTCCCTTGAGACGGATCATTGTGCTTACTACCTTGGCTTTTGCTCACTTTGTCTTTTGTAAATACTTTAACTGTTAAATGCCAGATGCCATCGTGTTTAAAAAAATTCTGCTAACACACGAATATCTTGATATAATTGTCTCTTGTGTTTATGAAAATCTTTCACAGACCTTGAACTTCCTCTTTTATTTCCCCCTACAGATGACTGAGGGCAAACTGTGCCAAGTGCACTTATTGGATGACAGGAAGCTAGAGCTGCTGGTTCAGGTACAAAAAACTAAAATCAATAGTGTTTGTTATAATTAAAATGGACCCAAGAATTCTGTGATATTTATGCATAATGTTAAAAGGG
Organism: Oreochromis aureus; assembly: GCF_013358895.1. NCBI lineage: Eukaryota > Metazoa > Chordata > Actinopteri > Cichliformes > Cichlidae > Oreochromis > Oreochromis aureus. Next base: position 11,855,949 of record NC_052961.1, on the reverse strand, counting down.
CTTTGGGTGATCATGTATGCTTACTGCAGTTCCTATTAGCTCACTGGAGTGCTTCATCATCTTAACGTAGTGAGTAGAAGCTGAACATAATGAAGCATTTAGCAGCTGAAAAGCTGGATATTTTTCTCCTAAGCTTGTGTGACTGAAATAGTGTTGAAGGGAATGACAAGTGGACTTATATAGTACAGGTGGCCCAAAAGAGTCACAACTGCCAACTAAAGTTTTCCTTAAAAAGTAATGACATATCAAAGGTGTGTTCACAACTTATTTTCCGCTGCCCCCAAGAGGACAAACTCCAATTTATTGCATGTTCCCTGAGCAGTTGGACTCCCTCTTTAGCTAAATAACCTGTGAAAACATCCAGGGCATAGCAAATGCAGGGTTCCTCAGAATTGTGGTTTGATACCCAGGTCTGGATGTTAGTGTCCTTATGAAATTGTGTGTAAACCACTATGAGTGGTCATTAAGACCAAGAAGGTGCCATATATCTATTTACCATCAAATAGTATATTGTCTCATCAGCGCTATATTTTTCTCTGTGTACCCATTTCCAACAGACTTTTCAATTAATTAAGTGTATCTTTGACACACTGACTTTTAAAAATTGTGTATAATTTTGATTAAAGTAGTTGTTTATATCTACGACTTTCTTCTCAGCCGAAGCTTCTGTCTTATGAACTCCTTGACTTGGTTTCCTCCCACTTCAACCTCAAAGAGAAGGAATTTTTTGGTCTGGCCTTTTTTGATGACAAGTATGTAAATTGCAGTGTTTATTTTTTTCAGTGATATGGATATTTTTACATGTGTGCAAGTGTATGTTGGCAGATGATTACAAAGGGCAGCTTTCTGATGTTACAGTTTGTTTACTTTTGCAGTGGCCAGTGTAAGTGGTTGCAGATGGACCGCAGAGTCCTTGATCATGACTTTTCAAAGAAGCCCGGGCCCATTGCCCTGAATTTCTTGGTCAGGTAAGAAATTCTTGTTTTATGCAGAACCCAGGTTCTCCAGCAGGGTGCAGTACTTTGTTAACGTTGCGTTTTATAGTTTAGTCAAGAAACTATTCAGAGATTTTTATAGAACTCATTTGTGATAATGCTGATGGTATAAATCAGTGTTTGGAAAGTCTTTGACTGTCTTTTATGGGGGTTTTTTTTTCACCCAAACCTAGTTTTAATCTTAATGTGTGTACGCATTTGATTTCACCCTTCATAGGTTTTATGTGGAAAACATAACACAACTTAAAGATATCATAACAGTGGAGCTATTCTACCTGAATGCCAAATCTGCTGTCTACAGTGTAAGTGCTTTCTCTTATTTTTACTTGATTTTGAAACAATGCAAAATGATCCTGCTATACCGGTGTTTTTTTTTTCATCACAGCTTGTGATGATTCATTGTCTCTGGACCCTCAGCTCAGCAGACAATAGCTGCAGGGCACACTTTTCTTACTCTGCTAGCTGGAATGTAAAACAGACAGCGTAAGAGAGTAGGATAATACAAGGGTTGATTTGGAGAACAAGCAGAGGTTACAGTAGGGCAACGCAGAGCAGATTCTATGTTTGGATCTGGAAAGCTTTCTCTCCACAGGCTTCCACTTCTGAATCATATTTATTTTTTATTTTGTTTGTCTATTATGTCTCTCAGGGGATTATTGAAGTGGAAAGTGATAACGTCTTCAAATTAGCTGCAAATGCCTTGCAGGTTAGTGCTTTTAATAGCCTCGTAAACATGCGTTAATTGCCACATCTAAAAGCATGCCATCTAATAAGATATATATTCTGTTCATCACCAGGAGGCTAAAGGAGACTATACAAGGTAAGAGCATCATCATCAGCTGGTTAAGAAGTATTTAACAGCAGCAGGAGGAGTTAATAGTAAGCTCTTAGCGAAGACATTCAATAGGCCACTTGTTTCTCCAGTGCAGGCAACAAAAATCAATAGCAGTGTTATGTGAGGCTCACCACATAGTGCTGAGCAGCTAGCACCAGGCAACTAATGAATCTCAGAGTGCTGATAGAAGCTAAGTATTGCAGAGTAGATACACCTTTACAATGTACACAGTAACGGATTGCTTGGATTATACTTGGTGCTTTCAGAGGTAATACTACACGTTATTGTACATGTTGGCACTGGTTTTGGTCGGCTGATGAAGTATGACGGTGTAGAAATATTTCTTCATTTCACTATGTTCTGTATTATAGTTGCTGCTCAGGCCACAGCTGTTTCTGAGGACACAGTGGTTATATGTTCACTATTTCCTCTGGGATTTAGGGTGGATTTAACTTTTAGGGCAAATTTCATACTCACTTTAAAATCTTGACATGGCGAGTATTTTCTAGGTTGATCCCAATATATTTAGAGCCATTTTGAAATTTTGCTTTGTAGATTAAAAGAAATTATATATATAAATATCACAAAAAAAACACCAACACGTTCAGATCCTGTACTAGAATAAAAGTGATACAGTGAGAGATGTTAGGAAGATTCACTACTACTTATGTCAAGATTTTTAAATTAACTTCTAAAACAGTTACATTTTTCTTCTTTTCCGTTTTAGTGATGAAAACACTCGAGCTGATTTGAAGAAACTACCTACTCTTCCCACCAAAGTACTCAAGGAACACCCATCTCTTGCATACTGGTATGTTCAGGAAATCATGTTTTTACATTCAGCAACAAAGTGCATAAAGCCCGTAGACAGATATAATGCTGTAAATCTTAAGTTTACAGGTAATAAAAGGGGACTTATGCTGATTCCCAGCTTCATATTCTCATTTTTGGACTCTACCTTTGCATGAGCCTTGTATACATTATACTGGGCCTATATGGACACTACTGGGTCATCCTTATGTCTGAAAAAAATCAATTTTAGCTCCTCTCTGTTTAAGGTCTTCTTTCCTTTAAGCAAGCTTTCTTCTGATTGGCTACACCTGACAAACAAAAGAACAGCAGTTGGGCGGGGCTTCAGTGTTCTCAGCCAGAGCTGTGTGCCTGAAATGAACATATTACGGATATCCGCTGTAACTGATGTCATATAGAGCCACAGCCAAAAGTCGGAAACTGTGTTTATGTATGCTAATATATAGCATATAGCAGCGGTCCCCAACTTTTTTTGGCTCACGGATCGGTTTATGCCCGAGAATATTTTCACGGACCGGCCTTTAAGGTGTCGCGGATAAATACAACAAAATAAAACCAGTACCGGTACCGATAAAAAGAAGATTTATTCATAACACACGTGAAAAGACCCAGGAAAACCGAGTTAACGATAAAAACGATAACAAAATAACGCTGAAAACCGATAAAAACCCTGAAAACCATACATTTCACACCTGAGCCTCAACTCTCGCGGCCCGGTACCAAACGACTCACGGACCGGTACCGGTCCGAGGACCGGGGGTTGGGGACCGCTGGCATATAGTATACATGCCAACACTGTTAAATATAAGCATCCAATACGGAACATGATAATAAACATAATAGCTATCCTTTAATTAAATTGAATGTGTAAATAAACATGTAGAATACCATATATACTCGTCTTTTAACAATCAGTTGATCAATTAAATTAAATAGAATAGAATAGAATAGAATTCAACTTTATTGTCATTGCACATGCACAGGTACAGGGCAACGAAATGCAGTTTGCATCCATCCAGAAGTGCTTTAGTGATATAGATATATTACAATATATATTAGCAATAATATAGATATGTAAGTATATTACAGAAATGGGTCTATTATGGTATGTTAACACGGTATGAAGTATGTTGTGAATATTCTATAACTATAGGTATAGGCTGTCCAAGCTATGTACAGGATATGAACAGGATATAAATATGAAAAACTATACAGAATATGAAATAAATAACTTTACAGAAATCTGAGTTATACAGAAATGGGAACTATGCAAGTTGTAAACAGTTGTAGGATTAAAAATTATTGTATGTACAGAATGATTATTTACACAGAGCTATACAGTAGTGCAGTTAAGATAAGTGAGGGTGTGGATAATTTCTACAGAGGCTATATAAAGTGCTAGTGGTTGTGAGTGGTGGTTCAGTCCATGTTATCAATTTGTTTACACCTCAATTTATCTTTCCCCGGCTAACTATATTGCCTTCTCATTTATGCAACATTACAGTGAGGATCGAGTTATTGAATATTATAAGCAGCTGAAAGGTGTTTCCCGAGGACAGGCCATTGTGCAGTAAGTAATGAAATTGTGTTGCTACACGAGTAAGAGGAAGACAGTGAATCTTTTTAGGCTTTAAATTCATTAATCTTACTCTCACCTCCATTAGCCCTCTCCCCATCCCTTTCCCTCTCTGGCACGCCTTTTCTCATCATCTGATAGAAATCAATAGCTCCCCTTCAGTTGCAGCGAGATCACACTGATTCACTAAACACAGATCAGATTCCCACATTTGAGATGTTCAAAAGCAGCTGGAAGTTTGAATAAATGTTTTTTGTTCCAGGTATTTGACGTTGGTGGAATCACTGCCAACGTATGGCGTCCATTATTATGAGGTTAAGGTAGGCCTTTTTGTGATTAATATGGCATGACAGCTGTTGCACCTGGAACTCTGTCAACCATAGGAGCTCTGTTCTTGCCTTACAGGATAAACAGGGGATCCCATGGTGGCTTGGAATCAGCTATAAGGGCATTGGCCAGTATGATCTCCAGGATAAATTAAAACCTCGGAAGGTAAACAGTCCCTGGAGCTCGATCTTTAAAATGGCTGCTGCTTTTTCTCTGCTCCACTAATCTGACTGTGAACATGATAGCACACGGCATGTGTAAGGACTGCTGCTGTTGCACACGGTGTGTTAATTCACGCATCATCTGTTTCACTCGAGCAAAAGGCTGAGCTTCAGCTGCGCCAGACAAGGCTAGACTTGAAAAAAAAAAGAGCAAACTCTCAGTGTAGATGAGGCTGTCACTTATCCTTAATGAGGTTAGTGAGTTTTGAATAACTCTTTGGAGAATCATGGAGACAGTGCGAACTTGCTTTTCCCGTTTCATTGGTATTGTTTTAGCTTGTGGGTTGACAGGAGAAACACCCATATGAGTGATTTGTCAGCTATGTCTTCCACTAGGTGACTTCAGTACATCCCAGTGCAGCGGGATGCAGACATGCACCAAACTGCCATTACGAGAGAATGTGAAGGTTCAGTGCAATTTGCATTAAATCACTAGCAATGCCTTCCTGTTAAACCTCTGTATCGCTCAACATGATGCAATCCATCGCTGCCTGATGCATTGCAAAATTGTGCAAGCTGACAGCTGCAGGGTGTGCTTTCGAGAGGGAAAGAGGGTGTCAGCTGGTGATGTCAAAGAAAGAAGGGGTTGGATTTGGGCGTTAGCCTGCATGTTCGCAGAATACCTGAGGAGACAAGTCAGGAGCTGACAGGAAGACAGTACAAACTATGTTTTTGTATTGACAGCAAAGCCAGGGAAGACTTAATAACTTTACACACAGGACGTGTGAGGATCTATTATTCTGGTAAGGCTAAACACGTCTTTGTCTTGTCAACTTTGAAAGTAATACTGCATTGTATCTATGTATTTTATGACTTAAATATTTATCAGCCTTTGAAATTATTTGGTTTACGCAAACCTGAACGGACAAAACTCTGTGTAAGCTTTTGTTTGTGTCTCATTCGGATCTTGTCCAGACGTACAGTGAGTCAGAAACATAAATGGATTGATCATATTAAGCTGTTGTCAGTGAGCACCTGGGTAATAGGGGGATGGAAATGATGAGTGTTTATATGACGACCCCTTATGGTATTCTTCTCTCTCCAACACCTGCATTTTTGCAGACTTTGCATGCCAAGTAGACAAGACTTTAATCACGGTTCATGTTACAGTCTGGCTTTTTAATAACTGTGGGTGAAACAGACTTGAGAAAACACCTGCTCAACATAGTTTTTTTGATATTAGTCATGACCATCATGGTTATAGTGTTCTAGGTGTTTTTGGAAAAAGAAATACATGAAGAATTTTTTTATATGAAGGTACAACTAGACATTACTCTGTGCATTATCCAAACATTCAAGGTGCTATATTTCAGAGTGTGAGCAACACATATGCTTTTCTCTCATTGGGAATTGTTTTTCGTGTGTTTTTACCACCAGCTGTACCAGTGGAAGCAGCTGGAAAACTTGTACTTCCGTGAGAAAAAGTTTGCCGTAGAAGTTAATGATCCACACAGGTGAGCAGCGGGGATACTCGTGTAGAGATGCTTGTTGCTATTCTTACAATGACTGTTTTTACAAGTTGATTATTATGTTGTTTTCATTTTTGTTTAGCTCCTAACACTGATATCATCCATCTTGAGAACATGTATCTAAAGAAATCATCATTTTCACTTAACTTTTAGTTTAACTGGGATTTAAAAAAACGTCATGTTTTCTGTGGTTTGTTTAGGAGGGCAGTAACCAAACGAACCTTTGGGCAGACGGGGCTACTCATCCACACGTGGTATGCAAGCCATTCTTTAATCAAGACCATTTGGGTCATGGCTATTAGTCAGCACCAGTTCTACTTGGACAGAAAGCAAAGCAAAGTAAGTGTCAGCTATGAGTCACTGCACGTTTTTATTGCTCTTTGTTTTACATTGTTTTCTTCATTCTTGTAGGCTAAACTCGGAACAACAAGAAGTTTGGAGGAAATTGCAATGGACCTCACAGAGCATGGAGGGGCGAAAATAAACAGACTGGGTGATGTGGGCCTTAAGAATAACTTCATAACAGCCAGCAATGGGAGTCTGGTATCTACAGGTTGGTTATGATTATTTTATATAAGAAAGCAAATTTCTGTGTAACCTGTTTGTATGGTTTTACATGTAAAACTGTAACTTCAGATCAGATTTATCCTCACAAAGAGCAATCACATTTAGCTGAATGAGATTTAAAAAGAACAGGTGACACGTGAAGGAGTCACTCAGTACACATGCCATGGGTGTGATTTTTATATTAATGGGTGTGGTAGGCTATGTTGGCAATTTCAGTTAGAATTCTGTTTTTCCAGGTTCAGCAGACTCTGAAATGAGTGAAGAACAAAAGAAGGAAAAACTCGCTGAACTAAGAAAAAAGGAACAGGAGATTCAAGATATTTTGGCTAAGAAAACAAAAGAGCTGAAGAAGATCTGCCTGAGAGAGGCGGTGAGAAATCATTTTGTGCTACAGTTATATCGGTCTATTTTTTCTCAACCCCACATTCAGTGTTTGGAACTCCCTTTAATAAACCGCTGCTCTGCCGCTGGTAGATTGATTGTTTCTGTTGTTGCACTCACCGCATCTAAGTGTCCAGAGGATTTGTTGTTTTGTGCTTTCAGGAGCTTACCGGCAAGCTGCCAAAAGAGTATCCCCTTTCTTCAGGTGAAAGACCACCACAGGTCAGACGGCGAGTTGGCACTGCTTTCAAGTTAGATGACCTTTTTCCCTACAATGAGGTGCGTATTTAACTGCATTTTAAAGCATAAACAATTGGTGTATCTCTTTTTTAACGCTGTACGCTGAAATTGTTTCAATTTTAGATTTAATTTATTTGATTTCTAATAATGTTGGCAAATTGCACAGAAAGATAACACCAATATTAACTGAGCGAGGAACGCAGCTAAAGTCTGATGGAGCTTAAGCTTTTCCTTATAGCTCAGTTTTTTTTTCTCTACGTTATTACAAACCCAACTGTGTGTTACACATTGCAGTGGGTGGCTCTGTTGTCTAAGACACACTAAGACACAGATACGCTATTTTAGTCTATTCTATTTTTTTTTTAATGAAATTATAATAAGGAAAACATCATCATCAGTCAGAGCATTACACCTGCAGCGTTTTTTTAAATAATAATTTTAATTAGGTCGACCTGATATGAAACTCTAATTAGATCTATTTTGTAACATGTTCAGTGAGCACATGTATCAAATGGCAGTGATTTCTAATTTACTTACATGTACCTGCTGAATATCTGAATGCTTGCTCTCTATTTTTATCTCTGGTTATCACCTACGTTTTCTGATTTATGCAGGATCCCATCCTGAGAAACCTGGAGAGCAGATTTGCCCTTCAGCAGAAGATTGTGGAGGCGGCTAAGAAGCTCGCAAATGAACCAGAACTGTGCAAAACTGTTAAGAAGAAAAGGAGGAGAAACTGTTTGGATGCTATGCAGAAACTGCAACAGATAGAGGATGAGATGAACCAGTACAGAATCAAGAAGGGGAAAAAGCCCACACAACGGGCCTCAGTGATCATTGCAGGTACGTTGGAAGATATTTGTTACTGAATGTGTAAGATCGAGTCACAGTAAGCACAAAGTCGTTTTCTTTTCCTGCAGATGAACTCGCTCGTTCAAACTGCAGCTCTCTGTCTAGTCTCCCGCTGGATGATGGTGAGTCAGACATTCTACAACACAGGTGATGCTTTCTTATGACCAAACCCAGAAAACAGGAGTGTCATTTTTTGTCACTGTGTTTGTAATCAGATGATTCAGACAGTCTCAGTCAAAGGCCACGCTCACGGTCAGTCCAAGGATCCCCTCAACTAAGTCCAATGCGATCACTGGGAGCAGAATTTGATTTGGAGAGACAGGCATCTCCACGGGATAATCACCACAACAAGAACCACAACAGGTTGGGATTTTCTGTTCAAACTGCTTATTGCTTGTGTGAGTCCTAGAGTGAATCTAATTTGTTTTACAGCCTTATATTTTATTTAAAGCTGTTTTCAGAATGAGCAGATGACATCATGCATTGGCAGAGCCCATAGTATTTGTTGTGTCATGTTTGCCTCATTCCTTTCCTCACATTTTTTTACTTCCTTTTTTTTGTAAATCTTGTTTTGATACTGCACCCATTTAGATTAGCTGTTGATGCCCAGGAGGCTTCCAATTACTACCAGAATCCAAGAGAGGTCTCCTCCACCCACAGTAGTCCCTATAAAACCCTTCCCAGACCTCCTAGAGATCCTCGCAGCATGCCTCCCACCCCGGTTATGACCCGCAATGCCTACAGCAGCAGCCAGCTCAGGTGTGATCTTTGTTCCCCTGCCCTGCCAAGCCAGTGTTTATCCTTCTTTATTTTATTTAATCAAACCCTTGCTTCTCTTAATACCCTAACCTTCCACCATGCTTTCACATAAAACCTTAACTGTTATTTTAACACCTAAATCCAAAAATAATATCGCGTATCTTAATCGTGATCTTCTCAAAGACACTTTGAAATTGGTGTCATTTTCCCAGGTTGGAGGGATCTCCTCATTGCTTCAGACATCGCAGCGGAAGTCTGGAGTCTCAGCCTCGGCTGAGAAAAGACAGAGATTCAGAGAAGCCCGTCTTTATCTTGTCACCAGCCCACCGCAGCAACAGCACAGAGGTATTAGAAGATTGCTCCTCTTACACGAGCCAGTCAAGTCTGGACTACTGCGGGGCTGCCAACTCCCACTACAGTACACTGGACTCCCGTACCTCAACCATGCATCGTCTTCACAGAAAAGTAGAAGTGTATGGTAATACTGGGAGCATGCCAAACTTGGTCCAGCACCATTCTGGTTGTAGTTACTCATGTGAGGCCTCACCACACTATGCACCCAGTGCCTACTATGTTGCCGGCTACCCCTGTCCGGACATGGAGCCTTATGCTAATGGTGCCTATGTATATGAGAATGAAGTCGAAGGCCACTACAACGTCAACCCATCCTACCAAATGAATGGGTATCACGGACATGACAGATTCAGGCACTACAGCAGTGATGGGGCGGATAATCTTTCTCAGAATCCGTACGCAACAGTGAGGCCACCACGGACCAGAGAGGGGCCTAGAAATGAGCTCTTGGCCAAGAACATGCAGAAGGCCCTGGTTGCAGAGCACCTGAGAGGCTGGTACCACCGAAACAGAGGCCACAGGGAAGGAGGGAGGGGATTACTGGCTGGATATGACTTTGACAGTGGCTCTCAGCTCAGCTTGGGATATCAGACCATGCCGGCGGCCTTCAGCCACTCGAGCCGAGCCACCTCTTTCTCTTCAGGTACAGTCAAACACATTAGCGTGAGGGGAACTGTGAATAATAAAATAAAAATGATTTTCAATGTTTGTAAGCTTTAATTAAGGTAAAGTCACCAATCAAAAATGACTTAAAAAGCATAAAAATAAAAGTAAAAAAGTAATTTATTGACACTTACTGCTGCTGTAAATGTTTTTAGATTCTTTGCAGTCAGGTCTGTTTGCACAAAAGTTGTTTGACCCATTTTCACCTACCTAAAAAATATGCATTTCAATCATGAAAATAAAATCAGTATAAGGAAATGCACATGATAACACATTTTAACGATTTAGTAACATATGACATTTCATAGTTTTTTGCTCAGAAATTCAATCACACACTGAAATATAAAAACAGGGAGCAGATATTTGATTTTTTTCAAACAATGGGTTTAAAGGCATAATTCAATAACCAGTGGATAATTACCAGTAATTACCAATGATGCTGCTATATAATGTGAAGGGTGATTGGGTGTAGTGGTGACGTTACGCTGAACTTAACAGTTTTTCCAAAAACAACAATTACTACTGACTAACACTCCAGCATTATTTGAGTGTTCATGCTTTTCTCTTCTTTTCAGTTTCCTCAGCAGAGAGCACAGGGAACTGGCGCAACCAGCTGGCAGTCGGCCTGACAGAGTTTGATGCACCTGACACACCTCAGTACCCTCATCCTGGAGCTTCAGCATCCTTGTACAACCGCAGTCCCACACATAACAGGTGAGTGCTTCGGTTCACTGAATCTCCACACTGAGGCTGTGGTTATAAATAAAGTCAATAAGTTGCAGTCAGACAGTCATAATCATTGGATTAAACTAAAATGCTGATTGTTACTTTCTTAACAAAATGGTAGGCGGGTACCCTGCCGCTCCTCTACATCTGGATGATACATGTATTTTATCTGCATTCTTTTGAAGAGCGGTTTTATTTTATGATTATGTTCTGCAAGCGTGATCTGTTCTCCTTCCTCTCGTTACTTGGCTTATGCTCTACGCTCATGTGTGCAGAAATTCTCCAGAAAACAAAGAGTCTGACACAATGCCCAAAAAATGTGAGTCAGTAGATGTGGTTGGCGCTGAGGCCACTAGTGCAGCTGAACCATCAGACAACCTTTCTAGCACTTAAGGGTGAGACCAAACACAGCGGGCCACTTTGTGTCGTGTTGCCAGTCGTCTCCATTCCGACATCCCGTCATCATCCGTGTTATTCGTGCACAGCTCATTCACATCATCTATTTTTTTACATTGTGTTTTGCTGTTTTTGAGGCTCCATTTTTTTTCAAAAATGCATCAATCATCATGATCAAGGCCATGCACCTAATATATCAAGGCAAAGACTTTGAAGGATTATTGCATGTTTAGAAAGTACACTTTGTTTGCATACTAAAAGTACCCGAATGCAGAAAACAGAAATTCAGTCTTTTTGTAGCAGTGAAGGAAACTCAGGAGATAAAAGCTTAGCAAGCCTTATCATCATGGGATTATGAACATCTGAAAGGCAGTCCATCCTAACAGGTGAGATATTTAAGTCTGGACAAAAGTGACCAAACAACCTAAAGTTATATTGCCAGAGTGAAAAGGCCTTGCCATTTACGCCATAAAGCCCTGGTCATGTTGTATGCCTTCAAAAATATGGTGGACTTTAAAGTTCAATGTATTTCCATTTCCATCCATCAGCTTTATTTGAAATGTCAGCCTGGTTTCTTGTTCTCAAATAACTACTACAGTGGATCTTACCTAGTCTTGTGTTATTGCCTGTACAGATTTTACCTTGATGGGAGCTACATGAGCATCCACTGAAGAGGACCAAACCAAACTGTGGCACAAATAAAGCCATAGCCAGCAGCACATGAAGGGAATGAAGTGGAAACGCAGGCTGTACACAAATGTTTTTGGCTGCCATAACCTCATCTTTGAAGGTGTTTTCTCGTTTTGGTTTTGGCAGAGAGGTGTACACCGTCCTCATGTTATCGTAATCTCTAAACACAGTGATGACACTCTTGAATGACTTTCCCATGTGCCTTGGATTGGATGAATTGTACAGGCAGATGAGAATGTGTCAAGAAACTTTAAGATGTTGCACAACCACACTGGATTCAAACCGTACTGTGTATTAAAAGATAACAAAGCAACGTGTTTTTACTCAATCCACCACCATGTATTTTAACAGAAACTAGCTACTGCCTTATACAAATCAGTAGGTTATAGAATAAAAACAAAAAACAATCGCCACTTTTCTCTCATGATAAATGATAAAACTCGTCTTAAATATAACATCGAGATTGAAGGCAAAGCTTGAGCATGTTTACAGGTGTGACATGACAAAAGCTGGGTTAATCATCATGAGAACAGGCTGTGTATTTAATGACTCTTCATTTCTTCATTTCTTTAAACTTTAAATCAGAATGTATCATGTCAATATTGTTTATAGAACCATTAGTCTTTGTTAGTGCTGTATTGTGTTTTAAAATGCATGGTGAGAAAATAGATTTTTTTGATTAAAAAAACGCAAACGAAAACAAAGTTCAGACTTTTTTATATTAACAGAAGACCACTGCCATAAAACATATCCATTTCTCATTGTTTTCTCACACATTTGTACAGTCAGTGTGTAGTTACATGTTGTTAGATGTTGTCATAAAATATTTTCCACTCAAATAAAAGGTGAATAAACATATGTGTGACACAAATATGGCTGCTGTCACTTTCTTTGTGAAGCTTGCACAGTTGAGTTCTGCTAAGAAAAACTTAAAGAAATCAAACTATTTACTGAGAAATGATAATGATAATGATAATGAATGGTATTCACCGTGAATCATGAGGAGACTAATCACACCCTCTTATCTGTCCAACAAACATAGGCTAAAACCAGGCTGTTAGCTTTGTGTAACAACTGCAAATCAGCTAGCCAGACAATATCTGTATCCTAGCACTTGTAAAGATTGGTAATTACTTTCATCATTATTATTGAGATAGTTAACTATCTCAAATTTTTGAGTTACTCCTGAGTAAATTTTGGAAATTTTGAGTTAGTAAGCTAAAAAGCTGATATTTAAAGATATTAACCCAACATTTTCTTGATTGGGAGAAACAAGTTTTTCCATACAATAGAAAAACTGCCCATTCAAAAGTGTACAAACAACAAAGGTCTCCTCAATAAAGAAGATAACTGCAAATCTTCACTCTGGAAGGAGTTTTTATGTTTATGTGTGGATGAAAGGCCAAAACGTATAGAAAAATATACTAGCTAACTGTGGGTTAGGAGTATACAAGGCCTAAAGTGATTGTGATAACTAACCCCTGAAAACAAGCTAACTCTTTTGGCTCATGGTTTGTTGTGTAACTCTGGGAGGAGCTCTGTTTGCATGGGACATGTTAACCCTCCCGCTGGGCCTGTAAAAACATCCCACCTGCTGCAGTCAATCCAGCGTTTTCCTTTTGCCTGAAGCAACTGTCATCTCAAAAGATTCTGATGACCAGGGCAGCTGGCAGAAGGGTCTGAAAAAAGAATGTTAGCATGTCTTTCCTCTGTTGGTACCGTAAATATCTTCCATGTAGTTCACAGGGTTTATTTTAGTCCGTGAGGCAGGATCAAACTGTTTCTAGCTAAAGTCAAAGTCAGAGGCTTCCCAGTTTGCTCTGTGTTGAGTCAGAGATTGGATAAAAAGTTGTCTTTTGCCTTGATATCGACAAGAAAACACAACTTTAAAACTTTAGTGCAAATATGTCTAACGGCAGAGACCTTGAGGATCTCAATGAAGAGGACATTGATGAGGATGAAATCCTTGCAATGCTTTCGCCTGAGGAGCTTAAGGAGCTTCAGAGTGAGATGGATGTTATTATTGCACCAGATGAGAGTGTACCAGTAGGACAGAGACAGAAGGACCAGACAGAAAAACCTCCGACAGGAACGTTTGACCACAGATCCCTAGTTGATTACCTCTACTGGGAGAAAGAGTCTAAACGTATGCTCGAAGAAGAAAGAGTGCCTGCTACTCTCCTGCCCAGTGAGGTAAGAGATAACACTAGCAAAGGTTCATGTACAATTCAGTTTTTGGTACATATCGTTAATGTCATAGTTCTAATCTTAATGTCCTAATGTACTGTTTAGAAAACCTTGAGGGAGGAATCTGAAAAGAAAGAAAAAGAAGAAAACACAGGATGTGGCAAATATGAGGTGTATGAAGTGATAGAGGAAGTCATTGAAGAAGAAGCTGCAGATTGTGAAAATGGAGAGGAAATTATAGAGGAGATTATTGAGGAAATTGTTGAAGAAGTGGATGAGAGGGCTGAAAAGGACAAAATAATAGATGTGGGAAAAGAGAAAGAGGCGAAGCAACTTGCTGAAGTCGAACCTGAAAATGTAGGTGAACACGCAGAGCCTCTTGATATCACAGAAAAAGCACCAGGAAAAAATACAACTGACAGTCAGCCTTTTTCAGGCACAACGGAGACTACTGAGACCTTAGCTCTGAAACACAACACCGAAGAGAAAGAAGGAAATAAAAGTACAAAATGTTTGCCTCCCCAAGAGGCTCCAGAGGAGCCAGAAACAGTTGAACCCAATGAGAAGCTTCCAGAGAAAGAAGAGAGAAAAATAGGTAAACTGAAAATTCCGAAGCTTTCACTCAATAATATAAAAATTACATCAAGACCTTCAGGAAATGATACAAACTTGGAGTCGACACTTGATAAGATCCGCAAAAACAACCCCTCTATCACTGAGGTAAACCTCAACAATATAGAAAACATTCCCAAAGAGATGCTCGTGGACTATGTCAACGCCCTGAAGAAGAATAAATATGTGAAAACATTCAGTTTAGCCAACACTGGTGTCGATGAAAATATTGCTTTCAATCTAGCCAACATGCTACGAGAGAATCGCAGCATTACGACTTTAAACATTGAGTCAAACTTCATAACTGGAAAAGGCATCGTTGCCATCATTCGCTGCCTCCAGTTCAATGAGACTCTCACAGAGCTGCGTTTTCACAACCAGAGGCATATGCTAGGTCATCACGCAGAGATGGAAATCTCTCGCTTGCTCAAGGCCAACAACACTCTTCTGAAGATGGGCTACCACTTTGAACAGCCAGGGCCCAGGATGGTAGTGACCAACATTTTAACAAGGAATCTGGACCGTCAGAGGCAGCTGAGGAAGGAAGAGCAGAGGCAGCAACAGCTAAAGCAGCAGAGGGAGCTCATGCAGATGTATGAGAGCAGTCTCAATCTGCCTCCTGGTTTACTTGAGATGCTGGGATACATACCACCCATAGAATTCCTACAGGAGCATGGACTTGTCCCACCCTCATCAGAGCTGAATGCTGTTGTGCAAACACAACACCAGACAGAACAACCAGAGCCCCAGAAAAAGATCAAACACAAAAGCATTCCCAAACAAGCCAGCGATGAACCAGCAAACCCATTAAAGGATGTCCAGCTGAGGAGAACTCCAAAAAAACGTGATCCTTTATTCGAGCTGGACCCAAGAGATGATAGAAGATCAGAAAGGGGAAGCTTTCAACTGAGGAAGACTCCCAAAGTGAAGGATACAGGCAGTGCAGGGAAGGAAGATGAAACAGCCAACCTGACTGACGTGATCAAGTCTTTAAAACCTGTCCCTCGCAGACGATTACCTCCAAAGGTTGACCTCACACCTCGTGATCAGCTCCTAAATGATATCAAAAAGAGCAACGTGGCTTATCTCAAATCAGTGAGTACCTTAGAATCAGTATTACCTGAAATTACATTTTTTAATTGCTCAAAAAGTGGAACAGTGTTCAAGCTCACAAAACAGAGCATTTATCATAACACTTTCTTTTTGTAAAGGTGTTTTTAGAGCATGTCCTAAAAAGCAAACTAAACCTGCTGTTCTTTTCCTTGCTTCTTACAGGTGCCTCTCCCTAAAGCCCTGGAATCAAGTGAAACGAGTCTCCTGTAAGGCGCTGCTGTTTCTTCACCATAGTATTTGTTTTTATTACACATGCTCAGTATTAGTCACTTCAAATGAACAGTACAAATTGCTACTGAACTTTAATTACCTAGAGAAAAATACTGGTTAGTTCTGTTTTATTTCAATACGTGATCTAGTCTTGGGAAAGTCACAGCAATTAAAAACACTGACTACAGCCAAATATTGTGTATTAATTCTACAGTAAAGCGTTTCTGAACACAGTGCATGGTTAAGAAAAAAAAGTGTATTCACACAGTATTTGTTCATGAAGTCTACATATACAACAATTTCTCTAATCTTTGTGCTTAAAATGAATTAGCAAGCGTGTCTGACTGATGTGACTTAAACATTTTGCTATTAAAATATAAACCTTCTTTGCTGGGGGATGTTTTTTAAATTAATTTAACATCACTGGTCATTGTAGAGGTGCCATTAGCTGTAACGCACATCCATCCTGAGGGAATCATTTTTTCATCCTGAAATGAGTGCTGGATATAGAAAAAAAAAATTACCCATATAATCTGTGTAGTAAATTCATGCCCCCCAGACAGTTTATTTAAATGATATATAAATCTGCAAAGCTTTTATTCCCCCCCACTAACCCGCTATTCAGTAGTCGTTTTTCTCTCTTTTTTCAGTAAAATCCTACAGTATACTTTTTGTTTTAGACTTATCTGGAACAAAGTCTGCAACATAAAGTACTTTGCAAAGGTCATTTATTTGAATATAACAAAAATGCCAAAATTAACACAGTTTGAGCCGGTAATCTATTAATTGTAAGGTCAGTACTTCAATCCCTGGCTCCTCCAGGCTGCATGACAAAGTGTCCTTGGGGAGGATACTGAACCACAACTGTGTTCATCATAGTGTCAATGTGAACTTAGGTATAGCAAAAACGTTTGTATGAATATGATGAATAGTAAACTGTATTAAGTGCTTTGAATGCTCCTGCAGAGTAGAAAAGCACTATATAAGAACCAGTCTATTATCATTTACCAATAACTTGGTTAAAAATTGTGCAAGCAGAGAATGAAAGAAGAAGTGGCAAGCTGAAAAAAACTGTCTACAACAGCATGCAGAATCCATGTTCTTAAGAGATTCGGAGGCAAGTCCTGACAGAGGAACTGAGACATTCATGTGGCCGTTCAGTTGATCCATCTGCTGTTTGCTGAAGCCTCATCAGAAATCTTCTGAGTGGAAGGGTGGATGTCAAGAAGCCTTAAATAAGGGAGACAGGGAGAAAAGGCTGAGGTATGCCAAATTACACGCGAACTGGACTACAAACCAGTGGCAAAACATCTTGTGCAGTGAATCCAAATTTGAAATTTGCTTCAAATCACTTTCACTGTCTACAGGATGGGGGTGGGAGGGGGCACAACCATGACTGTCTACAGCCATCTGTAAAACATGGTGGAGAGTCATGGTGCCATGGTTTAGTGCTGCATTTCAGCCAGTGATGTTGGGGATCTTGTCAAATTTGATTACATTTTGAATGCAGGAATACAGTACTGTCAAGTTTTGATCGACTATACATTACCATGTGGAAAAGTATCTGATTGGCAACAGCTTAATTTTATCACAACAATATTTCCAAACACACTACCAATGTAGCAAAAACACACCTTGATAGGAAAACACACAGGGGATCAGTACCAGACACGATTTGGCCTCTCCAGAGCTCAGACCTCAACATTACTGAAGCCATGTGGGATCATCTTGACAGAAAACAGAACAAAAGGCAACCAACATCCAAAGAAGAGCTTTGGATGTCCCACAAGAAGCCTGGAGATCTATTCCTGAAGACTACTTAATGAAAAACCTTTCATTTTGCCTGTGTTCAGGCAGCATGAAGAAAAAAAGAAAAGATGGAGACTCTGTTTTTACCTCATATGCTGTATTTGTTTGATGTTTGCACATTTCACGAAATTGCTTCACCCACTTCATATTTTCCCAGAAAAATATAGATACAAGCGATGGCTTGAGACTTTTGCACAGTACTGTAAATCAAATTACATTTATTTTTATAGAGGACAGCCAAGTTTTATTTTCCATTCATCGCTTTTCAAGAATGGAAATGTCACCAAAAAACATATATAACACACCCACACACATATAATGCTGCATCCAAAATCAATTAAAAACGAACTGACATTTGAGTAGGTAGCATGTACAAACTGCATTCAGTGTGCATTTGTGAACAGAAGTGGGAAATAATAAATATCAGTATAAAATAATTATTGTAGCTTTTTCAGAATTCCATGAGATGTCGACTAATGAACAGGGAAATGTGGTAAAAGTCAATTGTAAATTTATATTTTAAATAGATTTCTGCATGCTAAATAATGACACATCAGAAATAACAAAAATATACATAACATATACTCAAACGATAAAGCTGCACTTGCCATTCTTTTTTCCGTATTGCATAGCTGTGAACAGAGGGGATACACTCAGGCCACCCTGTACAGTCAGAAACTGTATGCACAAATCTTGTGACAAATCGAATATCCACACTGCATTATTATTTTGAGTTAGGACATGTAACAATGTCTATGCAAGAAGCAAACTTTTTTTCAGCATTCATAAAGCTCCTGCAATGGCAAAATTGGAGTTATTGCGGTTTAATAAGCAGTTCACTTGGTGGCAGCGGTGCGTTTTGGTAATCTGGGTCTACTCGGTGAGAATAAAGATAAACGTGGTGATTTTGAGGTAGCAAACTGAAAAGAAATGATTTTTTTTTTTTTTAGAACAAATACAACTGGTATCTAATCACTGTTTATTCAGCTCAAACATTCCATTTTATTTGGATTGAATAAATACTTGATTACTGTGTAGAACAAAGTGCACTGTCAACGATGGGGAATTACTTGTCTGTGGACATCTTTTGACACAGGAATGCTAAAAACTTTGATCCCAACATCCAATCCATACAATGATTGTGCGAACCCTGTTATAATGAAATGATTCACCTTTACCCCTTAGATATTGTGAACTCACACAAACAAGTAAGAGCATAAATTAAACTTAAATGGGTAAAAAAAAAAAAAAAAAAAAAAGTGGGAATGAGGAGGGAAAAAAAAACAGTAATTTTACAATTATAAGGGGCTTAAACTGGAATTCATCAGACAATTCTACAGAAACTTTAATCCATACTGTATGACACTGATTTCTTTTGACACACTCTTGGCTGCACTCTTACTCCTTCAGTTTGCTCTCAAGAATATCCTGAATCTTATTAATTCTGTCCTCTTGTTGGTCCAGGAGATCCATGATGATGCCCATGGGGGTCTTCTTTAGCCCAACACCTTCAATCTTGTTCTCCAGCCTGTTTTTCATGTTGCGAAGTCTCAAAGAGGCATGGATCAAGATTACTACGGGAAAAACAAGAGCAGCCTATCAATATTGTTTCAGTAAGGAGGGGATAGAATACATTAAAGTGTAGCAAGGTTAATGTTTTTACTGAAACACATGTTGAAAATTGCCAAAACAAAATGTGATACTGCTGAAACGCAGACATTAAGCAGGTGTTAGGAAAGGCAAATCTTTTATTTCCATGTCAGACAGATACTGAATGCATGACATCAGCTAGTAAATGTGGTCCTGTCAACAACCCATAGCAACGAGTCAACACAAGCAGCAGTGGGCACTCCTCCTGGGAAGAATCAAACTGCCTCATCTGTCTGCCACAATGTTAGAGCTGCTACATTTGCTCGAGGAACCTAACCCACCAATTATCTGAACCACTCTGCTGATGGTCAGAGTCTAAAAATATTTAGAGAGAAGTAGCCTGTAATACTGACTTTATTTTACAACCAGCGTCAACAGGAAATGCGCATCAGCAATTCTGCACATACTGTTCAAATGCTTCAGTGAGTCAGAATGAGAGAGTACCTGGAAAACCTTATTCACTCTCAGCAAAATCCTCAGTTATGTATCTCAGTGTGACTCATCGCCAGCCTCCCTGGCAGTTTTCATTGCATAACATTAGCCAGATGTTAGCAATATACTATAGGGAACAGTCTCAAGTCTGTACAAGTTGCGAAGTTTCAAAGGTTCTTAATGTAACAAAGTTAGCAGATGTTTCCCTTTCAAATGTCAAGAAACTGTGAGTGAACCAAAGAAAATTCCAAGCTTGATTAATCAGAATCAGAATACTTTTATAATCCCTAAGGAATGATTTTATGAGGAAAACTGCTCTATTAATGATATTAATTATCATAGAATGAGTCATTTTTTTAATATAAAATGACTAAGATCTGAATTAATTCCAATATTATAATATACAGGATATACTGTGTTTTATTTTTAAAGTGAGTAACCAGTGTAACAGATAAGATCAGGTTAATATTAGAAAGACATTCACAATATCTGTATTGGGAAGATTTTAAGGGAGAATACAGATTTCAATCAGAGCTACTCCTAATAGCCAGAATTTTTCTGTTGTAGATACACTAACAAATATTCTTAGATATACACCAGTCAGGCATAACATTATGACCACCTGGCTAATATTGCATTTGCTGATCTGTTGAGGCCCTGACTTTACTAGAACTCTGAAGGTGTGTTATGGTATCTGGCACCAGGTGTTTGCAACAGATCCTTTAAGTCCTGTAAGTTGTGAGGTGGGGCCTTCATGGATTCGACTTAATTGTCCAGCACATCCCACAGACACTCAACCGGATTGATATCTGGGGAATTTAGATGCCAAGTCACCTAAATGAAAGGGTGTACATGGTCTACAATGGTAGGTTCTTTACCTTACAGTAGTAGTAGACATGTTAGTGTTCATTCATGAGATTCTAAGCCTTACATTCGTAAGAGGATTTTCACCATAGAAATCTTGTTGTTTTGAAACTGCATGTGACAAGTGAGGTGAAACCATGCGCTCACCGATTAACGCCTTTTGATCGACAAGTTATTGGCAAGTCAGTATATCCTGGATGCGCTTCCTTTCCTTTCTTAGAATGCCCCATGGAGCAAAAAGCAGGTGACTTGTCAGTCTTTTGGATTTCAATACTGATGCTTTCTCTGCTACATGCGCTGAAAGTATTAGTAACCACTGAATTTGGAGCACATTCTGCTGGACAAACTGTTTAATGAAACTATTTCTAATTAACCCCAAAGCTAAAACAAAAATAATAATTAACTGAAGCTATAATCAAAAAGTAGTGTACTTGTAGTGCTGTGCTGGTGTTGAGAAATTATCCAACATGGTGCATATCAAAATGAATGGAAAATGCCTGTGTAATATACTTACAGAGCAAAGGAAAGGTGATTCCAAAAATGAAGACCAGGACTCCACCACAGAGTGAAAGCAGAAAGTAGCTGGTGACCATGACACCAAAGACAAACAGAGTGGGGTTCTTCTTTTTGAAGTTCTTGATAGTGGCCTTATTTTCTCCTGCCCAGACTGATCCTGCAAAGACCAGTGTCACCACAGCTCCACCCAGGAACATGCCGAATGGATTCATGAACCTAAATATTGGAACACACACACACAAAGGAAACTGAAATGCTGTGCATTAATTTCATTACATATATAGTTGTGGTCAGAAGTTTACATACACTCATCATTAGCATGAATGTCAAGGTAATCTGGGCTTGTAGTGACTTATTTTCAATTCAATTCAATTCAATTTTATTTATATAGCGCCAAATCACAACAAAAGTCGCCTCAAGGCGCTTTTATATTGTACAGTAGATAGCACAATAATAAATACAGAGAAAACCCAACAATCATATGACCCCCTATGAGCAAGCACTTTGGCGACAGTGGGAAGGAAAAACTCCCTTTAACAGGAAGAAACCTCCGGCAGAACCAGGCTCAGGGAGGCGGCCATCTGCTGCGACCGGTTGGGGTGAAAGAAGGAAAACAGGATGAAAGACATGCTGTGGAAGAGAGACAGAGATTAATAACAGATATGATTCGATGCAGAGAGGTCTATTAGCACATAGTGAGTGAGAAAGGTGACTGGAAGGAAAAACTCAATGCATCATGGGAATCCCGGCAGCCTCACGTCTATTGCAGCATAACTAAGGGAGGACTCAGGGTCACCTGGTCCAGCCCTAACTATATCCTTTAGCAAAAGGAAAGTTTTAAGCCTAATCTTGAAAGTAGAGATAGTGTCTGTCTCCCGAATCCAAACTGGAAGTTGGTTCCACAGAAGAGGGGCCTGAAAACTAAAGGCTCTGCCTCCCATTCTACTTTTAAATACTCTAGGAACAACAAGTAGGCCTGCAGTGCAAGAGCGGGGTGCTCTAATAGGGTGATATGGTACTACAAGGTCATTAAGATAAGATGGGGCCTGATTATTTAAGACCTTGTATGTGAGGAGCAGGATTTTGAATTCAATTCTGGATTTAACAGGAAGCCAATGAAGGAAGCCAAAACAGGAGAAATATGCTCTCTCTTTCTAGTCCCTGTCAGTACTCTTGCTGCAGCATTTTGGATTAGCTGAAGGCTTTTCAGCGAGTTTTAGGACATCCTGATAATAAAGAATTACAGTAGTCCAGCCTGGAAGTAATAAATGCATGAACTAGTTTTTCAGCATCACTCTGAGACAGGATATTTCTAATTTTAGAGATGTTGCTGCAAATGGAAGAAAGCAGTCTTACATATTTGTTTAATATATGTGCGTTGAAGGACATGTCCTGGTCAAAAATGACTCCAAGGTTTCTCACAGCATTACTGGAGGCCAAGGTAATGCCATCCAGAGTAAGAATCTGCTTAGATACCATATTTCTAAGATTTTCAGGGCCGAGTACAATAACCTCAGTTTTATCTGAATTAAGAAGCAGAAAGTTAGCGGCCATCCAGGTCTTTATGTCTTTAAGACATTCCTGCAGTTTAACTAATTGGTGTGTGTTACCTGGCTTCATGGATAGATAGAGCTGCGTGTCATCTGCATAGCAGTGAAAATTTATGCTATGTCTTCTAATGATGCTGCCTAAAGGAAGCATGTATAATGTAAATAGAATTGGTCCTAGCACTGAACCCTGTGGAACACCATAATTGACCTTAGTGTCTGAAGAGGACTCTCCATTTACATGTACAAATTGGAGTCTATTAGATAGATATGATACAAACCACTGCAGTGCAGTACCTGTAATACCTACAGCATGTTCTAATCGCTCTAATAGGATATTATGGTCAACAGTATCAAACGCTGCACTGAGGTCTAGCAGGACAAGCACAGAGATGAGTCCACTGTCAGAGGCCATAAGAAGATCATTTGTAACCTTCACTAAAGCTGTTTCTGTGCTGTGATGAGCTCTGAAACCTGACTGAAACGCTTCAAATAAGCCATTCCTCTGCAGATGATCAGTTAGCTGTTTGACAACTACTCTTTCAAGGATTTTTGATATGAAAGGAAGGTTGGAGATTGGCCTATAATTAGCTAGGACAGCTGGGTCTAGAGATGGCTTTTTAAATAAAGGTTTAACTACAGCCACCTTGAAGGCCTGTGGTACATAGCCGATTATTAGAGATAGGTTGATCATATTTAAGATTGAAGCATTAATTAATGGCAGGACTTCTTTGAGCAGTTTTGTAGGAATGGGGTCTAAAAGACACGTTGATGGTTTGGAGGAATTAATTATTGAAGTTAACTCAGAAAGATCAATTGGAGAAAAGAGTCTAACTTAACATCGATGGTACTAAAAGTAGCTGTAGATGATATTACATCTGTGGGATGATTATTGGTAATTTTTTCTCTAATGATAAAAATTTTATTTGTGAAGAAGTTCATGAAGTCATTACTAGTTAACGTTAAAGGGATTGTTGGCTCAGTAGAGCTCTGACTTTTGTCAGCCTGGCTACAGTGCTGAAGAGAAACCTGGGGTTGTTCTTATTTTCTTCAATCAGTGACGAATAGTAAGATGTTCTGGCTTTTATGGAGGGCTTTCTTATAAAGCAGCAAACTATTTCTCCAGGCTAAATGATGATCCTCTAAATTTGTGACACGCCATTTCCTCTCCAGCTTACGAGTTATCTGCTTTAGGCTACGTGTTTGAGAATTATACCACGGAGTCAGGGACTTTGGATTTGAGGCCTTAGTTTTCACAGGAGCTACAGTATCCAGAGTCGTGCACGAGTGAGAAGGTAAAATTATTAACAAGATAATCAACCTCTCTGTTGGAGTAGCGTTCAGATAGCTGCTCTGCTCTATGTTGGTACAGGGCATTGAAGATGATAACAGTGGGTGGATTATATTCTTAAACTTAGTTACAGCACTTTCAGAAAGACATCTACTTTGGTAAAGTCTACTCTCCACTGCTGTGTAATCAATTATTGTAAATGTAAATGTTATCAGGAAATGATCAGACAGCAGAGGGTTTTCAGGAAACACTGTTAAATGTTCAGTTTCTATGCCATATGTTAAAACAAGATCTAGAGTGTGATTAAAGTGGTGGGTGGGTTCTTTTACATTTTGAGAGAAGCCAATTGAGTCTAATAACAGATTAAATGCGATGTTGAGGCTGTCATTTTAGCATCTACATGGATGTTAAAATCACCCACAATAATTATTTTATCTGAGCTGAGCACTAAATCAGATAAAAAGTCTGAGAAATCAGAGAGAAACTCTGTGTAAGGCCCAGGTGGACGATAGATGATAACAAGTAAGACTGGTTTCTGAGTTTTACAGCTGGGTTGGACAA
Source organism: Oreochromis aureus (assembly GCF_013358895.1). Lineage (NCBI taxonomy): Eukaryota > Metazoa > Chordata > Actinopteri > Cichliformes > Cichlidae > Oreochromis > Oreochromis aureus. The sequence continues at coordinate 11,831,296 of NC_052961.1, read as the reverse complement.
GGCTGAGCATCAGGCTTTCAAATGAATTAAAAGTCTGTCTTGGTCTTTCGTTAATTAATAGGCTGGTGTGAAAATTGCTGCCACACCGCCCCCTCGGCCTGTGCTTCGGGATTTCTGGTAGTTAGAATGACTCGGGGTGTTGATTCATTTAAACTAACATACTCATCCTGCTGCAACCAGGTTTCTGTAAGGCAGAGTAAATCGATTTGTTGATCAATTATTAAGTCATGTACTAACAGAGACTTGGAGGAGAGAGACCTAATATTTAATAATCCACATTTCACTGTTTTACTCTTTGGTTCAGATGTGGATACTGTATTGTTCTTTCTTTGTGATTTTTATGTTTAAGTTGTTTATTGCTGGTTTTGGTTTGTTTTTGTCTTTTGGGAGCTGACACAGTCTCAATGGAGATGGGTTTTGGGGGTAGCAGGAGGAGAGAAGCTGCAGAGAGGCGTGTAAGACTGCAACTCTGCTTCCTGGTCCCAACTCTGGATAGTCATAGTCATACTTATTTGAACTGTTCTTTTTCCAGACTGGAATCATTGTACAGCATACATCATTACTCCATCCTTAAAAAAAATAAAATAAAAATAACAGTTCAAAGAAATAATTAAAAACTAAAAATGACAGTGACATCCATGCTCATAATGAGTATATGCAAAATTTCATATATTTAATTTAAAATTCTTTTAAACAGCACAACCTGCTGGTGGTGGCAACAATTAATAACTACCACTTTGCTGTACACCAAAAGCGGTAAGGCCTGCAAGAGGATGTCGACTCACGATTTCCACTACATCATCCTGCATTCAAAGCAGCAGCTTGTATGCAGGAAACGGCAACAATGTTGGGCGCCCGATGGTCAAATTTAGCATAACTTTTAAATTAGGTTAATTTTACATAAGTTTTTACTGGATGTGTACGACATGCGTACAGTATAAAGCACCAGCTCAGCATTTAGGCCATCTAAAAAGTTACTTCCGCTGAATGTTTTAAATGTTGGAAAGAGAGGACTTGTAGGCCAAAAGAGGTTAAAACATCTATATGGCTAGTGACCATCTGACGACTGTAAAGATAGAAAAGAGCTTCACCGTATTAAACATTAGTAAACATAGCAACACAGTGCTAAATGCAACAAAAATAGCTTGTGTGGTCACAATGGGTGTGGATAAAAGGTATGCAAGAGAATTAAGCTCAGAGCAGCAGATGCTGGCCTGTCTGCGTTAGCCTGCTGTCAACCCAAGACTCACCCTACAATGAGGAAAACCACCACAGCCACGGCGAAGTAATTCGTCTGGTAGTACATCAAATTGTTGATCACTCTGTTGTTCCACTTAGCCAAGTCTGCGAATTCGGGCTTGGCGAATCGGTCCGTTCCGGGGAAAAAGTCGTCCCACGGTCTGAGGGGTGCGAGCTCCATTTTGGCTGCCATATCTTCGGCGTGTCGTTAAGCGACGCAAACAAACACAACACCACAGCACACGCTGCGTAATATTTTGACAGGTCAGCTGATCACCGTCAGAGGCCTGGAGGAGGTGGCAGTCCGAAAAGAGAGAAGCGCTCTCGCGAGACTTTAAACGAGGCTCAGTCTTCAGCGGGTGTTAACTGTTTTAGGACTTGCGTTTATAAAGTGCAGCAGTGCCATTTAAAAAAAGATAATTTTTGATTAGTTAGCTCCTAATACCAAAAATTGTAATTCATTAATTAATACAATATATGCCTTATGCTTTGCTGTTTTGTCATCTTCCTTTATATTTATATGATTATTATCTTATTTAAATATATTTCTGTTCTGAATTTTGTTTTTTCAGTGTTTAGTTAAATTCTCTAGTTTTTCTATTATCTGAGTCCACTGTAATCAGGGACATCACCAAGGGGGGTCAGAGAGGGCACTGGCCACCCCTCAAAATTTGCTACCTCCCCAGTGCAGCGGCCCTGACTGTTTTAACATCCTTTTCTCAGTCATTGAATAAGTTCTAATCTCTATTTTACTACGTGCATTCCCTCTATTGTTTGCTATAGCAATAATTATAATAATAATCATAATTACTAATATTATAATTACAAAAACATTGCATTATTTTAAATAGTGTACACGCTCTTTGGCAAATGTGGCATTTGTAAAGTCCTTTATCTCAAATTGTGTTCAAATTATGAAACGCAGAAAGAGAAGAAGAAGACATCACTGGGCTATTCACCTGTGGATAAATATTATCTCTATACAAGGCTCTTCAAAGACATGCAGATATGCACTTATGTGTGGGGAAGGAACCTAATGTCTGAACCAGGAGAGTTATATATCCCAATGATATATCCCTGTATGCGCAGTGAGGAGTTGGGGCTGCAGCGCAGCTTTGACACTCGTGAACACAGCAGTCTGAATCGAGGACATGGGACCCTGAAAGTATGGCGGATGCCGAGGAGCCGTAAGTCGTAATTGATGGAAATTATTATTTTAACGTAGTTAAATGCTGCCCCTTTGTCAGCAACCCAACATGCCTAAAGACAGTTTTATTTTTTTCTTCCAGGGAGAAGAAAAGAAGGCGAATAGAGGACCTAACTGAGAAGTTAGTGACGAATCTAAATAAAGGTCTCTGGCAGCAGGTTTGCGTTGCTAAGTGAGCAGCGACTGCTGGGCCAGCAGATATGATCAAATCAAACATTTTACCATGCACGCAGGACTTATTAACCCACCATTATCTGTTTCTATAAATCATCCATGTAAAACGTGAATCCAGTTAGTCTAGAGTTTATTGCAAGGGTCGAAGTTGTATTGCTCAAATCAGCTTTCTTGCAAGACCTATTCGGAATGAGTCACTGTTACTGCCTTGTTTCTGCTTCATATCACATGCATTTTGCTTGCAACCCCTATATTTTTCTATCTATATCCATCAGCCCTTTACCTGGGTAATCACTGTCCTTGTAGTTAAATGCAACATGGATGTGCAATCTTGAGACACTGATAGAGACCACGTATTATCTGTTCAACAACAAGCCTGTACAGGAAATATAAGTGCTGTAATCTTAATGCTTTAGTAGATGAGACCTGCTTCTATGACTTTTATCTCTATCAGGTTTCTTAATATAAGAGTCCTGTTCATTTTGGCTGCTCTTTTTAGTCTTGAGATAAGTTAGAAGAAGTGTAAGCATAAATTGTGTTGTAATACAAGTCCAGTGCATCTTGTTGTGTTGTGTTGTTTGCCCAGAATGGCTGTAGATAGTGGACACAGAGACGGTGGCTGCGATTGGGATGGTCGTTGGAATCATGTGAAGAAGTTTTTGGAGCGACCTGGCCCGTTTACGCATCCTGATTTTGAGCCAAGCACTGAGGTTACATGGAAATGTTTTTTATGTGCATGCTTCATATATTTGACTGAATAAGCCAAACAAGATAAGGCTATAGCTGCACTGTGAGGTTAGAGGGTTTTTAAAAATCTTAAATACCATTCTTTAAATATATAATACTTTTTTCATACCAGTCCCTGCAGTTTTTGTTGGAAACGTGCAAGATTCTGGTGATCGGAGCTGGAGGACTTGGCTGTGAGCTGCTGAAAAATCTGGTAGGAAACGGCAAGCTTGAATGCATGTTTTGTTAAGGTTCATCATCAAGTGTAAATCGAACAAATTTAGCGGTTTAAATAAGTTCTTACATAGTCTTTCTTTGCTTTAGGCCTTGTCTGGTTTTCGCCTCATTCACGTGGTTGATATGGATACTATTGATCCATCCAACCTCAACAGGCAGTTTCTTTTCAGGCAGGTTTTTAGCTGTTTTAAATTTCACCATGGTTTAATACCACACAAGTACTGATTATGCACACTGTTTCATATATAATCAAAACTGATGTGTCTCTATTTAGACCCAACGATGTTGGACGACCAAAGGCGGATGTGGCTGCTGACTTTATTAACAGCCGTGTCCCGGGATGTAAAGTTGTTCCGTATCCTTTTATTGGCAATTTTCTTTAAAAACAACACGGACTGTGTTTACAATATATGACATTTACTGTGTGCTGCTATCATGTTACCACCTTATAAATAATCTGCAGTCACTTTAAAAAGATCCAAGACTGTGATGAGTCTTTCTACAGGCGTAAGTGTGCTCTTCTTATAACGTGTAAACTTTAGCAGGTCTTACTAAATAAACACCTGATAGTTTATTTTATTTTCAGAGTTCCACATTATCGTTTGTGGACTGGACTCCATCATTGCCAGACGCTGGATGAATGGAATGCTGGTACAAAATATAAATTAGTTGCAGTTTGTTTTTTGTTTTTGTTTTTTCCCTCAGGTTTTTCTTTACTCCCCTAAAGGGAGCAGCCAAAAGAAAGAGAGGAGTAATAATTATTTAAGAATTACAATAGTGTGCTATTCAAATTTTTAAGTACATTATGAGATAGTGTCATACTTTGTCAGTGCTGCACTGTGTATGCTTTCTCTTCTGCTGATAAAACAGATTTATGTGTGCAATTTATGATTGATTTGACCTTTTATAGATCTCCCTCCTGAGCTATGAAGACGGAGTCCTGGATCCTAGCTCCATCATCCCGCTCATTGATGGAGGGACGGAGGGCTTTAAAGGAAATGCTCGTGTCATTCTGCCAGGAATGACTGCATGTATTGACTGCACTCTGGAGCTGTATCCGCCACAGGTACTGTTCCCTTTCCTACAGATATTGATCTTCTGGTTACAGCTTAAAGATTTGTATATATTTTTCTGTTTTTAGTGCGCTCTGTGACAGAATTGTCTGCCAGCCTATTAACTTTTTACAAAGTTACATCTGCTGTTGTTTTGAGTGTGTCTGGGTGTGAAAAAAACAGTTGTGGGGAACAGGTGGTACCTAATATTCCAATCTGCAGCAACAGCTGTTTGTTTGTTGAGGGGGGGGGGCATGATAAAACACTCGGGTCATAAACATAGGCAGTGATAGCCACCAGACTGAAAAGAAATGTTTTAATTTGGAGAAAACTGTCACATACATTCAGAGGACGTAAAAAAAACAGCACTTAAGTAAGGTAAATAGAGATTTAATGGTTAAACTGATGGTTTAATGGTTAAACAGCTGGTAGCTAATAGTTTTTGACAATGTAGCAGTCTTAGTGTTGATTAGTGCATTTTAATTCTGTTATGCTTTTATTGATACTTGAAGTATCAATAAAAGCATATATGTATGTATGTATATGTGTATATATATATGTATATATACATATACATACATACATATGTACAGGACTTTTAACACTATACACAATGCTTTTCCTCTTACAGACAGTTCTGTTAGTGATTTGTCTGCAGTTACTACTATTTTTTCAGTGTTTTATGTGTTTTAACGCTCATATTTTTCTATTGGTATATTTTTATCTTTGTAAAATCATTTTTCTTTAGTGGACTACTCCATGCGCTATGGCTAGATTGATAAAACCCTGACTTAGTTTATCTCGTTTATAACCACCTTCTAATTGCCAGTGTTAGGGTAATGCTCCTTTCAATGCCTTTTTTGCATAGCATTAAATAAAATGTTGTGATCCACAGATTAATTTCCCCATGTGCACCATTGCCTCAATGCCAAGGCTGCCAGAACACTGCATTGAATATGCCAGAATCTTACAATGGCCCAAAGAAAAGCCATTTGGAGGTACGCTAATTTATTGACTTGGTAACCAATAACACATCATATAACCTGCCTTTGTTAAAATGAATACTAAGAACATGGGTTGTCTATTTCAATAGAAACAAGCTTAGATGGAGACAATCCAGAGCACATTCAATGGGTGTTCGAAAGATCCAAAGAAAGAGCGGCAGAGTTTAACATTACAGGAGTGACATACAGACTGACTCAAGGTGAGGCATCATTTGTTCAGCTCTATTGTGCTACATTCGAATTGCTATTAAAATTGCATCTGTTTCTTATGTCACAGGTGTCGTGAAAAGGATCATCCCTGCTGTGGCATCGACTAATGCTGTAATTGCTGGTATGAAAGTCAAACTTTTTAAGTCCTGGTAGCAGTGAAAGTGTTGTAATGTCTGGTGATGTAAAAGCAGCAACCGTTCTTTAATTAAACCTTTTGTTGTCGGTGTTACTTAAAAGTGACACACATGGCACACATGCAGTTGTTAAAATGATGGTATTGGGAGATGTAGCACTTGAAAAATGGTGGATATTTTCTAAACAACATGTTTTGGTTTATTTACATATTTAGACTTGCAGCCAACAGACAGCTAATTGCTCTGCAGTTTTTAATACTGTGATCATTTACTACTGTACTTGGGTAGCTTGTTAACCTTACATGCTAACTTAGCAGCTTAACTCGTTCACGTTTCATTCATTCACTTCTTTTGTTTTCTGTTTCTGTTCTTCGTAGCTGCCTGTGCAACAGAAGTTTTTAAGATTGCTACGAGGTTGGTTGTAAAAACACTTTTCCAGCCATTTATTGCAGTTAGCTGTTGATATATTTTTTTTTCTCAACATAAACATCACTTATTGGTTTTTGTTTTTGTTTTTTTTTACCAGCGCCTATATCCCTTTGAATAATTACATGGTCTTCAATGACGTGGATGGACTGTACACCTACACATTCGAAGCGGAGCGAAAGGTTTGTTTTAGCTGTAACTGGCCTTTTGCCAGCTGTGAAATGTATGCTCACCGAGAATATTCAGTGTAATCTGAATTTTCATTGATTGACAGGAAAATTGCTCAGCTTGCAGCCAGGTGCCTCAAGATCTCCAGTTCCCTCCTTCTGCCAAATTACAGGAGGTTTTAGAGTACCTGACAGAGAACGCCTCTTTGTGAGTACTCAGGAAGAACATTCTGCACTCGGATTTTTGACACAAATAATGATCGCGTTAAGATTTATTTCATTTCTTTCCCAGACAAATGAAATCCCCTGCTATCACCACAACTCTGGAAGGAAAGAATAAGACGCTGTATTTGCAGGTAATGTATTTATCCAATTCTGGAAAAAAAAAAAATTCATGACTTGTATCTTATTATAAACCACAAGTAACCTAGGATTGTATTTTTATTCTAGTCTGTTAAATCCATTGAAGAACGAACCAGGCCAAACCTCTGCAAAACTTTAAAAGGTAATAAGAAGCTGTTACTCAGATTCTTATACAGGAGTCTATTATTATTGCATCAATGAGTATTTTGTCCATCATCCTCTTCATGCATGTCTTCTTTTTCCAAGCTGTATAGGCTCGAAAGCCTACTACCAATTAAGCATATTAGGTGATGTGCATCTCTGTAATGAGAAGGGTGTGATCTAATGACATCAACACCCTATATCAGGTGTGCATAATTATTAGGCAACTTCCTTTCCTTTGGCAAAATGGGTCAAAAGAAGGACTTGACAGGCTCAGAAAAGTCAAAAATAGCAAAGCTTCTGATGATCATCGAACAATCAAGCGTTTCATTCAAAATAGTCGACAGGGTCAAAGCAAGAAGCGTGTGGAAAAACCAAGTAGCAAAATAACTGCCCATGAACTGAGAAAAGTCATGCGTGCAGCTGCCAAGATGCCACTTGCCACCAGTTAGTGTTTCAGAGCTGCAACATCACTGGGTGCCCAAAAGCACAAGGTGTGCAATACTAGAGACATGGCTAAGGTAAGAAAGGCTGAAAGACGACCACCACTGAACAAGACACACAAGCTGAAACGTCAAGACTGGGCCATGAGAAATATCTCAAGACTGATTTTTCTAAGGTTTTATGGACTGATGAAATGAGAGGGAGTCTTGATGGGCCAGATGGATGGGCCCGTGGCTGGATTGGTAAAGGGCAGAGAGCTCCAGTCCCACTCAGACGCCAGCAAGGTGGAGGTGGAGTACTGGTTTGGGCTGGTATCATCAAAGATGAGCTTGTGGGGCCTTTTTTAATTGAGGATGGAGTCAAGCTCAACTCCCAGTCCTACTGCCAGTTTCTGGAAGACACCTTCTTCAAGCAGTGGTACAGGAAGAAGTCTGCATCCTTCAAGAAAAACATGATTTTCATGCAGGACAATGCTCCATCACACGCTTCCAAGTACTCCACAGCGTGGCTGGCAAGAAAGGGTATAAAAGAAGAAAAAATTCTAATGACATGGCCTCCTTGTTCACCTGATCTGAACCCCATTGAGAACCTGTGGTCCATCATCAAATGTGAGATTACAAGGAGGAAAACAGTACACCTCTCTGAACAGTGTCTGGGAGGCTGTGGTTGCTGCTGCACGCAATGTTGATGGTGAACAGATCAAAACACTGACAGAATCCATGGATGGCAGGCTTTTGAGTGTCCTTACAAAGAAAGGTGGCTATATTGGTCGCTGATTTGTTTTTGTTTTGTTTTTTTTGTCAGAAATGTATATTTGTGAATGTGGAGATGTTATATTGGTTTCACTGGTAAAATAAATAATTGAAATGGGTATATATTTGTTTTTTTACCCTTTGCCTAATAATTATGCACAGTAATAGTCACCTGCACACACAGATATCCCCTAAAATAGCTAAAACTAAAACTACTTCCAAAAAATATTCAGCTTTGGTATTAATGAGTTTTTTTTCTGGTTCATTGAGAACATGGTTGTTGTTCAATAATAAAATTATTCCTCAAAATACAACTTGCCTAATAATTCTGCACTCCTGTAGTCTATTAAAAGTTGCATCTATAACATGTGTATTATGCTTGTGTAACAAGTCTTTTTTTTTTTTTTTTTTTGTCTGATGTAGAGCTGGGCTTGTCAGATGGACAGGAACTGGCTGTAGCTGATATCACCACACCCCAGACGGTCCTCTTCAAGCTCAATTTTACAGCTTGAACCTCCATTACTACAAACAGCACTGATGCAACTGGATGCAAACTGGTCTCATGACAAAGTTACTGGGACTTTTCAGTAGCACATTTGATATAATAATGTAAATATGATCAGTAAGTTCTCACTTGTCAGATAGTGTTGATGCTATATGAATATGGCCATTAAATAACATTGTTTTTCTATTAGTAATGTTGTTTACTACTTTGTCAGTTTGTCCTGTGTTGACCTATCTTGTAGCTATTTCCCCATCAAATTAATAAGAATAATGATGTGCACTATACTCTAATAAAGTTTTATTATCATGTGAGACTACAGTTTCATCTCATTTATTTAATTTAGAAGTAAATGTTCTTTGGCAGCTTCTGGGTTTTAATTTGATGGATTTCTAACAACTGGATTAGAGGACACCTATCACAGTATATACATATGGTGCATTCAGCTTTTTAATCTAGAGGCATTTGGATTGTCATGTGTTTTATGATTAATTCTATAACAACTGAAAAGTTAATATGAAATGCAAAAATTTGTTTAGTATATTTATTTACGTTTTAACTCTTCCCAACTATGGAAGTGTTTGTTGTCTTTGTGGCTTTCCAAATTCCCATGTAGCAGACATCAACACTCATCACTGAAGGGAGTTCACACTCGTCTTTACTATTGGCTATTATTAACAGTACTAACAGTACTAATAGCCTGGCTAACATTTGCAAATGAATGAATGCGCGGGGGAAAAAAGTAACAGTCATATATTGTAAAAATCACTATGGTATTGATATGAAAGCAAACCGGCCTAATCGTTATTCTTTAACGTAATCACTATCCCGTTTATTTTTTTTTTAATTTTTATTTTTAATCTCGGTTTACATTGTAACATCGTGGAAAGACTGTATAAATATATATTTTGGGATATTTTACCCTTTGCAACCTATTAATTAAGAATATTCTTCAAACCTAAGAAGATAATATCCTGATAATATCTTTGACTTTTTTTTTCTGGTTAAAAGACAAAAAAGGTGTAAACGAAACAAAACACAGGACTCTGCCCTCCTCAGATGCAGTTTATCCTCTCCGTCCACTGTGTGACAGGATGTCGATACTCACTTTAAGCTTCTTATGGCGCTAATGAAAGTGGCCACATATTGCTCGGGAGACAGATGGCTTGTGTCTTGATTAAGATTTAATTTTCCTGACGGGAAAAGCTGACAGGCTTGTCCCGCTGTGTTCACAGAGCAACACATCTCTCACATCGCATCCTGGCTGAAAGGTACAGTGTAACTCCAGGGAGAGCAGATGATGTGTGAAAGTGCAGCTTTTCACTTAGCCGGTGTGTTGACTGTTTTCTGTATCAGCTGCAGGCTTTCCCCCCCTTCTTCTTCCCTTTTCTCGCTCTGATTCGTGCCTCTTCAGAAAGTGGAGAGTAACATTTGAAGCGAACTTTTCCAACCTCGCTGAACCGACGTGATGCGCTTGCTTTTAACACCGACACTGATGATGACTTCAGCAGCGGTTCATTATACACATCAGTAACCCGAGCTCAAGTAAGTGGGTGAATTAAGAATTTATCCATCAAGAAAAATTCAAATTCCAGAAGCAAAACTGATGTAGATCGTTTATGTGAGATCACATCACTAGCAGTGTTGGTACAAATACTGAAAGGAAGAAAAAACAAGTTGAGTGTATGAATATTAAGCTATTCCTTTGTTTTGTTTTGTTTTCTAGAAATGATGCATTAAAAGACATGACTTAAATGGAAACAAGGGGAAATTTCCCACACTAAACTAAAACTGATTGCCTGTATTGTAGTGCTTACTTTTCCCACATTTTCTGTAAAACATCTTAAACTGTCTACTTGACAAATGAATTAAAGTAATCCACAGTTAAATCAATGATGAAAATCATGCTATAATAGCTATAATTGGAGCCTTAAACTTTATATGAGGGGGTTTAGTGATGAATGAAAATGCCTCAAGCCATCTAGCGCAATGATGCATTGCTTGATGCCACATTGCTCTGTATAATTTATTGCTGTAATTTGACATAAAAGTCCATGTCCCATTTTTTTCCTGTGCCTCATGTGGAATACAGCTTGTTTTGGAGGAAGTGTTTAGCTTTGCACACAGAGCCGTTCACAGCTGAAAGGATAATCTCAGAAATGAGTGCAAGGACCTACTCTCATCTGCCTCTCATCAGGCTTTTATTGGCATTTCTTTGATTTGCCTTGGCTTAGCTTGGTGATGTCAGAGTCATAATCGAGCAAATAGATTCTATGATCTCGAGGACCACTTGTCAGAGTGAGAATATATCAAAAGAGTTTAATACGGTATTTTTAATTTGTTTAAGGAAAATTGTCTCTTAGAGTTTGCATGAACATTTTTTTTTTGTGTGCAGACACTTGAAGATGAAGATGAACATAAGGACACAAGCATTACACTGGGGTCTCCTCCTTCTGTGTATAATGAGCCTCTGCATCCAGCTTGTGTCCAGTGGCAACCAAAGCTCCCGAGGAAAGACAGGTAAGACCCAACCAGACCATTGGCACCCCCAGAGGAGCTCATTATGGCTTTTGGTCACTATTCTGTTGGTCTGGTAGACAGTTAAAGGCCCAGTGCCACCCTAAGGCATAAGTGCTAAACCCTCACAGACTTAATTGTCGTCATCTGGTAAGGAATTGGAGGCTGCACATGCTCGAATACAATAATATCTCATACTGTTGTGAGTGGGACTTGTTATTTCGCATTCTTATCACAAAAACACCCATAGAGAGTAACTGCCTGATTTGAACTTTTACCTTTTAGAAAGGAGAAAAGGCAGTTGTCAGATTCTTGGTCTGCTCATATCACAGCATAATTGGGAATAAATTGAAGTTAAAAGATTACAAACAAATATAGCAAGTGTTATATGGTATATGTGTTTAATGCCTATTTAAAGTCTTTTTTGTTGTTTGTAATGTTAGGGTATAACATCCCAACACGTTGGACTATTGGTAGTTCAAAATCTGCAGAAATTCAGACTCGTGGCAAGTTTGCATAAAGGGATCCAAATGTCTGATGGGAGAGAGCCTCCATGCACTTGCTGATTTCACATGCACTTGATGCACTTGATTTCAGTCACATATTTGTGACTGAGATGCTATGGAGTAGAAGTCCAGTATAGAAGAAAATGGATACATTTCAGTGAAGTATATGAATTTCTACTTAAGAAAATACACTCACAAACAACTGCAATGTTAAGCCCTAAACCCATATCTATGTTTTGAATAATTTTGCATTTGGCATGAGTGCTTTAATTGTAGTCTGATTTAAAACGCCGTTTAATTATGAATTAACTTTCCAATTCCTGCGGGTATTGTTGGCCATGGAGCCAGCCTGGCACCTCAGTTCAAAATTAGCAATATTCATGCCTTTTTTGTAGGCTTGTTTCTCCTGCTCTCTAGCACCCCTTAAACTGGAAGTTCAGTTTTAAGTGCAGCAGAATGACTCATCAGTGATAATCCCTAAAAGCAGCATTCCTTTATGCAGATTTCTGTGCAGAGATGCAGATGCTGCTTTGAAATGTCTGCTCGTGTTCTTTATTATGCTAATTTCTGATAATGTGAAACATGAAATTAGGTTACTGAACAAAATGATAATTGCTGCTAATATGTTTGCAGCATTTGAATCCCCCTGCCTGGTGCATGAGTGCTGATGCATTTCTTCCACTTGGTGGTGCTGTAGCTTCAAAAACAGCAAAATTAGATTTAATCAATAAGAACTAAACTGTTTTGTAACTGTAACAAAAGATTAGATCTCAGACGTCATTAAGCCTAGAAGTGACTGCCTATAATTCTGTCATTTTTAAAAGAGTAAAATCAGCCAGGCTGCCGCAACCTGCACGCAAAACTCAGCGTGGAAGATTGGTATCATTCCCTTCAAAATTTCTTTCTCAGGGTCATCACAGGAGAGGACAGGGACTTGTGAAGTGGTTGCTGCTCATCGCTGCTGCAACAAGAACAAAATTGAAGAACGCTCTCAAACTGTCAAGTGCTCCTGCTTCCCAGGACAGGTAGCGGGGACAACAAGGGCTCTGCCCTCTTGTGTTGAAGGTAATATTACCAGGACCCTCTTTCAGCTCTCTTAAACTGAAATATTTCCTCATGACATGCATATATTACAGGTCAGAGTAGAGTTAGTTTCACTGGAGTCCACTAATACTGAGGCATTTAAGGAGCATAAGAGTGTGACATTTGACTGAGATGCTTTTTCCAAACAAGGCCTTTTTTGAAGTCCTTTTGTCTAAAAAGTGACCTTCTGCTGTGTTCGTCTCCCCCCCCCAGCCTCTATTGTGCGACAGAAATGGTGGTGTAAAATGGAGCCGTGTCTGCAGGGGGAGGAGTGCAGAGTCCTCCCTGACCTCACTGGCTGGTCATGCATCTCTGGAAATAAAGTGAAGACCACAAAGGTGAGCAGAGGGCCTGCAATAGTCTGAGGTTACATCGACACAATAACTTTTTCATCTTAAAACAATGTTTTAAACATTATTCACCCAAATCAATACTTTAGTACAAAATCCATTTCACTTAATGCATGCATACTTGTATCACACTGATTAATTATATACATACTGGAGCAACAGTAAAGCAGAGGATTAAGAGGAAAAAAGCAATGGCAAAAAGTTGCTTTGACAGCCATCCATCCATCCATCCATCCATCCATCCATCCATCCATCCATCCTCTTCTGCTTATCCAATTTAGTGTTGTGGGAGAACCCACATATGAAGGATGAAATCCTAATATTTTGGCTAACTGTAATATTTTGACTTAATTTTGTGATGAAAAAACCCACTCAGTAAGTGTACATCTATAATATTGTTTCTGCCAGTTTGAGACTATTCATAATTCTGGAATTTACAAACTAAAACTGAGTCTGTAGTGTCTGTCTATGTTCTCAGTCATCCAGCCATGCTAGTCTTCAGAGTTTGAAAAGAAGGCAGCTGGACTGATTCTGTATTATTTCCCAAAATCTACATTTACAGCTCTGTAGAGACTGAACTAGTTTGGACATGAGCCCTAGCGGTTGTAAAAATTACATATTTTAAAATTAAAATAGATTAGTGTGGGTGCACCCAGAGTCACAGTGGAAGCAGCCCTACAAAAGAAATAACACATAGTGACTTTAATTTCATACATGGTATTTATAGATGCTTAAATACAGTCGCACAAAAATTCATTTTCACTGTTCACTTTCATGAAAACAGGGTCTGACAAACTTGTGAACGCTCATCATAAAGCTTTATTTTAGTAAGCACTCCTTTGATGCTCAAAGATTCCACAATCAAGCATAATCACTGCTCCCAGTGCCCATATCAACCCCTTTGCTTGCACCAGGCACAGTGGGCTCAGAAACCCTAATTCTATAATCTGGTGAATGATGGGGCCAAGAGGACAAACATGAAATAAGCTGTGAACTAATACCAAAGCAGTAAAACCCATGTAATTAAATCTGACGACCAAAGGAAACCTCACTGTATTTAAATAAATAAATAAATAAAATGCACATTCTCAGAAGTTGCCTTTTTGATCAGCTGTATTCTATAAATGATTCATAGTAGAGAATATTTTATAGTGAGACAGACAAAGTGAACACAGGCAGCATATAGAAAGTGATCAGTGTCTACAGTAGTCATGTGATCATCAGATTATACTCCCAACAGAATAGAACAAAAGCACATACTTTTGTCCTTTTTGCTAACCCCTGCATTTGTTACTGTCACTGGGCTTTTTGAGCCTTTTGCTCACAGATCGGGCATACAGTTTAAAACGTGGTAATTTCTGAAACACTTTACTGGCTGCTTTACTTTACACAGTAAACAAAAACACACTGCTCACTTCTGGTTTAGCACTGTGGATTTTGCTGTGGAAATTAGCAGCTGTCTCAAAGAGATTTTTATCAGCAATATGTAGTGTACGCTAATGAATTTGCTTCCTTGTTCACTCATTCACTTCTCTGCATCTAATGGATGCTTAATAGCTTAGTAAGCAGTAAATTGAAATTATGCGTACTTAACATAATTTTACATCATCATTGACAGCTGTTTGCAAATTCTTGAGATAGAGAGTATTTCTCTTACCGCAGCACCACGCGCTTTCTTAGAATTTGGAGAAATCCAATCCCTCACAAGCCATTACAGATACTAAGCTATGATTGGGGTAATGAGTGGAGTTTAACGAGGGATAGATTGAAAATAGAACAAATTCGACAGTATTTAACTTTCTTTTCAAATGTGCTGAAATCCTTGTGATGGAGAAAAATAAAAATGTAATTTTCTTTTTTTCATTTATGTTTCATTTTCAGGTGACACGGTAGCAAGACAGAAGCTCCAGCTAATCAGTGCAAGCCCATACTGATCTGCCTCGGTCAACTTAAATAACATTACACTGTGAGGATAGTGAATGCCCCGTCAGATGGAGCACAGAACAATATAGATTTAATTAGATATGGCTCAGCTTTAAATTGCAGAAAATCATTATTTTAATTTGCTTTGTCTTGGAACAATTTTGGTTTGTGTTAATGCCACGGCGTAGAGAATCTATTAGCAATTGACCTGGGATAAAATGATGCAGCACCTTTTCCAATCCAAATGGACAGCTTTTGCAAAAGTCTATCATTGTGTTTTGTGCTTGATATTCTGGGCACATTGTGATGCACTCAATCAAAGTTTGGATGGGTCTGCTGGCAGACACTTAAAAAGAGATTTTGTGGATTTTCAGGAGGCAGAATGTGAATCCAGTCAGTGGCCTGTGACTCTCCCGAAGCAGAAGCCAACAAATACTGAGAAATTTATTATTATATAGCATTTGTAGACAACCCTGTCTCTTAACTTACTCTGAGTTTCATAAGAGGTCAGCTCCCTTTCCACAAAGAAGCACTCTCTCAAACACGGCACGAACACACACACACACACACATACATGACTATGCATACACAAAGGCTGCTTTTTGACTCCACTGGTTGGACGGGCCACCACCTGCAAGGCTGTGATGGCATGCACACAAGCATGAAGCTCTGATGCAAAACAAGGACTGTTTGAAATGCTAATCATGGGGAGAAAGGGGAGAGAAAAGAGAAGAGGAGCTTCTTCACTGCTGAGAGTCTTTACATCATGCTTTTTTTTTGTTTCTGTTTGTGCTCCTGTGGAGGGGACTCTGCTTATAGTAATGATGGGAAACACTGACAGTTCTCTGCCTTGAAGCAAATCGTAGCCACTAACATAACACAATGTTTACTTTTATTACCACTTCATCACTTGTCCTCTTTATATAAATAATATTCCTTCTGGACCCACCTCGATTGCCTCTCTTTTATCTCTTGAGTTCAGGCAGATACTTTGCAATTTACCTTTGAAATGAAGGGACCAAAAAAATGAAAATAAAAACACAAATACAGCAGCTGCAAATCATTCCAACTTCCAGCATTAGACTTGCATGCATAACAACCGCTGCAAGTTGAAAGCAGCTGAACTCAACATAAGATGTTTATGCATGATTTATATTTTACATATTATTGTTTTAGTAGTGACAAGAGTCTTCACTGAAAGGTCTGAAATTCAAGTGTTTACACGTTGGCTACCTTTGTAAGCGTTCAGGTTTAATTCTTCCTTAACTCTTGCAGTGCTGTGAATTCATTTTGTGGGATGGAATATGTAAATCTAAGATCATGTAGCGATACAGTATTCAATCACGCTGGATGTTTTTTACTGGTTTTAGATGACAGTAGTATCTCATGGAATCTGTTGTTCAAAAGTTCAACTCCTTTGTGTTTCTTCTTTTTCCTGGAAATTGTTTTTATAGCTCAGAAAATAATTCAGAGCATAGCAGTGAGAATAGAAACATAGGGCCTTTACAATGCTTTCCAGATGTAGATTATTATATGCATACATCTTAAGCAATGAATGTCGCAGACAGAGCACCATATGCCATGTTTATATTGATCTCATCGAGGTATATAAGGAATTCCACCTTTTTTTCTTCCTCAAACTGTTCTTTTTTCATGAGCTTGCACTTAAATGTGCCTGATGGGACGTTTTGAGATCCTTCTGATTTTGAGATTTAGATTTCTTTATTTGTGAGACAAAACCCTTCCTCTAAATCACTCTAAATGTGATATGCTTTTGAGTATTTTGTAGGTTCACTGGCTAGTTTTTAACCATTCTGACGGAAGTATTACAAAACTGCAGACCTTGTAAACTTGTCTGACATAGTTAGGACAAAGTAGGGTGATGGTGCTTTAATATTTGCACTGTTTCTGTGTAAAAACTACAGGTGCAATAAGAGAAACCATTTAAAATGTAATGCAAACCATTGTGTTCTATTTGGCTATACTGAATGAATATACTACATAGCCGTGTTGTGATTTAGTGCATTTGTTCAAGATATACAAAAGAGTAGTGATCTGCAATATTTATTTGTTTAATTTAGCTGCACGTATAACTCAAAAACTCCAAACATTCTGTGGTAGTAAACACAGTATCAAGGGGGTTTTGGAGTGTCAGACTGACAATATATGCAATCAGAAGCTACTACCTCAGGCATTAGAAACAAAAATTATCGTTGCAGTCACAACAGTTTTTAATAATTTGTCACTCTTGATTTTGTTCAATTTTGACAGCCGACGCTTCTCTCAATGATGCAAACTCTGGGAATAAACCAACAAATATTTATTTACTCTCAAACCCTTCAGAAATATGGATTGTGAACGCTATCTTGTTAAAGATGCTTCTCAGTGACTGATTTAACTCCTCAGGCTTGAACTGAAAATGAAGTTTACTCATAGAAAGATCATTGCAAGTTAAACCAAGGAGCTGGTTGAGTCCCACGGGAGTCTTTTCACTGTTCTTGCTCATTGAACCACATTGTACTTTTTGAATTTAAATTAAAATTGTATTTTTAAAGTTCCATAATTCCCAGACTGTTCTTGAACTGTTTGTGAATAAATCTTTAGAATGATCAGGAACTAAAATGGAAAAAAAGACACATCTGCTGGGAATCCCTACAATCTGCTGCATCTGTACTTTTTCAGAAAAATATACAGAATTGAACTATCATGAGTTTACATTGTAACATAATGTTTTGTCACGTACTGTTTCGTCATATTTCGTGAAATAGGAGATTTGTTTTTTAAAAAATTTCAACAGGAACTAACTTAGTGTAAAAAAAAGTTTGAAGTAGGGAACAGTACTTTATACCCCAGGGGGTTTTATGTCAACGGTGACAGCACACATCCTCAAATTTCTGCCTATATTCCTAAAATACCAGTAGCACTCACAGCTTTATTTTCTCTGATATATTTTCAAAGGAGCTGGTGTGACATTCATTAGGTAACTTTCAGATGTGTCTCAGATAAACTGTGATTCATACACACACTCACACAGGGTCTTAGGAAATTTCAGCGCTGCTTGATTACCTCTTATCTGAATAAAAAGTAAAGTCAGTCACTTTATCGCTATGCTTTTTCACAAATTAAGTTGAAGCTCTCTCGGCACCTGCCATCAAAACAAGAATCATATCCCCCCCAAAATAAAAATGAAAGCAGCCAAATGAGTTAATTAAGGTGGGTGTTATAGGATCTACACTCTTAGATGGGAGTAGCTGCACACACGAAATAAATGCTTTAAAAGCTGAGGCAAATAATCAGTAAATTATAAGAGATGAGAGGATTAAAGATCCACAAGATGAGGGGAAAAAAAAGTAACCTCACTTTTGAGATGTTATTCCAATGGAGTAAGAGAAAGCTCGAACACTTCTTTACACTTGATTCTCACAATTCAAACCAGACTCACAAATAACACGTTTCTGACGGCTTATATGATGGGAGTTTCCGGATGATATGTGACGGGGAACATTTCCTCTCTTGTGGCTGTCTGTTGGGGACAGTAGTTCATGTTCACTAATAGAAAATAAACTGTCCTGGGGCTCATGAAAAACATAATGGAAACACTGTTCTATTCCCCTTTAACAACTTTCACCTCATCTAGAGTTGACAGTTATAATAAAAAATGTAAACACACTTCTCATTCTCTGTGTATAACTGCAGAGTGTGCGTGTTTGTGTGTGTGTGTGTAAACTGAATTAGCCTTCTTTAATAAGAGACAGCTATACAGTAACGGCGACTTAAAGCAATGGTCTCAATGTAGTCTGGTCACAGCTCAGAGCTTCCATCTATTTGCTGTGTCGTTATGCAGACATACTATATCCAAAAGAGATTATATTTGTGCTTAATTAAAACAGACAGCTGAACAATTACACTTTAATGAACAAACATTAATTGGACACAATTAATGTTATCAGCTGTGTGTGTGATGTACTCATAGGCCTTTATGCCTCTTGGCTGCATGCTGCAGTATAGGCTGTTATGCACCCATAGTGAGAATAGAGAATTACACTGGTGATACTGATGCACTGTGTCGGGGGTATAACTTTCTTATTTACAGGTTTTATTTCTGAGATGGAAGGTGGAAAAATCATCTACTGGATTTCACTTTGTCATTGCTTGAACCCAAGTGATAATAAGACTTCACTTTACTGGCTCAATTACAAGTTACCAGTCAAATTTTGTTTCTCAAAAATCTTTCCATGTCCTTAACTCCTTATCCAGTTCAGGGTGACAGGGAGTAAGAGTTTATCCTGGCTGTCCCAGGGTGAGTCGCAGGGTACACTATTGACAGGCCAACAGTTTATCACAGGTCTAAGACAGAGGGATGGACAACAGTTCACACTAAGACCAATTAAGAAACACCAAACAACTTAATGAGGGTCTAAAATCTTTCGACTGTAGGAATATGCTGGAGAGAACATCTAAATTGACCACTGGTGTAAATGGTTGTCTTTCTTACCTAACAGTGGCTGTTTCTAGTATTTATTTAAGTATTTATTAGATACTAGATAATAGACATTTAAATAATAGAAAAATATAATACTTAAATACTACTTCCATTAATACATTTGATATCTTGATATCTAAGAAAGCAAATAAGTGTATTTCTGTCATAGTCCAGCTCTTTACATTAATGGGAGAAACAGAGCTTTAATCATGGTTTACCAATTTATTAACCAGACAAAGCAAAAACCATTATTAACTTTATGAGGTGTGTTTGTCAGTGTTATCAATGTGTCAGCAGCTGGGTGAGTGTTTCAGTGTAAAGTGAATGTCAATGTGTAGCATAAACCTAAAGTAACAAGCCTGATGCCAAGCAAACAAATAACATGGTGCTGAGTGAAGGAAGAGAGTAAGCAACTGAAAC
Organism: Oreochromis aureus; assembly: GCF_013358895.1. Taxonomy (NCBI): domain Eukaryota; kingdom Metazoa; phylum Chordata; class Actinopteri; order Cichliformes; family Cichlidae; genus Oreochromis; species Oreochromis aureus. Next base: position 11,811,236 of record NC_052961.1, on the reverse strand, counting down.
AGCCAGCGCTTAAATGCTCCAAGGAGACTGAGCAGGTGCTCCCAGTTGCTCTAATTAACTCAACCTACCAGGAACCTGCAAGGCAACAGAGAGGGACGGGCAGGGCCACGTAGCAGGCCCTGGCCAAGACGGCGGGTCGTCACATTTCTAAAATGTCTAAAGTGTTCTTTTAGAGACACAATTAGAATAATAAGAGAACAAAACATACTGTCATTGTATATTTGTTTGAGTGAGAAAATGAAGGTTTTGGGTAGCAGTTTTGTTTTAATCAGCTTGCATTTAAATTAGAAAAATGTTTTTTTTCTCAAAATTCCCATAAAACAAATTTTCCCTTTACTTGCATCTTATCGGCGTTTTAGGGGCAAACAAGGACAAAAGTGTAACTGTGTAATGAGCGCCTTTATCCCCTGTCTGAACTGTCGACATATGATGTCCCCACTGAAAACACACTTGAGCAAGGACCATGTGTTCAGCTTTCATATTATGACAGCCTAATTTTCAAAACTATTTTTAAAGTGTTTTGTATGGGTAATTGTGATTTACTGTCACTCTCCATTAAAGTCAAGAATAAGGGTGAGGCCAGGGTGCTGGGGAGGAAAATAACCCACAGCAAGACACCGCAGTCAGGGAGAAGGATCGGAGACGAGTTGGTCGCTGCTCATTTCACATCCTTTGTCTCAACGGATGACGGTCACATTATGTCACTGTCTACTCTGAAACATGCAAAACACACAGAAATCTTCAGATACGCGGATATAACCGCACTATTTTTCCTGAATAAAAATATATATATATCTATTTAAGGACCAACACTGTGAATGGGGAATTCTAACTCATTTCACTGTTAACATGAGAAGTCTTTCCAGTATCTCCCAAAGGCACAACAGTTTTCATTTTCAAGGCTCAGACATTAGAAACTAAACCACCAGCCCAAATCCAACATAAATAATAAGAGCACACAACACTCTTACTCAGCCTGTAGGCAGTTCCAAGTCATGATAAGTCTGTTCAGCTTCCCCACAAAGCTAAACCATTATACTAAACCTATTTTTGCATACCTGTAGTTATTGTGTACTATATGCTTTGGTGTTCACAATAGCCTGACAAAAGGCAGGGGAAGCTCATCTTTAATTCAAGGCAGGTTTTCTCTCACAGAGATAAATCCTCTTCCCACTTATAAGGGTGTGTGAGTGGGGGGAGCATGGGGGGCGGGCTCCAAGTATTCATCTCTCTATTGAGCAATTATTTAGCCTACCTGTATCCTCTGCAATTTTAGAGAAGGATTCAATTTTATGTTTCTTTTAGCCATTTAGCTGCTGCTCTACCCAGAGTGACACTGAATTGCTAGAACTGATCCTCTGCCATAATGACGGTGTTCCAGCGTGCAACATATGGCCAACACTTGTCACGTTCATTTCCAGACAGTCATGTAGCAGGTTGCACCCTACTCACATAAGCACACCTGGAAACCAAGCATTCTGTCGCATGTTATCACCACAACACAATGTGATTCTGCTGGAAAAACATTTTTACGCCTCTGATTTAATTTCCTCTTGTTTGCCAGCATGAATACTTTAAAAAAGTCATCCCTGCAAAAATGTAAAATGTCAGCCGAGTGCCTCTGCATTGGTTTGATATAACTTGATATAAGCTAGTGGAACAGACACTGTGCCAGTGTCATTGTAAATCTGTCTATGTTTTCTTTGTGTGATCAAGTTGTTATTCCTTTGTGAGGACCTAACGGCTTGAAAGGCCTGGTATTCTCGGCATGAATCATTTAGATGAAAGCCTGAGGAGGAGGGGGGAAGGAGCATGAGGCACCTGATGTCAACTTTAATTAGAATCCAGTTTGGTCCGCGTTACCTTGACTTTGAAATCCTAGAGTCCTGCAGGGGAAGTGGAGACAGTTCCACGGTTACAGGATGTGATTAGACTGGGTAATCTCGGCGATTGCTCGATGCCACAGAAAACCACTGCAAAAACGAGTTAATAACTTTCACTTTGTTAAATGCTTTTTTCCACAGTATGCACTCCATGCCCCGCAGTTTCTCGTATATTTACTGAGTGCAACAACAGCTGCAGTTGGTTTTTCTAGTATTAATTAACAGGCAAGCCCTGCACTGATCTTCGCACAATCAGATAATTATTGGTGCGTGGGGATTGTCTTGATAGGAATTATTACAAATTTAAAAGCCTATCATCATTCCCAGTTGTTCAAAGTTGCACCTTGATATTCATGAAAACAGAAAAAGTGACTTCCCAGTGCAGACAGTGGAACATGACTAGACTCGCTGAGTGTTTTGAATGAAATGTGTCTTTAGAACAAACCCATGGGAGCTCTAAATCCCAGGATGTCCCTGGTGCGTCATAAAAAGAAGTCAGGGCACATCACCATCACTTGTGTCTTATTTCTCACTGTTCTGCTGCATGATGTGAGACATCAGGGCCTACAGCTTCAGCCCAGAGAGCCACTCCACAGACAGACAGAAAAAAGGAGGCTGCTGACATCCTGCGCACTTTATGCCCGTTTAGCAATCCCATGTTGGACATGCAACATTGTTTCAAATGCTAGTTAAAAGTCTGGAAGCCTGGGGGAAATAAAAGAAAGACCTAAATAATATGTTCATGAATTCATTGAGCCATGTATAGCAATCACTGCTGGCCCTGCTGCATGTTGTAATTTCAGTACAATAGATGATGGACATTGTGCTGTAATTTGGCATCTGTGATTACGCTGCAGTCTCAGTGCGGACTGAGCCAAAAATTAACACGTGCAAGGACAGCAGGAAAAAAAAGAGATGTCTCTCTTAATACAGCCACACCTGGATTTACAGTAAAATGCCGTCCCTTTAAAAAACACATTCTTTGTTTAAAGGTCTTCACTGAATCAAATCTCTGCTTTGTATGGCAATGAGTGCAAATTCTAGTCATAATCACAACAGGTAGCAACCACTATGGCTGAGTGTAGTTGCTATGCAAACAACCTCTCCATGTTTTTCATTGAGAGTCAAACTGTTGTCTCCCTTCCTGGCTAGCTTGTATTCAACCTAATTTTATACTGCATTCTTCCATAAGTCTTTTAAAATGTTTTAAATTTAGGTTTGGTTTGTAAATTTTACTACTTAGAAAGTCAAAGAATTAATTTTTACTTTTAACATTGGAAGCTGTATTTTTTTTAAGGATATTTATATAAACCCCCCAAATAAATTAATATTCCATAGACTGCAGTGGTCACTACTGTGGTGCATGCAGCTACTTTTCAGTGTTTTATATCTGGGCAAACTTTATCTTTTCTAGACAGAAAGTAGATGTCTGTGAAATATTATAAAAATACCTTTGAAATTGTGACCTCCCCTGTATAAAGGGCAAAATATAAAGAATTGTTTTAAGTAATTTATAAGGGGCAAAGGCCACAAACGGGGAAAGGATTTTATGTAACTCATGGGAGTGATTTTTGTTCAGTGCTACATGAAATAATATTGTGTGTTTTATCTTAGTTAAGACTCAGACGAAATCATTCTTGAGTTTAAAAGTCAAATAAAACATCTATGTATTAATATTTTTATCTAATAGATGAGTGATCCAGAGTATTCTAATGAGCGCACAAGCTGTGCTTTTCAAGAGAGCTGAATATCAGCGGAAAGCAGAAAATAATGAAACAAGTGGAAGGTCCAGGAAAAAACAATTTTTCCTGAAGATGGATGACACACTGCACAGCGACAGCAGCCACGAGTTCCTCCTGGAGTAATTCCTGAGGGAGCGAGGCTGTGAAAGCAATGGCCAGTATCCCACTGAGTGCTGCATCAAAATGTTGTAAATACAGGGGAGCAATGCCTGTTTGCCATTTATTCATGTGCGATTGTCTTGCCTGTACAGGGAGCAAGAGTGACTCCAATTAATGACCTGTGTGTTGAGCTGAAAGAGGCTTCTGTGAAGGGTTGAATACCACATTCTCAGAAAAAGCAATTGTGATTAAAGAAATAATATGATATTTTGGAAAATATGCTTATTCTTTTAGATATCCATAAAGCTTAAATTTAACAAAAATAACTAAATATTCATAGGCTGTGGGAGGAGGACCTACCAAACAAATAGGGATCATAATAATCCTAAATAGCAACACAGGACATGCTGCTTAACTTTAAAAAGAAATGAAAACTAACCTGTCTTTATTCCAATGTAAGAAGCTCTGCTAAGCAGCACCTCCATAAAACTAAACACTGAAACGAATGTCAGTGTCCCCGAAAGGTCACCGTGACTCCACGAATCACTCCTCTTTTTAAAAAAAGTCCTGATGTGTCTTTGTCAATGCCTGTCCATATGCTAACACAATCTAACATACATTTTATTAGAATTAAAAATCCTCTGTTGTTTTTACCAAAAAAACTTAAAATCATGTGACATCTGAAAACATCTGGAAACATATTAAAAGAAAGCAAAACCTGAATTTTTAAATCCACAAATGCGCAAGCCAGTTTGAAACAAATGAATCTCAAGACTACTGTTTGCACTTTGGAGAATATAGAAGTATAATGTTTCTGTAGCGTTAGTTACACTGTAGGCTCAGAGACTGTATATAAAAGATGGATGTAGGCGTTGTGATTATCACTCAGAAGTTTAAAGTTTAAAGACTTGAGATAAGCATTATGCTTATTGTCTAATTAGCTTTTTTCTACTCAGGAGAGAAGAAACTGAAGTGTGCTTACGTCCATTCCCTAAATGACACCCTGCTTTAGTAACTGTTTTACTTTAGGTTTGTGTGCAGTTTACGAAATTACATCACACTATATTAAATAAGGCATAAACTAGTGATAGAGGCCATAAACTCATCAGCTAAGCGCTTATTGAGGCTATAAATTAAATTGGAAATGCAGTTAATTTCTCCCAGACTCATTTCTTCTAGCGTTATATACAAGCACGATTTCTTTTTGTTTCTTTCTTTTGCAGTTGGAGGAGTTGCCCCCTGCTGGCTATAAGAGCGAATGCCATATTGGTTTCACTTTTCCAACCTGTGGGTTACATCCATCCTTTATATATAAGTCAGTGTGTGGGTTACAGCTAGAGCTCAATTGGCTATTAGGAGTTTCTTTTTGAAGTTGACCAAAGAATGTGCACACAGCTGTAACTACATTGCTTTGATATCAGAGAAAACAAGGGGAGGCGAGTTCTAAGTGTCATTTTTTCCCCCCTGCGATTTCTCAGTCGACTTGTGGATGTTTATTTGTGATGCACATAACAGTACAGAAGTGATCATTTCCTCAGGAAGTGTGAGGTGCACTGGATCTAAAATATCATTTTTGGGGGGCTTTGTGTTCATGTTTTACTGAGTGGCAAAGATGCACTCGCATAAGTAACAGGAACACTGACTTTAATGAAACTTCAGCACATATCAATAGATGGCTTCATATGTACAGTATTACCATTTGAATGATCCAACACAAATAAGGCATTTCAAGTTTTGGAAATGGTTTAACTGGTTTCACATGTTTTGGTGAATCAACAGGTTTTAGGGTAGCTGACATGTCACCAAATTTAATTGGTAAAGCAATTTAAGAGGTTATCAAAGGCATACACGTACCACACAAACAAATGGCAAAATGTATCAAGACACACAAGCAGTATTTGTAAAACATCTTCTTCATAATGCATTTGTTTCATCCTAACATATTATACGTGAACTCATCAGACTTTGGCTCTTTTGTGGGTTAGAAGGGGGGAAAATTCACCACCACCATAAATAGTTCATGTACACAATGAAGGACAAACAAATTATGTACAATGTTTTTCCTCTAATATTAAAAGGAGTAAAGAAAATCCTGAGGGCTGTCAGCTTCTGCACTTGCTCATCCCATGTCCTTTGATATATTCCTCTCCTGTTTGGTGCTTCGTAGTACACATCTGTCTTACTGATGTCTACGGAGGGACGTCAGATTCTCTCCAGATATTAATCCAAATGCACAGACAGTCTCGTTCTGTCTCAGAGTTGGAAAAAAAATGGGGAAAATGTATTCATTACAAGGTTATGATGAAGTTTCCTGCAGGCAGCTTGGAGCATCGGTATTTTCAGGAGCCTTGAGCAGAATGTGCTTTATGTATTCTACATCTTTTTACACTTTAATTTGAGAAGTGTCTGCATTTCTTCAAGCAACAATAGGTTCATTGTCTCTTGCGTTAATTGGTCCTACGACAGCGCTGAAATGAGAAAGAAAGACACATTTAGAGGGCTATATGCTAAGAGTTAATAGCACAGAAGAGAGCGTAAATTCTGTGTTTTGCTCTTCGCTCAGTTCAGAAGTTGGAACAGTTGGGAGAAATTAATTAGTAATCCAGTTTCCCAGTAAGCTGACCTGCAAATTATCCTCTGCACCCGAGGTCTTTACTTGCATCCCTTCCGCAAAATGCTAATATGTTGATGTTGTGTATGGCTGAGTGTTCTGACAAGAAAAATAAGGAAGAAATTAAGAGGTTAGACTCAGTTGTTAACAAGTCAATTTGCACTGAAAAGGAATCCTGCAAAGTTCACCGTTTTGCTGATGCCACGGAGAGAGTCACTGAATGCTACACTTTTCTTCCACATTTCTGCTATAATATCACGAATCCTGCGGTCAAGAGAGGTTATCTTACCCTTGTGGTTTTGATCTTGTTCCCCGCATAACACATCCAGCCTGAGTTGTCAGGGAGCGTCTTACATTCCTCCCCCTCCAGGCAAGGCTCCATCTCACACCACCACTTCCCAATTACTATGGATGCTACAGGCAACAAAGACAAGAGAAATAACATAGTAGGCAAGTAAAAAGCCCCAAACTGAAAAAGCCTGAAAGCACAGCTTTGGTGGTTAGGAGATTTAAGGTGAAGTTGTCTAATTCTAATTATCTATATGTTACGTCAAAGGTATCGGTAAGTAATGTGGCTGTATTTGATAGATCTATATGCTTTGGACAACACGTTTTGGTGCAAAACTATTGCATTACATTGTATATCCTTTAAAATGTGGCCTCTTTATTAGATGCAGTTATACATTAATACAGAGGCTGGAACTCAGGCTTTTCATTGAGCGTAGGGATTGGTAGGTGTGACTGGGACTTGACTTTAATGCACACCATATCCCTGCCATCAGAAGAGAAAATTGCCTTAAATACAGGGTAAGTAGACAGTAAATGGTTTGCAATGTGTGACAGAGGAAAAGAATGTGTCAGAGCTGACATAGAGAGCGCTCAAATATCCCTCAGTCTGCTCAGATATTGCAGTAATATTTGCAAAAGGATTTAAGATAAAAGCTGCAGGTGAGAGGTTTCCTAAAGCCAATATGTGTTTTAGTTGTGTCAGACCCCGACACCAAATTCATTTCTTACGAAGCATTGAGCGTGTGTAGGAGACATTTGTCAAAGCATGTGTAAAACCTTCATGAAATATCCACAAGGTGCATATTTAATCAACACCTATTTTGTCTGTGTCTCTTTGCCTTATTCTATTTTTTATTTCTGCACTCTTCCCTGAGGTGCGCTACATTCGGCAGATGTATTTGACTGTCTTGTGTCGGAGTAAAGCTTACCCCTGCAGGAACCTTCTGCTGTCTGTCAGCAACACAATTTGTATGTGGCATTATCACAGGTAATGTTAATCTTATTTGGGACAAGGCATTGCACGGGTGACTTCAGCCTTTTGAGAGATTTGCACAAATCTCTGTATCTTTATAAAACATATTTTGTGTGTAAAACAGAACATGCTTGGTAGAATTCCATTTTTAAAAAGGGGGAAGCATCCTATTCTTGCAAAGCAGTCACACACAGAATAAATACCTTTCCCTCGTGCAAACATAGGACAGAATTAGTAAAGCTGATATTGTAGATTAACCTGATATTTTTTCTTCTTCTTTGGTTATAAAAATACTCACCATCAACACATGAAGGCCTGTTTCTAGTGGTTCCAGCTACCTTCCCCGGCAGACAGGAACACTTGACCGTCTGTGACCGCTCCTCAATACGATTCTTATTACAGCATCTGTGAGCAGCAATTACCTCACATGTGCCCCCTTCTGATAAGAAAGAAAGAAAAAAAAAGGGCTACATTTAGCCATTAAGTTGAGCTGCATTTGCTTTCTAAACGCTTAACTCATTAGTGGACATTTGTGGATTCACTGCTGGAAAGTTACTAATTTAGTTGAGCTCCGTGTTAACAATTATGAGGTTACGTGAGTAGTTTACACTAATCTTGCTGTTTGGAAGGAAATATTTCTGTTCACCTACATTTAACTGATGATTGTCGCTTGATTAATCAAAGAGACAATTATAAGGTTTTTAATCAACAGCTGTGTTTTCAAGCATGAAGTGTCTTGGGGAGCAGGTTCTCCTGTGAAAGCAGACCCATTTTAAACCTAATGAAGGTCATTTTAAACATAGTTATTGACAAAATAGGTTTTCTAAAGATGCTATTTAGCTTTCTGAATGGAATAGCTTTTTCCCCAAATATCATGATATTAATAATATCAGATTCACAGTGAATTTATTACATCTTTAGTTTTGCTTTAGATAGTACATATAACCACATATGATAAGCTTATAAAATGCTTTGGATTGTCCAAGCTTGCTTCCACGTGACTCTTTATTAAAAGAGCGGTGTCTGGGCTGGACCCCTTGTTATCTTTCAGATAACTATGATTTTAGCTTAGATATATAAAATACTCATATATATATATTTCTATATACATAAATATGGGTTTGCATGAGTCATTTGTACTGTGTCATAATTGAGCCCCCTTATTTTTTCCCTATAACTGTGGTAACATTGTAGTATTGGCACTTTTTGTGAGCAAAATATCTGAACAGGGCTTCCAACAACAACTGTCATATTTATGTTTCTGCTCATGATTTTGAATACTTTAAAAATGTCCCTTAAGGTACTTGAAAATGATGTATCTTGTGTTTAATCTACAATGTCCATATTCATGAATTGTTTGTTTTTATGCAGCAAGATAACAGTAAAACATCACAGAAGTTTGCCGTAAACCAGAATAATCATTCCTGTGCTTTACAGTCTTTGAACAAGCGAAGCCCCTGCAGCTTGGCGAATGTGAAATGACGATGAAGAGATGTGTGAGAGCGGGCAGAAAAAAGACATCTATTAGCAGGAGGAGAGGCCTGCTTCAGGGTTATCATGAATATGAACACTGCATCCACCATGCAATTATCGCCAAACTACTGGCTTTGCCCCGAGGGATGTTAGAACTGGACGAAACGGACATGACCCACCTCGGCCTCTGGCCTCTCCCACCCACTGCGCTCAGAATCTCCAACATATGAGAGCTGTGCAGCAAAGGACCATCTGACAATTACACCCATCAACATGACACAAGATCAAGGAGGTTGCAGAGAGAAAGAGCAGTGAGAGGGGGAAAGTATCTGGTATACTGCCAGCAAAGTGATTTGAAGTAATGTTTGACAATGAGCTGTGGGTTTGTGAAATGTGTCATGGCTAGATTTGCATATATTGCTTCACTGCATTTGAATATTTTGGTTAGTGAGGTCCTCTTGATTCCTAGCAGTTTCTTCGAAGCTTTGGACACCATCTTAGCAGAAAACCTGATGTTGTTAGGTCATTGGACAGCATCACATCACTGCAATGAAAGTAACCATAAAGTAATCAAAAAAAGCCATGGGGTCGTGATAGTTGTGAGATGATTCAAAGACCTTTCTTTCACCTTTCTTTGAAACTTTTGCTATTGCATATAATCAGTGATTGAATACTTACTAAGTTGTAGTTAAAAAACAGCATTAATTAAGTAATACTCAACCAACTGTTTCATTTGTTTATCAAGAGAAAATAACAAATATTTGCTTGTTCTAGGCTCAACGTGCAAGAAATGGTACACTGAACTGGTGAAGGGATATCTTTTCTCACTAATTAAAGCAAACAATGAGGAAATGGTTCATTTTACAGTTTGACTACCATCTGACTGTTGTTGCATGCCATAAACCCTTCTTTCAGGGTGACATGGTGCTCACACTGAGCTCTGAAACTGAAATATGAAGAGGTTGCGTGATAATTTTGGGTCACTTCTAAATAAAGGAAGAAAAAAATGTGATTGTAGGGATTCAGTTTTTAAATGGAAACCAAATTCATTGATAAGGCAGCTTAATTTTTTTAAAAAAGGAATAAGATAAATCTTGTGAGTCGTCATCTAAGTTCCGGTGGGGATTAACCAACACGGCTCCAGGTGACCTACTGGGTAAAAGTAGATCACTGAACTTCTCACTGTGATTCTCTCATTTTTACCTCATTGCATTAAGAGTCATCATTATCTTTTCTAAGTGTGTAAAGCTTCAAAAAGTCAGATTGGTATAAACTTAATTGAAATTGATTCAGGATTCAGTATTTCTCCTGGGTTGATATTCAGCATATTTGCAATCCCTGGTTGTGAATCTGCTCTTGCAGTAGCAGAAGCTAGTTCTGTTTATTAATAAACAGAACTAGCTTCCGATTAAGGGACAAAATGAATAGTAACATTTCAGACCATGGGAAGGATAGAATTAAAAAAGTTTGTCATTTTCTCGCTTCTTGCCAAGTCTGTTGAGCTTCTTTGGGTTATCATAACTCCAGGTTGTATCTTTCAGAAAACATAAACAGCCTTTGGTTTAACTGAAAAATATCCAAATTCTGTAGCCAGTCTGAGCGAATATTGCCTGCTGTCTGATGCACTCAACAAAAGGGCATGTCTGCACAACGTTAATCGTGATGTACCAGTGGAAGCAGTGGGGCATCATTTGAAAACAACAGCCCACAGGGGTTTGTTCTTCTTAATGCATCTCCTTAATTGCATAAGACAGCCCCAGATTTCTTCTTTGATCTATTAAAAACACTATTCAACAGAATTAACTTGCATTGCTTGTTGCTACCAAGCACAGCAAAGAATAAGGATACTCTATTTTTGGAAATCATCACCTCCGAAGAATACATTAAAATCGAATAAAAATGCAAATCAGCGTGGTATTTCCAGCTGGCAGGTGTACTGGGTACCTTTAAACAAAAGCTAAGCTTACACTGATGAACGCTCTTCAAGTTCACCCGTGGTTTCAGCCTGCAAGTACAACACGCTGCATGCTCCGAGACCCCATCATTGCATGATAAATATTGCAGAAGGAAACGAAGGATAACATGGCTGGATATGAATGCTCTCTTCAGGTAAGGGCTGGAGTCATGCAAGGGTATAATTGTTTTCTGTATTTCCATTTCTCCTATTATCAGTCTTCCAAATGACAAATGGCTTTTGGCAGTGTGTGTGTCTGTCAGTGTGTGTGCGTGCTCATGGTTGTATTGTCTCTACAAAAACATTTTGATTGACAGGGAACAAGGGTCACACAGAAATTGTCATTCATCAGGTCAGAGGTCACAAAGAAGAAGGGTCTCAACTGGAGCTGCCCTGATTTTGCTGCCATGCTCCCTGCTCCTGCCTCTTCATTACTATGGGCCAGGAAACCTGTATAACCTGCACTCAACAGGGCACAACTCATTTTCAGGCCTGGAAGAGCTGGGGGAAAAAAATCATTCTGCTATATTGTGGTAAGATTTACTGTTCCCGGTGTTGTTTGGTTTCTTATGGTGATTTATTGCATATGCTGACCTTTGTTGATCTGTTATGAGAAATAAATCCCAGAAACAATGAACATGCTTTTGATTGTCTTTGGCATTTACTAATTCTACAGTTACAGATACAATGTAAATGATTAACAATGAACAGGACATCAATGATACTGAAATATTTACCAAATTAAGCACAGAATCACACATCTATTTCACCAGTTTTCTTCGAGCATATGAGATAAATGTTTACATTAATACTGGACTGTATTTAAGAATAACTACATTTACTCAAGAGAGCAAAATCTATGCAGCATAAGCTAAGATTTTACTTTTTCATCCTTGTAAGAGTCTAATTTGATCCTATATTTGCCAGAAATCAATTTACATCTTTCATTAGCTGCTGTATGCCTAAAAAATGAGAGCGCTGCTAAGCTTTAGAGTACATTAGATCAGAGCTGTTTTATCAGCAGAAATAACTTTTAAATTCTTCTCAGCTGTTGTTTTTTTTATTTCATATTAAAAGTACTAGTCATACTGTACAACTTTGTGCCTTCAGTGCAGCTAAAGGACCTGTCTTCTGTTGTGTTACTGCTTTATTGCTTGTGTTTGTGTTACACTTTTATCAGTCTATTACTTGATATTCAAAGCACTTCTAGAGCTTCTTCCCTATGACTTTATACATTTTCACATTTAGTTTAACATCTACAAGCCATATAATATGATCAAAGGGTCCAGGAGAGCTACAAATGGATCTAATGGTGAGATCATTACCTTAAGTACTATACAGAAATGCGCTATTTTACTTGTAGAAAAATAACTGAATTGCAGATGCAGTTTTGGAAGAAATATTTATGTCTTTTTCGCCCAAAAGCAACATACTGGTTTCCAAGGTCAAGAATGAATTAAAATACCCTATAGCCAGCAGTAATATACAATAGATCTATCTGATGTGTTCTTATATTCTTCTCATACGCTGCAGAAGTAAAACATTATCAACACTTTCCTGTCTCACCCAACTTTAGAGCTTCTCAACGTCAGAAAAATGATACCAAAAACTCATAAAAGAGGGGAAAGCAGAAAGGTTGAGGACGATTCGTTCTGGACTCATCCGAACTCCATGATTTTTGAAGCACCTAAAGCTTGCTTTATGTCTGCAAATCAAGATGTAACAGCGTGTTGATAGCTAATGTAAAATCAATTTAATACTGATTTTGTGAAACGTAAAAAACAGAAAACAAAACATTTTTCTAGCACTCTAAACAACTCCTCACTGAGGGTTCTGTGTAGAACAAGTTTACCACATGGAAAATTGTCAAAACACTTAAATGTAATGCTATTATCTACACAAATGACAACACCTGGCATCAGCAGCGTCTCATCTGCTCAATGGACAGCAAGTGTCGTTCAGTCAATGCTCTCCGGCACAATGAGTCACGCTGGAAGCCAACAACACTGCATCGAAATTCGATGAGTTATGGACAGCGAGCCTGGTTGAAGGCAAATGCTGTCAAATCATGCGTGACATGAACGCGTAGCACCAATTCTGAATTTCTGTGGATCTGCGGTCCTGCCTGCCTAATGAATGTGAGCAGGGTTCATGTGGGACCAGTAAATGGTTCTTCAGACGTGATGAAACAGCTATTGCGCAGAGGAAAATGGTCAGTTTATCTCAATAGAAATGTCACTACGCAATAAGTATGCAATGGCTCGCTGTCTACTGTAATGAGCCCAGACTGTGGGGTTGTCTCTGGAGACACTGATAGCAAGTATACCCTCTGAATGACAACACTCCTCTGCCATCTGTTTCAGGCATTCAGAACTGTGTATACATGAAAAATGTTATATGTGTAATTCATATAGGGAGTCTGAACACCACGATTTAATGGACAGTGAATATAACCGAAAGGAAAGCACTGAAAGTAGTCACTGTTACACTCCATATACAAACCAAATGGAAAGCCTAAGGGACTCAATTTAGCAGATAACCAGTTTCTCTCCTGGGGCTTTGGATTCCATTGACTGGCAGCCGGTGGCACTCTGTGTACACCCTGTTCTGAATGTGTATGCTTGCACAGTGCACAAGTGCCATGTGACAATATATCTTGATAACTGTATGACATCTGAATAACTCCAAACAAGCTCAGAGCTGAGTCCATGTCACATAGAAGTCCCTGGAAAGTCCGTAGTTCCTGTGGTTAATTATTTTGTAGCTCAAAAGTCATTTATCAGAGACAGCGGGTCCTGATTTCCCAACCACAGAAGTCCACGTTTTAGAGCACCATGCCTGTCACCTATTAATGGGAAATGCATCCAAGGTGACCCTTAATAGGCTTCACTTTCTCTGTGCATGCTCTCTGTAGACATCCAAGCCAGCAGGGTACAGCAGTTCTGTTGCTGACAGGAAATGGGAGCGCCAGATTAGAGAATGTCAAATTAATGCAGATGGAAGACAGTGAGAGGCACAAAACATGTGACTGCATGGTGTCAAATTGAGTGTCTATTTTTTTCCCTGCCTTCTGCAAAAACATCTGAAATCCCTGCAGTACTGTTGTTATTCTAGACATAAATGCTGGGGTGAAAGTGAGTGACATATTGCTCGATACACTCCGAGACAAATTTGTTTTGAGTCTGGAGAAAATGCAGAGGAGTTGTTGCAGTGGTGTAAATGAGATTTCAAACAACGCTCGAGTAAATTTGAGAATTGGAAATGTTTTAAGAATTAACAGAATTTGTCAACAGCTTTAGGTATTAATTGCTATCAATGAATATTTAGGTTTATCTTCTTTTTCTTCTTTAAAACACTTGCATGTTGTAAGTTTACAAACGTGTGCGCATGTGCTTGATAGAAAGGGGGTATCAACACTACCATTTTCTACTCTGAAAAGGCAATGTCCATGACAAATAAAAGTACAGATATTCATGAAATATGCCCGGTGGTTTTGACAGCATGTCACGCAAGAAGGCCGTTAGATTGGTCTTGTGCAGTGGGCCAGACATGGGTGATACTTTATTGAAATGCCAAATGACTACTCACAGTGCAGAGTGTGGTTTTGTTTTAAGATGCATGAAAACTGCATGCAACAAAAGAAGCAGTGAGTAGTGGAGAATGGGTTTCTCATTTGCATCTGAGCCTCAAAGTCTGTCGTCTCATGTTGTCACATGCAAGACGGGACCGGGACACTGGCGACACCGTGGTCCTGATCAAGGATATTCTGTGCTATTTTGACTCTTCAGTGAGTTGGTCCCACACATGAAAAAGGCCAGTGGTTATGTGTTTTTTATGGTGTGGCATGTTGAGCATGACAGCAAAGTACAGCAAATCACACAGCAGCTTTCATGCCCATTAAACACACATAAAACAAGCTATGCTGTTGTTGCACACGATTACTGCAGAGTTCTCAGAAAAGGAGCGCATAGCAAAGAATGCATTGTAAAAATATGTCTTCTGTCAGTGTGATGTCATTCATTTTTAAATGTCAAGCTGTTCCTGTCCTTCTATCTAGCTTTTTTTCCCTCTAACTCGCAAATGTCCAGAACTGGTATTTCATATTTTTAGATCGCTTGCTCAGATGAAAGAGTTGCATTCAGCGAGAAGAAAAGGAAGGAGAGATAGAGCCAAAGCAGAGAGCCTTTAGAGAAAGGCTGTTCGCCTCTGATGTGACTGCTGGCCCTCTCACTGCCAACCAGACAATCCACCCTGGGTGCCGATGTGCTAGCAGCATGTAAACTGTGTAACATGCGTAATGCAAAGATTAAATGACCTTTCCTGACTGTTCTCTCAAGAGACAGTGGCGATTATTATGTAGGAGTGCCGATAAGGGGAGAAATATGGCAGATATTATCTTTGCTGGCAGCCCGTGCCAAAGGATCAACATTTCAAACACATCTTCCCGCCATTAAGGATGATATAGGACATTTGTTTTGTATATTGAAACATTTTAAATGCATGCATAACACGCTTTAAATTAGACATTGTAGACGTGTTCACTTCACTGACTGCCTCATAAAGTTCTTGTTAAATTCCTCGATACTGGACCAGATTTTAATGTAGACCCGTAAAAAGCACTGTCTTTTTTATTGTAATTTAATTTCTTCTAGTGATGCACGACTTGAAATGTCTCATTTAGTCTCTCCGTCATGTTCTTCATATTTGACAAAAACATAATATCCCCACTTTCGTCCCCCATTTTCACACGTGCATTATCCAGTCTCTGCAGGAAAGGTAATTGGATCTGTAGTGTAAATATGCCAGAAGACTTATGGCACACCAAGGAGATATTAGGAGCAGAAAAAAAAAAAAATAAAATCTGCATGAGAGCCTGATAAACTCAATATTAATTACTTTGCTTATTCCTAATACTACCCTCCCCCTTGGAACCAATTAGCAAGTTGAGATGCTTCTTTTCAGTTTAATGAGGTCTAAGTAATGATAATGAATTTCATATTCCTGCCAAGCATTTAAAATAGGCTACCACAAAGGCAATGCCATGTGAAATGATCTCTCAAGCATAATTCCCAGTCTGCAAGAAGTATTTCCTTCATTGAAAAAATCAAAAATGTGTAAATGAGGTCCCATTTTTAACACTACAAATACAGAGCATGAATTAATAGAAGTAATATTTCTTCACCACGATGCTGTTTGGGTACCACAGGGGTGTTAGTTAAAAGAGACTCTAAATCTGCAGTCCCAGTTTTAGCGAGATGATTTTTTTCAACTGGATCATAAAATCCCCAGCATCCAAAGTCCACAGCAGCTGGCCAACAGTGAAGTGACAAAATCATCTAAGGAGCAAGACGAGCCTGAGGTCTGCCACACCTCAAAATCCTTTCCAAAGAGAAAAAAAAGCCAGGCTTTGTGACAAGGTCTACATCTCTACACACCCACAATGTGGCTAAGCTGGAAAACTAGTCACCAGGGTAGAATTTTACATTGGCAGGGAGTGCATCCGCCGAAGCAATCCTCAGCACACAAGAGACAAGAAGGTCTGAACTTGCTGATATAATATTTACAAACTCTGGGGGCAGGAGCTATCACTAATTCACTGGTAGTTTTTGATTCCTGGGGAAAATGTTGAATTAAAGTGAACGAGTACTCACACATGAACACTTGTGCAACCACTGACATCAGCAATTACCGTGAAGTGCCGTGATGGTGGGATCCTTTCCAATGTGAAGGCTTGTTTTGATTCACTGACATAGGAACAAAGGATAAAAAGGCTGAATTGATTTTTTCATGTCATTAATAATGAGGAATTTGAAGTGCTGTCACGGTGCCTGGCAAAACATTTACTGTAGTCTATTATCCTGTAACTCAGTGGGCTTACGGGCCTCTAAAAGGGGGCGACATTTTTGGCTAAAAACAACACAGAGCCCATCTATGTGGCTGCAAAGTGGTACTCGCTTTCCTCTTATCATCTTATTAAAATAATGGTTCCAGAGAATACAGGTTCACAGCCGCAAATTCAAAACCAAGATATGAAAAAGAAAACAAAGAGAAGCCAAACAACTAGCAGAAGGCGCAAAAATGAGCAAAACAGCAACCAACATACACAAGAAGAGGCACAAAGTAAAAACCAAGATATAAATAGAATACAAAATGAAATGCAGTAATTTTTTTTTTTCAGTTTGGGCGTCTTGCCCTTGGGAGTTCTGGGGGCATGTTTGTGTCCAGGGTGCCACTAGCTCTTATCTATTGTGTGACTCTGGGGCATCCAGGGTTAGAGATAGCAGATAGTTATTCTTTTAGTTTCTTATTTAAATATCTAAAGCTGGAAAAAAGAGAAAAAATATCTAAAGCTAGTTGTTTTGGTTTCCAAGCAATTTAAATATTATTAATGTGAAGTTTATTATTTCCACTAATAAATGCATTTCTTTATCTTTATAAGTCACCCAGCACCACGAAACAACTCCATTCAAACATTTGTAAAATCATGCTGTTGTCTAAAGCAGATGTACAATTCAGTGTAATAAAACTTTGATACTAATTACACCCAACATCATCACCATGCATTAATTGATGTGAAACTTTAATTGTATGCATAAACTCATTTAAGAAGCAACTAATTTATTTTCAGACACAGATAAACTGGCTCCATAACTTTCCCGAACCGTGTTTATTATTAGCAAAAACACTCATTCGGTTTGCTGTTTTCACACAACACAAAGGACGATGTCTGTAAAAGCCGAGTTTTGTTTTGGACTATTTCTGGATTAAAGCAAACTGAGCACTTTTATCAGGATTCGGGGTTTCAGAGTCAACTATCCTTGAGCTATGTCAGCTGTCATAGCAACATATTTAGAAAACTGCTGCTAACTACAAACAAATCCAGGGTCTAACAATCTAGCTGATGACCCCAAGAGGATGCACTGCTTCTTGTACCCAGCAGAGACAAATTTGTTTGAAACAATCCAATAATAATGTCATTCGGAGGCAAAACGTGTTCCGCTATTCTAAGCAGTTATTAAACAGTAGGCCTTCTAAGCAGCGCTAATGTCTTAGAGAAGCGATTGGCCACGGGCCACAGTTCGTGTGCGCAAAGTTCTAACATAAATGTACAAATTTTAGGAGTAACAATGCATTCTGTTTGTTCCTCAGGAGCTTATTTGGCTCAGTGCAAAAACTATTTACATGCAAGCTTTCAAGTAGGAGTTTAAGCCATAAGCATTTGGCATTTTGTTTCTTAGTGATGGATTGAACTGAATTGTTAGGTGAACTCTGTTTTAAATCACTAAACACAGACTTTAGAGCAGTGGTTCCCAAAGTGGGGTGCACTCTGAAGGACAGAAGAATGCTGTAAGGTGTATGTACAGACAATACATTTATAATAGTTGTATTTTATGTTACTTTTTTAAACACATCAAAAAATCTCAGCTGCCTGCTGTCAGTTTGGAGGTGTGACCTCCTTGAGGAGACATGAGTGAGGGTACACACAGTCATCTTTAGTGACAGTCCAAATGAGACCATAGCACCTCTTTATTGAGAATCTGTTGATATGACTGGACGCTGCATTTCATCGGACTTCTCTGATTAACTGCATCATTGTAGGTAAACAGAGACAAACTACAGATGTATTTTGTATTCCAAGTCACAATTTACTTTGCATGGTCTACAGACATGCTTTTTTTAAGGAAAAAGAAAGCATAAACCACATTCATCATACATCTTTTCATTCTCAGCTGTTTTCCCATTTTAACCCGCCGTGATCAATCTTAGAATCAGGGAGTCTACAGCCTTCAAATGTTCAAATCAAATTTTAAAGGGTATACTTTGGCTTCAAGGATATTTACATAATTTCCACTTTGCTTAAAACATGCAGTATATGCTCCAATAGACTTTAGAGTGCCTTGAGGGTCTTGAGGTATGCAAGAGTGTGTTTTCTTGTTTTGGCTCGTTCTGGGTCACTGATATTATGAATTAAGGCAGACATAAGGATGAATAAGTTTGCTTAGGTCACTTTTCTGTCACATGTAGTAGGGGATGATGGGAATGAAAGACATTTATGTTGGGATGGAGGTTTTTAACGGCAGCAGATCTAAAAAAGAAGACATTGCGGTAGCCGCAGATGATGAGGATTATATTTATTCGTGTCTGATGATCAATGAGATATGACTTTGACAGTGCTACCTCTGAGATAATGAGGTTCACGGCAAAATAGCAGGCTGCTGCCAGCAATGTAATGACCTCAAGATGTGACAGATTTGCAATTACTGTTCTGACTCATGAATGAGTGCTATTAAGCTGTTACAGTAGCCTATTTGTAATAGGCTATGTACATAAACATGGCATATAATGCACAGTGTTAAAATACATCAGTAAGTTCTTAAAATGTAGATGGCATGTAGTATGTTTTTGTAAAGAAAATAAAAGGCGTTTTTAAAATAAGGTCATTATTCATTAGTATCATGTTCTGAGTTAGTTAGTTTAATTTCTACTTCAATTTGTTACAGTTCCCTAAAGGCCCGAAAGAGAAAATTTAGTTTTGTGACCTGCAACACTGCAGCCTTTATCAGGAGGATAAACTTTGTGTGCCATTAACACCTGTGTTATTAATACTTGGGAAAATTTGGCTTCGATAGGAAATAGCCAGTGAAGTCATGGGAGAGAAAGAGAGAGAGAGAGAAGCCTGGCAAATTAATTAAGCTGTGGGCCACAGAAATTCATTTTGCATATAAGCGTTGTGACCACAAACCATAGCCCGGCACAGAATTGGCAGAAAGACTTCAATTAAACATGCTGTTTAAACAAATATCCACAAGCTTAGAGGAGTACTCTCTTATGAATAATTCATAGGCTAAAAGAGGAAATAAATGGGAAATACTAGAATATGTAAAACCTATTTGTAGCTGTGAGCATACAGTAATAATTAGGCCACTGATTGTCCTCAGATTCATTTACTTAAGAATATATTTTTCTTTCAGGGCTAACCAAGGAAATTACATGAATACTTTCTAAAATATGATGGCTGAACAAGCTTTGCCTCAGCTTTCAGCAGAGCCATTAAAGCGGGAAATCTTTTTAGCAGACGGTAGAAGAAGTTTCTGGTGTTTCACAGAGTGGCCGATGGTCTTTCAGTGTAACAGTAACATGTGTAACAGCATCAGGACAAAGTGGGTTTGCTGAGCTCCAGATGTGGCGAAGCCTCGGGCTAAGGCTGCACGCCACTTCCCATTGGCACTGCAGCAGAGCAGCGATGACACTAGTGAGAGCGTGGTTGAGAGGAGGTCTAGGGGAGGGGAGGAGGAAGATGTATGTCAAAATAATGTGCCTCCAGGATGCCTTATATAAGGCTATTAAATTGTCAGTGTCTAAAACAGTGCATAGTGGATACAACCTTTGTTTGTGACAGCCGAAAATCCATTTTTCATGTTTGTTTCATTGTGAGCTTTGCCAGCGAGTGGTTTCTTTTGTTGAGGCACACAGAAAAAAGTCCTGATCCTCTAGTCCCCACTAAAGCTGCAGAATGGGAGACATGAGGGATTTATGTGGTATTTTCACTCTAGGAAAAAAAGAGAAACTATAGTTTCACTCCATATATTAGAAGAGAAGATGATGTTTAAGCTGCTTAACACTGAAATTTCATCGATGTTTGAAGGAGCCATCTTAAAGAGGAAGAAGGGTAACTTTGCAAGAGTGTAACATGTAGCATGCGTGACTTAAATATGAGTAGATTTTAACATGCAAGTGAGCTCCTTCTGCTTGTATCCCCAGTTCTGCTGCTTTGCATATCTTCTCTGTGTATGCATGTTCACTCACAGCCAAATGTTTTACAGTAACCACAAGATAAGAGATTATCTGCACGGCGTTGAGATTCAGTGACCTTTCAGTTATGAACAGTTTGACCCTGCCGAGCCAAATGTTGGTGGGAGTAAGTTCATGAGGGAGCAAGGCCACCTCAGGCAGCCACTATCTACTGTTTGTTGTAGTTTTTGCTAACACCTCCACATGATGCACTGCATCACCAATGGCACTATTTCTTCCCCTGAATGTAGACTGCTGCTCAAAAAATTCAACACACCTTTGTTCCCTCTGAACTGAAGCATGTATTTTGATCCTTAAAAAATATCACACAACATCTGAGGTGCAAAAGTGTAAATAGCCATACCTGCACAGGATTTTTTTTAAATGTATTTTTAGCATCTTAGCTTACATTTTAAAATCATTGCAAAGTTATGGGGGTTATTTTTTTGTTTGGTTGTTTGTTTATCAGGTCAGGGTTTTAGACAGAAAAAAAAATTGTCCATCTGCGATTCCTCTCGTTTCCTCTGGATATGTTCGGGGTCGAGAAATACACAACCCCAAATAAAAAGCAACATCTCTGACCGGCCCTTTACGGATGCAAGACAAACACAATCTGTTCTCTTTTGTGCACTGTTCACGCTCTTTGCACCAAATAAATACAGCACCTCATGAATCATACCGCAGAGAGCAACTCTGCCTGTACCAGGAAGGCGGAGAATAGCCCTAAGCATATCTGAGAGAGTGGCAGGCAGCAATCTGTAAGTAGAGCTGTAGGGTGGAAAGCAGGCCACCTTGTTCGATTCACTGAGCACACACAGGCACCTAGTCAAGGGTCATCTAGCTAATGGACTTCTGGACACACATTCTTTGCAATAAGGCTGCCAATATGTCAGTGGATGAACAGAACAGGTGCTTCCACAATGTCAAAAAGAAATTATTATTGAAAACACATCTGGAGTGTGAGACACAGTGCTGATAATAAATCTCTCAGATGCCTGATCACACAACAGCTTTTTATTGAAAGCTGATAATTCATCAACAGTTTCAATATGTTTAAGAGATATAAAGAGCAGGTCACAATTAGCTGATCCCAAAACAACTACACATGAATGATTTGATATACGTCCGGGTAGATCTAAATTCCTATTGGCAAGGACACAACTGATCTCTCACCCTCTGTAATCTTGATTTCCTCTGGTAATACCAGTCACCGTGAACTCGTGGCATTTTGCTGCCTTTAATGATTGGCCCAGTGGTCTGTAGCCAATGGCCTTCTTGCCACCAATTCATGACCCGTCAACCCCAATCCTCCCACCAATCCAACAGGCACACAACACAGCACAGAACAAATGTTCGAGTGTCAGAATCAATCCAGACAGGCATCCCATCCTCCTCTCATAAAACTGGCATCTCATTTGTGCGGAAGTGGGGTCTATGGAAAAATGGAATGACAGGACATTTACTCTGTTAGTAAGACGGGGACCTGAAGGATTCAAATTGTTTCTTTTCTCCAAAAAAGGACCCGAACGCACAGTTGAAATATTAATTCAATTTCCTTTTGTTGATATGAGACCACTTTTGAGAAGATGTCCCATTTGCCTGTGTTTTTTCCCTCTTCTTTTATATATTTTTCTTCTTCTCCAATTCACATGCACACACCTGAGTGATGAAATTGGAGGTGTTGGAACAGGAAGTCTTCTGACTCACAATATTGAGACTATTGAAAAGACTTCTTGCTGATATGCTTGAGGTGCACCAGCTCATAGAGGAAATAACAGACACTCAGGACCTGCACATTCATGCAGCTACTTCTCCCTTTGAAGTTCTGACAGCATTCAGCTTCCTCTTCTCTGTTGAATGCGGAGATCATAATTATTTACCATAACCAGGGCTCACGTCCGCCTGATGAAAACAAAAGTTCGACCGCAATGCTTCACTCATATTCCATTCAGTGCAATTTCACAGTCAACACAATCGCACAGATCAAATTGAGGGGGAGCAGTGTAGCATGAATATCAACTGTAATAGCTCAAGAAGGAAAGAGCAAAGGCATTCATTGTTTATCCGTGTGATCTTCAGTAGAAGTTCTCAAGCTATGTGGTGCAAATCTTAATGAAAGTCAGCCCCTGTGCAATCTGCATACTAAATAATTTGTTAATCACTAATATATTAATGAAATAAAGACTGAAATAAAGTGGGCTAATATTTTCTCTTAGGAATCTAATTAAGCACTTAAGCAACCAAACCCAGCATACAGTAGCAGTACATAAGAGGCAATGGAAATAAATGGAGATGATTCAGAATGTATTTTTTGTTGACATTTCTATGCTGTATGTGTCATGCCAAATAAGAAAGAAAGCACAAAAAGACTCACCAATCATATGAATTGTGGTCCGCCCAGGCCTTGTCCCAGGATGCTGTTGGATGGTGTCGTAGAAAGTGGCCTGACACAGCTGGATGGCAGTCACACTGACCCAGAGGCACAGGCAGAGCAGCCAGGACATGACAGGACACATCTGCTGAGGACCGGTAGAGCTGGAATCAACCCATAATGCATTATGTCTCAACCTCTGACCTCACTCTCCCTCACCACCACTTCTGCCCCATCCCCTCTGCATGCACACGTCTGGAGTCTTGAGCAAAAATGAATACATTTCAATTTTCTTTTAAGCACTTTTGTCGGTAATTTGACCTTAACGCCCCTCAGTGGAGATTTTTAGTCATCAGAATTTATCATTAGCATGATTATATAAGTATGAGTTCTTCACCATTTCATCTTCCTACTTTGCCCTGTCTTGTCCCTGAGCCACAACACTGCAAATGTGGAGTGATCCCTGGGGACTTTTTCCCATGCAGCAGAGATTTCCCCTGACAGGCTGACTCCCTTCAACTCCTGAGCTGTGCTCCTGCCTCAAAACCAAAATCAAACTTAAAGAAAGATAAGATTTTGCAAGCAGCTGGCTGCCGTGGCTTTTCTGTATCTGTCAGAATAATATGACAGTGACGTGGTGGTAATAGGAATCAAAAGGCTTGTAATGTCTCACCACGCTGTTTAGATAAGAAAAAAAGGAAAATATAGAACAACTGGGAAGAATGCATCTGGTCATATCAAAATGGAAAATGAAAAAATATTTTGGGAAAAACATTTCTTCCCTGAAATTCATTCATGTCAGGATTTATTTATTAGGTTTTACATTTTAATCTAATTTATATATTTCAATGACAAGCTCTCAAAAACTTTTATCAAATCATAAGTAAGAAAAAATCTCATTGGTAGTAGTGGGTTGTCTTTTCTGTCTTTTTATTTATTGATATTGGTTTTGTAAATGTTAAATGGGAATAAAATAGATAATTAGCTAAACAGCAATTTTAAGCAAAATCAGTATCATAAAATAAGGTAAAATGTATTTAGATTTTCTCAACACTGTGTCAAAGAGTCCAGTTATTCTTTATGAATGCATATTTCAGTTTCCATTCTTTTTTTTCAAAGACTGATACAAAACCTGAACATCTTAACAACGACAGAAATTAGGTTTCACTCAGAGAAGAAAAAAAGATTACCTTACCTGAGCAACCCAAAAAATGAGTGTATAAATATCTCAACAGAATGGCATAAATCCATCCATAATTCTGCTCATGCTGATCCCATCCAATAACTGTGGATTTGGCTCAAGCAGGGAACTCCGCTGACTCTGTCTCCCTGCTCCACACTTTGATAGCAACAGTCCGGTGTTTCACGAATGACCGTCAAGCCAGAGTCAGGAAATAGATTTACAGCTCTTTCAATTCCACCTTTGAATTATCACTGCTTCCCCTTAAAGAGCTGCTCCCAGTGACACTGAATTCATTTGCCCCTTCGCATTTATAGGCACGTGCAGAGTGCTCCTTAATTAACTGTAGTGGAATCTCTT
Source organism: Oreochromis aureus (assembly GCF_013358895.1). NCBI lineage: Eukaryota > Metazoa > Chordata > Actinopteri > Cichliformes > Cichlidae > Oreochromis > Oreochromis aureus. The sequence continues at coordinate 11,786,510 of NC_052961.1, read as the reverse complement.
CTTTCCCCGTCTGCATCCTTCCAGTGAGAGGCAGCCTCTGAACAGCAGCGCTCGCTGAGTCCCTCCTCAGCGAACACTAAGAGACAAATGTTCACGTACAGCTTGGCTGAGTGTAAAGAGTGTATCACATGTCTTAAAGCCAGACTGCCTCTGGATTAGATGGCATAGTGGGACTCCATCTAAACAGATGCTTCTAACAAATGCAAATAAGGGAAACTGGTATCACTCATATAGCTGTGACCACGGGATTAGCAATTATTTACATTTAGAATGCATTTATTTTTCCCCGGAGGCAACAGTTCATTTTATTCCTTTCATTTTTAATTGAGTGTCTCAAATCTGTCTACATTAGGGTTTTAAAGACATGCTCAGTGTTTCTAGGTGATTCAAAATTAATCTAAAAATCCTGACCGGAAAGTCAGGATGTTATGTTACCAAGTAACAAAAGATTCGGGAGAAAATAAAACCAGTCATCAGCATACCTTTATTTTGTTGTGGGGAGGTGTATAAAAGAAGATTAAGAACATGTTTCCACATGCTCAGAAGAAAAGAAAATTGAAATTGGGTTGTTTTGAGAAATAAAAATGTCCATTCATCTGAAGGCAATCTTCACCTACTGTTGGAGGGAGTTCTTCAGTACACCATTATGGAGACATAATGATGATCATAGGGGGGTGAGAGCTGTAATATGAAGTAAGTCAGTTCCCATCTGGATGAGTGGAAAACAGCTACATCCTCCCTGTTTTCCACCACCTTCATTATATGGTGATCTCTACTTTTGAATTGTGTCTAGATTTTTTTGTTTTTTATCACTGGCATGCAGAACATGCCCAAGGCCTGCAGCTAACACTGCCATCTCTACGGCATAGAGACATCACATTTTATTTTGATGCTTGCTCAGGAAGACAGGGTGCATTCCCAGTTCAGGAAGGAGCGAAGAATACCCAGAGTGAGAGAAACGGCAAGAAACTGCTGGAGATGTATGCACGTTACAACACAGCATTAATGTCTGTGGCTTTGGCAGAGTCAACTGTGTGGGGGTTTGGGACATATAGGAGAAAGCCAGGCAGCATAAATTGCTGAGTTGTTCAGAGCAGAACAATAGTTTCCAGAGATGAGGAAGTCATTAATAGTTTATAGAGGTTTTTGCATGATGACACTTTTTTTTAACAAAGGGCTGAGCTTCATTCAAGTCATCTGCTTCACAGGGAGATTGTTGAGAAATATGTGAAATTCATGGAGCACAGTGGAGACTGTGTATCTCAAACACAGAACCCTGAAATCAATACTGCCATTGATCTTTATTCCTGTGACTCACACAGACAATTACCCAGAACCCAAAGCAAGATGGGGGCATATGGTCAAAGTTAAATATTTGCAATTGGTGTGAGTGATACCGTCAGATTACTTTTTGATCTGTGACCAAGTAGCATGAATAACTTAAAATGGATTATTGAAAGCGACTTATTCAGTATAGTATCAAGAAAAGGTGAGAAGATGCACCATTACGTCTGAATACATCTGATTAATGTACCACTGAATCAGCTGTTAAACATTTACTTCTCTCTGTGTCTTTTATAAAATGCTATATTAATTCTCTGAACTGACAGGCAATCACTGCATTCAGGAACGACACAAAAGCAGTACATGTGCAAAGGACACTCAAGTATCAAAAGCGTATTGTAACGTGAGACTGAACAATTATTCTGGCATTGACCCGACTGAACCTGGTACCAATGCATCCCTGATGTCCAACTGCCAATTATGAATGGCTAATAATGAATCTCTAAACATGAAATAAATTTAGACACACATATACAAACATGGTCACGCACACACACAAACAACAAAGCCACACAAACTATGCTGTCAGCAGACTGAAAGAGGTTAGAGCCGAGTGATGTGCAGTGAAGAGCTTGTTTCAGCCCAGTCAGAAATAATAAACCTTAAACATGAGCTACATAAACAATTTTAGTATTTTGAATGTTGTGGTTTTGTTGTGCTTAAAGCCACCTACAGTATTATGGAAAAGTCTCAAACCGCTCCTTTAAATTTTGCTTTCAAGGAGCCAGACTTTTTTTTTTTATGCGATTTTAAGCGAGAGTTCGTTAGGCTCTCTAAAGGTCTTTCAAACTTTGGGTGCTTTTCACTCTTTTTCAGTCTAGTCCTTGTATCTGACCATTTTTTTGTTTGTTAAGCCACTTAATGCTGACCTAGTGTACGAATCATTCAAGTGAGGTGTCTACATATACAGTAGCAGACAAATCAAATCTTTAGACACTTTGTGACTAGCAGCCTGTTGCAAAAACACGTAATTTGCTCCCACTTCTTTAGCTGAAAAAATTCTAAAAAATAAATAAATCTAAAGATAACAAAGTTTGACAGGCAATAAATAATATTTCTTTTTTCTTTTTCTTTTCTTTTTTTTTTTTTTTTTTACCAATAAGGAGATTCCCAATGAGCTTTTAGATGAAAGCTTGACATTGGACAAACTGCTTGGTGTGCAGCAAAAACTCCAGGAAAGATCTGAGAGATGCATCTGGTCCTTCAGTTTGTCCTTCTACTGTTTACTGCAGCCTCGTCTAAAATGGTCTCACTAAAAGGGTGACTGTCAAGAAGTCATGCTTAAGGAATGGAAACAGGGTGAAAAGACTGAGGAATGCCAAATTACACAGGAAATGTGCTGGGAATAAGTAACAATAGGTCTTATAAAGGGATGAATGCAAATGTAAAATCGTCATTAATAAGTTCAGCGAGTATCAACAACCATTTTTAACCATGGTGTTTGAGGCTGCATTTCAGTCACTGGAGTTGGGGATGTTGTCAAAAACACAGAAAATTACCATCATTTTTGGTCCACCAAGCAATACCATCTAGAAAGTGTCTGATTGACATAGGCTTTATTATTCAGTAATGACAATGATAACAACACTGCTACAATGAAACCACAACTTGGTACTCCTAGAGCAGGGGTGGGCAACTCCAGGAATTGAGGGCCGGTGTCCTGGAGATATCACCCTGGGTCAACACACCTGAATCACATAATTAGGTCGTTACCAGGCCTCTGGAGAACTTCGGGGCATGTTGAGGAGGTCATTTAGCCATTTAAATCAGCTGTGTTGCTTCAAGGACACATCTACAATCTGCAGGACACCGGCCCTCGAGGCCTGGAGCTGCCCACCCCTGTCCTAGAGTACTTAAAAGTAGAATGGGAGGCAGAGCCTTCAGCTTCCAGCCCCGTCTTCTTTGGAACCAGCTTCCAGTTTAGATTCGGGAGACAGTCACCGTCTCTACTTTTAAGATTAGGTTTGAAGTTTCCTTTTTTATAAAGCATATAGTTAGAGTTGGATTAGATGACCCTGAATCCTCCCTTAGTTACGCTGCAACAGGTCTAGGCTGCTGGGGGATTCCCATGTTTCTTCTTCAGCCACCTTTTTCACTCACTATGTATTTATACACCTCTCTGCATTTAATTATTAGTTATTATTAATCTATGGCTCTCTTCCACAAAATGTCTTTGTTCTGTTGTGTCCTGGCAGATGGCTGCCCTTCCCTGAGCCTGGTTCTACTGGAGGTTTCTTCCTGTTAAAAGAGAGTTTTTCTTCCCACTGTCACAAAAGCGCTTGCTCATAGGGGTTCATATGATCATTGGGGTTTTCTCTGTTTTCTTTGTATTTTTGTCTATACCTTACAATAAAAAGCACCTTGAGGCAACAGTTGTTGTAATTTGATGCTATATAAATAAAATTGAATTGAATTGAATTGAATTGAATTGAAAAACACACAATAGAACACTATGAGTCATGGATTGGCCTCCCCAGGACCCCAGACTCACATTGGTGAAGGAAGGTGGGATTATATGGGACTACCTAAGAGAGTTCAGACTGTGTTGAAGAATAAAGGTGGTGATATCAAATGCTGACTTTCAAGCTTGTTAGAACTGGGCAGACTCTGTTTTTTGCCTTATACCCTCTTATATCTTTCTGTGTTTGCACATGTTTCAATAAATGGTTACACTTATTTCCTATTTTCCCAGCAAAATATGAAGAAATTAGGGGTGACTTGAGACTTTTGCATAGTGCTATAGGTGAACTCAAATATTGTACCAGGGAAAATAAGTTGGAGAATGTTAAGGAATGAATTTCCTTCCTCATGTTCTGTAATTTGTTATTGCAAATGTAGGCCATAAAAAAGGAAACAACATGTTGTCTCTCAAGAGTTTCTATACAGCCTGTGTCATCACTTTATCTTTCCTCAGCTGAAAGTTCACTAGCTCCCACTTTGAAACACTAAATCTTTCAAAACAAACAAGTATATACTTTCATTTTTCAATTTTTTTGGACACAGCTAGGCACTGTAGTTTTGACATTTTTGACACTCACACAAACAGTAGTAGCAAGTGTGTATGCCAGGGGATTAATTAATACTTGCACTACAGAGGCAGGCTGTTGTTTATATACAGTCACTTCAAAATAATTTACAGTTCTTTTCATGGATGCATTCAATTCAATTGTGTTGCTCACTGATATGTTTTTAAAAGGTTTTGAGCAGCAGTGAAACTCACATCAAATGAATGCACTCTGTCAGATATCAGATATTGTTTGCTTTGTTCTTTACCGGAGATTTGTTCACAATAAGTAATATATAGAGTATCAGGAGGAAAATGACTGTGTAGATAAATATAGTGCACATCAATCGCATGCTCATTTAGTTTGACATTTGCTGAGGCTAATATATTTATGCTCTGATAAATGAGAACAAACAGCACAAGAAAAATTTACAAAACTCTATAATTATTGTGCACATGTTGCGTTTTTTTCCCTCCTTTTTTAGTTTGCTCACAGCTGAACAACAAAAAACAAAAAAACAAAACAAACTTTGTTGTGAATTGAGAAAAAATATCCCCCGAATCTATATCTATCATTTTTGCAGTGCAACAAGCCAATCAAACATACTTTTTCCTGACCGGCAGACCACCAGTATCTGTCTGAAGAAGGTTCATGCACTGCTGATTCAATGGACTCTTTCCTGAATGGTTCTGACGGCTGCTCTCTGAAAAGCAAGGATGATTTTTGTGAGAATGGCCACAAGAGTTGTCTCCTAAATCTAAAATGGTGGGTACAGATACATACAGGAGGTACACAGCCCTGAGCTCCCAGGAGCTGTTGGCTCGAATGTTACGTAGCAGGTGACAAGGTTTTTAGGGGCACGTCGTGTTTGTTCTTATATTTGCCGAATGACATGCATAAAGTCAAATATTTTACAAATAATGGCAGCAATATAGATCTAGTAATGTCAGATTTCTCTTCCGAATAGCAAGCCTACAAGATAAGGTGTTGGCTGTTACTTTGTCCGGAGGGTGACTAGGCAGAGTAAAAATGTCAATAAATCATTGAGTTTTGCTCAGGGTGGGAACGCTGGAGATGGCTCAGGAAAAAAAAAACACAGAGCAGTTTTGTACTCAGCTTCCCCCTCAGCTGTGTCTACTCTTTCAATGTTTCCTATTATGTCACCTTTAAAAAAATGACATTTTAAGATGATATTACTGCTGATTACAATGACACCATTCCCCCGAGGCTGATTTCTATCAGACATAGAGAACATGTCATACTGTAGATCATGTTATGCATCACCACACAATGCCTTTTAAACAGTAGTGTGTGTGTGGGTGTGTTTTGGGGGGGGAGTTTGGTAGATAAAAGTCATATACTTCTATGGGCATTCCTGCTTTAATATCACACACGCAAAAAATAAATAAATAAATCACGCGCACCTTTCATACACAGTGTGTTTAGTCCCATGGCTCTGACAAAAGAAAGACAAGTGGTGTGCAAACAGTTTCAAAGATTCAATAATAGAAGAAGATAATATCTTGCTGTTGGTTTAACAACTCAAATTTCTTTTCCCTGAGATCAATAAATCACTGCCAGCAAACAACTTACATTTAAATAGTGGGGAATGCTTTTCAAGTGATTCATTTGCATTTTCATTGAATGTTTTTGTTTTCTCAAGCATTCTCCTGCTCCTTTCTGGAAAGGTCAATGGGAAACAGTTGGTGTCTATTTTATCTGCCTGAGCCAACTCTCAAGTTCAGCCAAGTAAGAAATAAGATTATCTTTATAGAAGGCAGTGTGAGAATCTGGCCTTTGAATCTTATTCAGTAGAGTATTAATGTCTTAGTGGGTAGAATCAGCCAAAACTGCTATTAAAATAACTGAAGTCTTGAGCCGGATGTTTTTCAATTTGCCGAGCTCCTCATGTTTAATGGAAATTGAGTGTCTCACCTTTTTCATCAGTTGATCTTAACATTTAATAGATTCTTTTAAGGATATTAATCTTTTCCATTATATCTTCGTCGTGGATAAGACTGAGGCACATTTCTCTCAGGCGAAACAACTCATTAACTTCCCAGACACAAACCTTTCTACACCTGAAGTGTGCGATATGAAAAAATGAAGGTGAAAAGCAGAATAAAAAGCTAACAGTTTGCTGGCGCAGTGCACACCTTGCTCTGTTATTTTTTTTTTTAAGCTTTCATGCAAATGCCTTTTTCCTCCATTATTTCCCAAGTCCGACTGACATTTACTGAGTGCTACTTGCTCTGTTATTTGATCCCACCATTGAGTCAAATGTCACTGCATGCACATTATGAAATTTTAAAATTAACAAAGAAAACTACAGTATTGCAATGTCAGGGGAAAAAAATAGACCCGGCGCATAGATATTTCAACATAAGTATCCATTCTTTTAGGCCAAACTGCTGATGACAGTCTCCAGAGAGAGCAGATGCTGTTGCCTTCTGGCTCTTCGCTTCACCACTCCATTCCAGCAACTATCTCTGCGCCTCCTGAGATTTGCTACAGTAAAAACGGATCTCTCTCGTGGCATCCAGGTGAAGAAAAATATCAATAGGTGCCTTTTTTCTTCCCATCTTTATAAATGTCATCAGCAGTCAGTTTTTATCTGGGTTAAGTGCACAGGGCTGTGTTAATAATTGACATTAAATGTATACTGTATGCCAACTGTCATGCGCTTTTTTTTCATTTGCTGTCTTAAAGATTATAGACTCAGATATGACAATGTTAAACATGGAGATTACATTTTCTTTGAGGCGTTTTGAAAGGGAAAGAAATCTTGTGGGAAGACATTTTTCTCCCCAAAGTCACATTCAATCAATTTCATTGCCTTTATTGTGCCTGCCCCAGTTCATATGGTTGACATGGCACAATGTATTTGTGCTGGCTCCATCATATCACATGACGACCCCAAAATTGCTGTTGCTCGCGTAATTGAACTCGCCAGTCCTCTTCTGATGCCTGTATTCATCTCGTGAGACGAAGCCACGTTTGCCCTTCAAATGTTTACATTAACACCTGAATGGCATGAACATAATCATTCAGTCATGTTTCCCCCATTGGTTATTTGTTACACACCAGAGATGCCCAAACTAGATAATATCTCTGAACAAGCTGATGCTGGAAGATGCTGAAAAGCATTTTTTTTTTTGCAAGCTATCTACTGGTAGTCACAAAGCTTGTATAATCCAGTCAAATTCCATCCTTTCAAAACTGTTGTGCATACAAGGACAGAAAATTCATGCGTTATTTCTTGTGGTATCAGGTGGCTGTTAAAACAAGTTAAAGATACATAATTCAAGAAGAAATCAGTGAGAGCTTTGTCACATCGCTGCTGGTCTCTTCTGCAGTCAGAAAGGGATTCCGTGAAATCTCCTTCTAACCCCCTTGACAAGGTCAGAGAGTCTCATGCAAGCTTTTGTGGAAAGCACTCAGCACAACAAATAGACCCTAAACTGTTTGATACCTGCTGTTTGCACTCTAAAGGCAGCCCACTAGAGTTGATTATGGATACCCACCCCGGCACTCTCCATCCCAGACTATTTTGTTCTGGGCCAATGCTTACTGAATATGACTTGAACAGCTGGAAGAACCTTACCAGCAGCAGTCAGAAAAATAACAACCTTTTTTTTTGTAAAGATAATATGATGCTACCTTGCCCAAGCAAGGTAAATCTATATATTTATCACGAGTTCTTGTTTTGACAAGACTTATTTCGTACTTGTTTTGCTCAAGTTATCATTTACAAGAAAAAAAATCAAATACATTTTTCTCGTAAAATATCCTGGAGCAAAAATCTTATTTCTCACCAAACGTTCTTTGAATGATGAACTCATGGTAGGTTTAGGATTTATACAATAACATTTTGTCTGCTATTTGACTTAATTTCCACAATACCCTTCACTCTCAGCTGTTACCACAAAGACAAAGCAGAGGGGAAGACAAAGATGCTCCACTGACTTTATATTGCCTGTCACTTGTGTTTGCTATAAATATGTGTTTGTGGTTCTAGTCCTGCCAAAAGTCACAAGCACAATAACAAAAGCTGACAAGAAAATCATTTTAATTTTGTCTGCTCAGTTATTTACCGCTACTCACACTATATAAGTTGTTGCAGAAACAGAATACAGCTTTGAGGTACCTGCTACAGGATGCATGCCCTCCAATCTGAGAACCCAACCACCTGTGTAGCAAGCAGATATCTGGGTCAAGACTCCCATTTATAACTCCTGGACATTGTTTACAGAATAATCCAGAATAATTAACAAGAAGACAAACTAATATACTGCCAAACTGTCAGATGATAGTCCATATCATCATAACAGTTTTTGGTCCTTGCGCCTTTTAGTTAATTGCTGTCACATAGGCTATTTACAAGCGTGCATTTATAACCTGAAGAACTGAACAGAGAACTGAAATTTTATATGAGGCAGTGAACACTTGTAAAGGTGAAACTGTAATATTACTTTGCATCTTTTATCAAAAGGTAAAGTCATATTTGTGTAATTTAATCTACAGTTATAACTTGGATAACAATGGAATATTTACAAATCAGAGAACTACACAGAATGTTATATTGTAACACATAGCAAGTGTTTTTCAGCCATCTTGCTCCATTATTCTTGTTCATATCTGTATCCTGCTACCCTCTGTATCTGGCTCTACAGGCATTTTGGTAGGGTTTCATATGCTATAGATAAAAGATAGATGAAGACACATTAACGTCCCCCATTCCCACTGGTTTGCTGACTGCCATTATTAAATCCTCAAGTTCAACATTTTGATCATTGCTCTCTTAGTAAAATCAAATGTGACAACCATGGAGTGGATCTGACTGACACCCAAGGGCAAAATCCATGTCCTCTAGCATACTCTCCTTTATTATCAGGGCTCCAAATGTTGAATACTATGTCTCTCGTATTTGAATGGTAAATGTAAACCAACAGCCCACAGCTGGTTAGGTTACTAGAATACTGGAAACCTTGGGAAACAGTTGGGCTCCATATGACATATATGATGCATTCATATGAAAGTTTCATTTCTATATATTTTGCTAAGAAATGGGAAATAACCTGCTGTTTTCTGGGGGTGCTCCGCTGTGTGTGACTCGGGTAGCTTACCTCAGTGTTTGTTGATCTGTGCCTTGACACACAACCGTGTGATAAACTTTTTTAGACTGGAGGTTGTGTGAGTTTGATTGTGTGAGAAGGTTGTGTGGGTAAGTTGCAGATGAACTGCCTTTTCTTAGGATTAATAAAATTATTTGAATCTCCGTCTGAAATAGGTGCATTGCTTGAAAGATGCAAACACACATTTAAATAATGTATATAATAAAGTATAGAAGGCAAAAACAGTGTTTGCTTGGCTTGACTTTATTTTCTATGCAGGTATGCTTTTAGTTATTTGGCAGTGTGTCATACTGTAAAATGAAGCTGTTGCCAACCAGTATTTCATGATGGATCAAATTATGATGTTATTTTTTTGCATTTATAATTCAATCACTTTTGCGATGAACCCTTACACCACTGGCTGAAATGCAGTCCAAAACCATGACAGAGCCTCCACCGTGTTTTACAGATGGATGTAGACACTCTGTTGTACCTCTCTCCTGACCTCCTCTCTATATACACTGACATATTTGAACCAAAAATGTAAAATTTGGATTCATCACTCCATAAGACCAGTTATGATTGATTTTAAGCTTGTTTCCTATGTAATATGACAGCGGTCCCCAACCCCCAGGCCCGCGAGATGAGGCTTGGGTGTGGAGTTTATGGTTTTCAGAGTTTTTATCGTTAACTCAGTTTCCCTGGGTCTTTTCCCATGTTGTAGTTGTGTGTCTTATTTTGAAAGAAATATTTACGCATTACCATAGCGATGAGAGAGCATTAAGGGGCAGAGAGGAGGATGTTACTCTCAACGTTGTTGGCACATACAGGAGGACGCTGCTAATAAACAGCAATTACACAGTGAATTCACATTTATTATTATATTTACAAAATACCACAGTTTTTGTCTTGGTCGTAGCATTTTATTTTGTTGTATTTATCCGTGACACCTAAAGGCCGGTCTGTGTCTGACATTAAACCGGTTCATGGCACAAAAAAGGTTGGGGCCCGCTGTAATATGGCATACTTCAGCATTCTCTCCCTGCTTCTCTTCCTTAACAATGGCTTCTTGACTGATTCTGATGAGGTGTCAGCAAACAGATAGATCAACTGAACAGTCTGATGCATCTCAGGTCTCGTGTGAGGTCGTTGCTGGATATTTTTTAATTTCTTAAGGACTTTTAGATACTGTTAATCTGCTGTAGAGAGTTTTTATTTATTTATTTATTTTTTAGGTCTGGCACTTTTCTTGTCCACTTATATAGTTTCCTTAGTTGTTTTTTTTTTAAGGATAATGCTGAGATGCCAAGCTCTTTGGTAATCCTCTTGCTGATACAAAAATATTATTTTATGCCTGCCAAACTGTGCAATTGTTTTTTAACAGGTAACAAACAGTTTTTGTGTCAGGCTGCTAGCAACAATTTAAAATTGTTTTTCTGCTAAGAACCAGTGTTGTGGTGACACATAATGTTTTTTTGGTTTTTTGGTTGTTGTTGTTGTTTTTTTTTTTTTTTTTACATTTTTTATGCTATGATTCATACATCAGTGGCTTACCAAAGTACGACAACAAAAAACAATAAACAAAAGAAGATTCTTCTGAAACTGGTCAGGTACAAGGACTGGACTGAAAGTGAGTGAAAAACGTCCAACATCTAAATAAAAACTTTCAGAAAGCACCGCAGTGATTTCTTTATTGTCCTTTTTGAGTCTCTCTGAGTCTCACTGGGATCATAGCTATGCTATTAAATAAGAAGTGGAACCAGCAATTGAAAGCAAAAACTCATAAGGAAATGTTTACTGAGGGCACAGATTAAGTGAGCAGCACAATCATCTCCCCACTCTTTACGATCAAACTCCTTTTTGCAGACAAAGGAGTGACCCTGTGCTGGACATTAGAAAGAATTAAAGCTGAAGGCACTTCCTCATTGTCTTCACCACATCCATTTTTTTAAACTTACAGTGTTTGTTCTAAAACCACAAACATTCATTTTTTTTTTACCGATTTTACTTGTTTTTGAAACTAATATTGTATATTGTAAATTTGTTAGTTGACCCTAAGAACTTCTACATTATTTTCCAAAAATTTGAAGCTCACCTGGCAAAAGATGATATGGACATCCTAATTTGATTTCCAATATTTTGATTCCCAAGGAAAAAAAGTAAGATTTTAAATTATAATGAAAGAAACATAATAAAATAATTTTTTTTTACTACACAGCAGGCTGCATAACAGGATTCAAAGACGACTGAAGTAAAAGAATTACCAGAAATCATTTCTGAATACCTTTCCAAGCTGTTCAGCTGAACTTCATTTCACCATTGCTCACCATTTCTCCCCACCTCCACAGGCATAATAGGAAAATAGCTCATATAAAAACTGAAATTGTATTCTTTCCTCTGTAAAGAGAGATGATTGCATATCAAGTTGGCTGGTTGAAGTACCTCCTGTGTATGACTCCTGTGTGGTGGGAGAGGAAGCATTTTTCTTCCAACCAATGGAAGAGTGAGTCAGGTTTATGACTATGGGGAGCAGAGGGTGGCCTTTATTTCCCTGAGAAGAGTCATTATTATTGCCCTGCAAATTTATGGCTTGCTTCTGGAGAGAACCTACCAGCAGAGTGCCTGTCATTTCTCTCACTATCTTATGCATTATTGATAAGTCTATGGTCCTATCATCCATTGTGTGCTATTGCCATAACTCAACAGCAAAAAACAACATATACAGTATATTGTAGATGTGTAGTGCAAGTCTTTCTTTTGTTCTCTCCACTATATTTTACACCACTACTTTATGAGGAATTTCATCTGTTAACCAGAAGTTATGAGAATACCTATAATGTCAACTTAACAACATAATAACACTGACCACTCTTAAAGAAAATAAATATTACCACTTCTGTCTTAATAAAAATGTTGTCCAAAATTCATGACTGGAGGGAGGATGTATTACACAACCACTTTTGCCTGCATAATTCTCATTTGAAAGAACAGACGAGTCAAATCAAACAGTGTGTCGTTCACATGGGTTTGTGCATGGAGACAGAGAGAGTGGCTTCAGAGAGAACAGATATACAGTTTAATGATTGTGCTAATACACTGAAGAAACTGGCTCAGGCACAAGGAACAAGAGTCGTTGCTTGTTTTCTAAAAAAGAAGGTGAACCTCCATTACATATAATCTGCTCAAAAATAGTTTAAAGGGGTACTAATGTTACATATTTAAGTGTAATAAATGCTGACAATTATGTGGTTACGCTACTTTGGAAGAAAACAGCTGTTTTATTAGGCTATGCAAGAGTAATTTGTCACATGACAACTGATTAATTGTGGTAGTCGGCTTTTGTTAATAAGTCGTGATAGATCCTTGCTATTAGCTATACACTTGGCAGTAACAAGAAGAGGTAATTAGATCATCATGTTGTTAAAGGCTAATAAGGTTCGGCCATAACAATAGATACTCTCCCTTGACCCAGTCCTTCACCTGGCTGTGATGCGGCTGCTGCTCAGAGAAAAGGTGAGAACAAAGAGCGTCTGTGCCCAGACATCTTTCATTAGCTTTTGTTAGAAGTCCAAGTAAATGTGCCAATTTTAGATGTGGGAATTCACACAAACTGCAGTTTGTATACTGCAAGCATACATACACCACAATCACTGCGCAGCACTGAACAAGTTAATCAGTGATGTTTTATTTGGCACCTCCCACATATGCTACCTCTTTCTCTATCTCTTTTCTCCAAAGCTCCTCTCACTGAAGGACCCTTCAGACCAGCAGCAATCATCCTATTTAGACAGCTAAGAGGGCTGCTTTTTGAAACATGCTATTGTATAATGCTGCCAGTGCTTGCAATCATGCTCTTCACTCTGTGATGATGAGGTTAATTTGGGGTCTTTTGTGTATATTTTGCTGATTTTGTTGTTTATATAAGCTGTTTAATTTAGCTGCAAAACAAGCACATGTTCTTAATGTCCTTAATTATGAACTATCAGCTTCCAACATGTTATATTTTTGAAAATTATGAATGAATTGGACTGGTCTTAGTTTCTAATTCAGATTTCAGTTCCTTTTGTTGCTTATGTGTGTTGTAAGAATTGACCTTTAAAGTATTTTTGCACGCCATACATCCACTGTTAAGATTTTTTTTTAATTCTTCTTTATAAAATTGTAAAAAAAAATATGTCCGAGTGACAGAGTTTAAACTGTACATATGGTGAGGCATCCAGAACTACAATGGTGGAAGATTAATACTTAACAAGTTTGTTTATTAGCGAACCACTTTAAGCTCAGCAAATCCATCACCACTGAACGACCTTATGAATACATTACAATACATTAAAGCCGACTGTCAGCACAGGGCTCACTTTGTGAGTTATGTTGTTTCTAATTCTGTTGCATTTGCACCCTCGGGTGACAGTACATACTCATCTTCATTATAAAGAAAAGGATGTCTAGTTTCTATTGATATTTTTCTAGATAGAATTAATAAACTAAATACTAATACAATTAGCATTTTAAAATTGAGCATTCGTTTTCTTGCCAATAGGGCTAAAGGGTTTTATCCACCTGTATCATTAAATGGTAAATGATAAGCTTGTTATTGCTGCAGATTCTTTGCATCATTTTGTGACATGTAGTCTTTAAAATGCTTAAACATACCCAAACTTTTCATGTGTCATTTAACTTTGAAAAATGACACACAAAAAGCATAAAGTGTGTCAACATGACTGGCAATTGGTGCTTCTGCTTGCTTATACATAATTCCATTATGCCACATTCGATGTGTACATATCTTATTTGACGACAGCAGCAGAGTAATATAGTTTCACACATTGTGTGGTCATAGATTACTATCACATATAATATAGATCTTTAGAAATCCAGTGTGTCACTGAATACAGACATTGAAAGTGCTACATTCTCCTAAAATGTGATATTTTGACACCAGTTGCACAGTAAAAGGGGAATAACATGTCAACCAAACTGTAATTATGAGGACTGATTTTAGGTAAGTGTTATTAGAAATAGCAAATAAAGCAGTGACATGTTTGAAAAGAATACATTAATATGCATTAGTTTGTATTAGCAAGCTGAGTTTTCACTGCTAATATGTCATGTCTGACACATTGTGAAAAGTGCATTTGGGAAATGCTTTAATGACAACCTGCAGTGAGAACCTTTCATTTTCTGTTTTCAGTTCTGATATTAAAAAAAAAATAGCTGATATTGTTTTCATTTTGGGGTTGTTGTTTTTTTTTTTAACATTTCTGAGTCATTAATTGGCAGCTACATTATAGTAAGTCTTCGTCTGTAAGGGCCTCTCAGATCTGCTGAACCCCAGGTTGTGTGTAAGTTGTTGAATGGGGTTTTTTTGCACCTCTTTAGAAACAAACCATCATTTCAGTATTTTTTTTTTTAGTTCAAAAACAACGGACTGAAGAGTACAACAAAAGGGGAAGGTTTGACATCATTAACACATAATGTGCACACAACGTAGTTCAACAATGTAAAAAGAAATCAGCAAGGTTCCCATAAAGATTATGATGGTACTTCACACGTCAGCTCCACCACTTTAAGCTTACCACCAACCTTACCTAGTAAATAGTTTCCACTTTGCTTTTTATAACTGTATACAGTTGATACCCTATCATCACATTTCCTTATACTGCTAGTTTGCTCCTTTAGTTGTAAATCATCATTGTCTTCTGAAGCTTTCTGATTTGGTTTAATAGACATAACTTGGTAAATAAATCTGCTGTTTTCTTGTTGTTAGCAAATTAGCCTGCCCTACAAATCAAACTGTAATTTGATTTTATAAAATGTACTAGTAGATGAACAGATCACATTTGCAAATGCCCAATGACAACATATTTCCCAGGGACCCCTGTGGGCAATTTAAAATCACCAATTAACCTAACCCCATGCATGTCTGTGGACTGTGGGAGGACGTCAGGGAGAACATGAACTCCACACAGAAAGGCCCCAGGCTTGATTCAAACCCAGAGTCTTCTTGCTGTGCGACAATAGTGCCTGCCACCACACCACAGCAGTATCTAACATTCACACACACTCAGTATCTTGCCCAAGGACACCTCTACACATGGACAGGAGGAGCCAGGGACTGAGCCACCAACCTTCTCATTGGGACGTGACCCATGCCACCACCTGTAGCATTTGTTTAACAGATTTATTACAACACAGCTGCTCTAAATAAATACCAAAATATTTTTTCTCTAATAGCTAATCCACAACAGTAGATTGTAGATTGCAGATTACTCTGTAATCTAAATTATACTTTTAATGTTAAAAGTATACGTATATTACTTGCATTCCTCAACAGAAAAAATTGGTGTATTAAAACTTAAATTCAGTTTGTTATTTCATGATAATATAATATAATTTTTAGTTTTGAACAAGTATTTTTTGTTGTATATATCATCATCTATTAATAATTAATTTATTTATAATTTATATCTTTTATTTACATGTTCTGTGAGGTCTTAAATAATTAGTGAATCACTACTCATTTATTACTGGCAGGGAAGAGATTAAAGAAAATCTGAGCACTTTAGCACTTGGAAAACATGATGCAATGGGGTATTTTGGTGCGCTACTAGATATTTGCAATACTAGATTAGTTGAGAGTGACTCAACATAAACTACCACTACATTTTACTTTATGTTTTGTCCTGCCTGCCTGTGCTCTCTTTTTCTTTTCTCTCCACTTTCTTCTTTTCTCTTTGCCCTCAGCCTCAAACTGGTCACAGCAGATGGCTGCCCCTCCCTGACCCTGGTTTTTGCTGGAGGTTTCTTCCTGTTAAAAGGGAGTTTTATCTTCCCACTATTGCAAAGTGCTTAGCCCTGGGGGGTTGCTTGACTGTTGGTTTTTTCCGCAGAATACTGCGGGGTCTTTGCGTAATAGTATAAAGCTACTTTAACCAACTGTTGCTGTGACATGGTGCCATGTAAAAAAAAAAAAAAAAAAAAAAAACAATTGAGATGATTGAATTTTAATTTTACCAACAAAATGCAGAGCTGTGCTAAAATGAAAAAAAAAAAAAGCAAAATCACATTTACGAGCACAGACAAATTAGTGAAATCAATTAACTGCTTGTTTCAGTAACTTATTGGAATAAAATTCAAACAATAATAAACTACTAATTATACTGAACAGATTAAGATGAATATTTTAAAAGGGGTGTGATATCAAAGGACCAATGTGTCGCCCAGTGTTTCCTATTGCAGCCAACCTCAGACTCTCGCTCTCTGTAGTAGCAGCCTAAAAAAGTCCATATTATTTTTAATTTCTTCCAGCAAAACCGTATACATTGGTTGTTTAATGGTTTCAGCTGGTTCTTCAAAATAACATAAAAAGAAAAAGAATGGATTCTTCAACCTGCAAAGCAGAAAATTAGGTTGACTTTCCACCTGTGCAGCTATTGACAGCTCCTTTAAAACTGTTGCTCAACTACATGAAAGGGAAAAAAATCCCTGTGTTCATACATACTGTGTGCTGCACACAAAGGCATCCTTTTTCTATTGTAATTTCCTTCTGAGAGAACCTATAAGGTCTGCTTTAAAGACATTTTATTGACTTGTCCATGTGGTTTATAGGTTTCTAAATGGCTCCACTTCTCTTTAGAAAAAGAATGGGAATTTAATCACACACCTTTGGCGGGCTTAGTGAGGCAGCTGTGACAGTCAACAACCTCATCATGTCAGGCAGAGACTCAGGAGAGACTGTCCTTGAAACACAAAGAACCTCGGAGGACATTGATTCACTTCAGCCACTGTAGCGCTCATTCACAGTTACAAAGGCCAGTGTTCACTAAACCTTTCAGCACCAACAAGAGACAATAAAACAACATAAATCAATGTGGGTATCAAAATAAGTTAGTCATTAATGCCTCCCACATTTCCAGAGAAAGCTGCCGTCACTACAGCTCCCTGCTCGTGGACAATTTCAGTTCAGGGTAATGATACACTTAATTATTCTGGGTCCTGGCCAGAAATGTTCAAATGGCACAATTTGGTAACAGAATTCCAGTAATATGAGGTTCTTGGTGTGTAATTACACAGATGTTATGAGTGAATCAGGTACTGTATATGGGCTTGCAGTTGATTTGTGCCATCATGTTTCATCCTGCTTTTCATTTTGAGGCAAGGACAAGCCGATACGCCTCAGTTGCTCTTATAATTATTTCTGCTCCTCTCCCTTTTTCCATGCCTAGTGTTTCTGTCATGCTCTCAGTCTTGGCCCAGGCCTGGGTGTCGATCCCTGAGGACATGATGCTGGAATGCCTATCACAGGCGTCTGCAGATGGGTATTGGGAACTGTCTTAGATTCAATAAAATTTTACAAATCAAGGCTGAGGAATTAAATGAAATCTTACAATGTTATCTCTCGGGTCGAATTGGTCACTGAAGTGTGCTGCCCTGATAGACCGATAATGCAAGCCACTTGCTTTTTATCATCCACATGTCATAGATTGCATCTGAGTGCTTATGTGCAGAATGTGTGAATGTTAAAGTGCTTGCAGGCAGTTTATGTCATCCTTCCATTCTTCAGTTCTTCAATCAAATTTGTTTATATAGCAGTGTGGTATTCAGCAGATAGATTATAATCCGCAGGACAATCCTTGTATTCTCCCTGTAATATGCATAAAACAGCAGCACCGTCCCCAGACGCACAAGCTTTAGTCGTTGGCTGCATTCAACAGATAAAGAGGAACAATGGTTCTAATAGGCTGCACAGAGTCTCCACAACCAGTGTTTCGGCAATGCACATTTGTTCTCACAAAGGCTAAATGTATTTTGAGTGGCAGATTAAGAATATTGGTCAGAAGCTCTGCATTGTCAACTCTGAAAAGTGGGGTAAATGTGTGCTTGGATGATAATTCACACATTCTTAAGCTTGACGGCGAACAAAAAAGCAGCTCTGTTCTTGGTTTTGGGAAATGTGTTTCACAGATTGTTAATTATGGGTAGCATAATCTCATTAAGTCCTTTTGCTTTGCGACTCAATTTCTTTTACAAGCATTAGTCATGATTGAGTAGTTTAGAGGTTTAAGTTCCTCTTTTGTCTGAGTTCAAAAAATGTCCGTCTTCATAAGAGCTGTTTTTTGGCCCATTTGTATTCCACAAGGAAACCTGATGTCCACAGCACCAGTAGCACAGTTCGCCTGCTTGAGTGTCTGTAATATTAAACTGTCTTGGCTTATAAAAAACATAAACATTCAATGTTGCGATTCTACCAAAAAAAAAGGGAATGTAAGATTTACTGCTACCATCTGACTGTAGAATACAATATACCAGCAACCTCTTATACAACCTCTTTTCACCAGTGATGTTTACTTCGTCACGTAACAAATGACACTGTGAAAACAATGTGACAATGTGAGAGGGTCACTCGTAGTGACAAACCTATAGAGAATTGTCCTCTGAATCTGCAGCTTCCCTCTGCTTTACAGAATTTTAGAGTGAGTTTTAACTTTTGCTTTGCTGCCTGGCCTGTAACTTTGTTTTGTTCAACTTTTTTTTTTTTGTTCATCCTTTCTGTGAAGTTTTAGAAAACCTCAGTTAGTGTTTAGCTGATAAAAACAAAAAAAAAAGTGCTTCAAAAGAAACATGGCCAGATGCTTCCCTTAAGACATGGTATAGATCAAAAACAACTAAAAGGAGAGTGAATGTTGGACTTATTGTCTTGTGGCGTCCCCCAAGGCTCTGCATTAGGACCACTGTCATATAAAATTTATGAACTGAACAGTTAAGCACCGAGCTAAAACTGGCTTTATGCTCCATAAAGCTAAAGAGCTGCAGATAATGATTTGCTATGGATTTAGAGTAGCAATCGCTTTTGAATTCTTACACTGTATACATATTCTCATTTGATACAGTGGTACTAATCAGGGTAGAGAGACAGCGTAATGAATGACAAAGAAAATACAAGAAATTGCTCTGCTTTAGTATTGTTGGGTCACAGTAAAGCCTTTGATGCTCCAGACGCAGGCAATGTGTCAGTATTTCTGGGTCAACTGCTGGGGTTTTTTCTACTTCTTAATACAGGTATTTTTCAGATGCTGTTCTTAATTCTACCACCTCATCTATCTATCTATCTATCTATCTATCTATCTGTCTGTCTGTCTGTCTGTCTGTCTAGTAAATGGTTGGCAGCATCCTCTTACAGTAGATCTCTTTGCACGTGTTGCTATATTATTTTAATTTCAAAAGCAGTTTTGAAATTATGTTAATTAGACATAACGGGACATATCTGAGTTTTGCAGCTTGGGAGACTGGGACTGACATTTTTGCTATTTTTGTAATTGAATCAATTTAAGTCATCCGCATTTTGATCTATGTTCTTTAGCCTTTTAACTGGAAGATAACTATTGTAGCTAGATACATGTAACAGTATTAGATTTATTCAAGGAAAGTACAGATACCTCAAATTTTTACCAGTGTAATGTACTTGAGCAAATTCACTCTGTTATATTCCATCACTGCTAACAGCTTACTGCTCATATGTCTGTGAACAGTACTTTAAAGATGAACCAGTATAATCAGCCATGAGTGTTTTGTAGAACAGACAAACTTTCATCTGATTCAGGTTGCTAAATTCCCACCATGTTACCCTCTTTATATTCAGATGTTTACTGCTTGTGCAGGAGAAAATCTGTTTTTCTAAACATTTGTGAAGTGCGTATGATTTTGATCTACATATATGTAAATCATGGTGATTATGGCCTAGAATAAGGCAGTATTCTTTCAAAGCATCTGATTTTGAGAGTAGGGTACTGCCTTATCTTTGATGATCTGGTATATCTAGTCTCGGTTGGATATAATCCTTGGGGACTCCTTGGACAGGCTGATGTAGCAAGTGGTCCTCTCTCTGCAAGAACATCTCAACGCATCTAATATATCTATGCATAGCCAGATCTGGCTATCGATGTTTATTTTAGACCAGTGATGTCTTGTTAGCAGCTTCATCCACAGGGCTGATGAATAAACTCTTAAGTCTCTGGTATGTGCACGACGTTACCCTCCCTCAGAGTGTAAACAATGTGAAGACAGATTAGTTCTGCTGCTGTGGGTAAAGCAGATTAGCAGAGATTATTAACAAACATGTTGAATTAAACAGACAGTATCACTTATTTCTTTGCAAACATCCCAGCTGTGTGGTTAAGGGTGCAAGTGCTTAAACCGGCATGGTAAAAACACCATGTCTCCCCACGGGAGCAGTCATCACCTTGATTGGACACAGAGCTGCCTGGATTCAATCTTCTTGGTCCCAATTACGGTCAGATTTACTGACATCAGTCACAGTTCATCACAGTGATTATGCTCAAGCTGTTCAGTGAGGAGATGATACAGAGCTTATGGGAACCACCACTAATTGGTGGTCTTCACTCTCTCACTTTCTGTCTACTCATATCTATTCCACTGGGATACATACAGATTTGTCACATCTACACCACATAATCATTTTGGGGTACAACAATTTTATAATAATGTATTCGAGCTTTCCAGTACGCACTGAATGCCTCCACTATCATTCTCATCCCCAAAAAGACTAGTATAGACAGCCTCAGTGACTACAGACCTATAGCACTCACAGCATATAATGTTTAAGTACAACAGAGATCTCCCTCCCTTAACCCCCACCAGTTTGCTTGCAGAGCTAATCAGTCCACAGAGGATGCCATCACCATCATCCTTCACAGAGCGCTGAGCCATCTGGAGAACAGGGAGAGCTACGTGAGGATGCTCTTCGGGGACTACCGCTCAGTGTTTAACACCATAATCCCAGACATCCTCACCACCAAACTGGACCACAGTCAGATCCCCCCTGCCACCTGCTACTGGATCAAAACCTTCCTCACCAACCAGCCTCAATCAGTCCAACTCAGCCCCCCATCACTCAGCACCAGATCTTGCAGGGCTGCATTCTCCACCCTTCCACTGCATGCCAATGCATCCAACCAACGTCATCATCAAGTATGCCGGTGACACCACGGTGGTTGGGTTTATCTCTAATGGAGATAATACAGTGTAGAGGGCAGCGGTAGAGAACTTGTCCTGCTGCTGCTCCTTAAAACAAAACAACTCCAAACGGACTTCAGGAGGCACAGACAGGTGGACAGAGGACGGTTAGAATCTGTCTCTACATTCAGGTTTCTGGGCACCCACATCTCAGCTCATCTCTGTTGTGTTGGGCTCTTGAATAAACTCTCGCTCAAGCGTTAACGTGGAGCAACAACCATCTTTTATTTTAGCGTCTCTCGTGCTGCTTACATACCACACATTTCCTGTTTAGTGGGTAAGTACTGCCGCCTAGTGGCGCATGCATGTATATCAATATAGATTACACCACATCCCCCTTACTGAAGTTAGGCTGGTACATTCTTTCGCTCTTCAAACAAACCATAACTGCATAATATTTCTTCTCAATACAGACATACCCCAGCATTTCAGGAAACATAAACTCGGTATTTTCATAAACACTTACTTTTCTCTTGTAACATATGTCAAACCGTTTTCCCTTTCGAACATGCTATTCTCAAAAACAAAACTTAGCATTTCAAAATACAACTTTTTCCTTTCCAAACAATTAGCTTCACAGATCAAGTCTTTTTGGTTTAATCACTTCCCTACCAGACCGGGTTCTAACCACACCTGGTGTATGGGGTGCGCTTGGCTCAGAAACAGTCTCTATAGGGGTGGACTGGATCTGTTTTGCCTCGGTTTGAGTCTCTGTTTGTGGGATCGGCACAAGATGACTGCGGTTTCTTCTGATCGTCCCTTGGGGTCCACTGATGATGTACGATCGTGGAGTCGGGTGGACTGATGTCACTGTGCCTTGTGCTTTTGCATCCGTGATCCAGACTGGTTGCCCTGGCAACAATTTATCCAGTTCTCTTGTTCTATGTCTTTTGTTAAAACATTCGGTTTGTCTCAGCCTTTTCTCTCTCTCAGAACGACAAATCTGCTGAAAATCAGGCAGACATGGCTCTAAGGTTTCAGGAAGCATTGGTAAAGTAGTACGAAGCCTGCGCCCCATGAGAAGTTGAGCCGGGCTGTAGCCATTCGCCAGTGCTGTTGTTCTGTATGCCAGCAATGCCTTGTATGGATCGCTGGCTTTTTTGAGGAGATTTTTGATGGTCTGGACACCTCTCTCCGCCTCGCCGTTGCTCTGCGGGTACCTGGGACTACTGGTGACATGCTCAAAACAGTAGTCCTTTGCAAAGTCTTTCATCTCTTGACATGCAAATTGTGGGCCATTATCAGTAATCAATGTTTCAGGTATTCCATGGCGTGCAAATATTGACTTTAAATGCACAATCACATTGGCTGAACGAGTCGGGCTGAGTTGAGCAATCTCGACATATCTCGAGAAATAATCTACTACCAACAGATAGTTTTTGTCTTTTAGTGTGAACAAATCAGCTCCTAAATTCTGCCATGGCCTTTCAGGTAAACGTGTGGGCATAAGAGGTTCCCTCACATTAACCCTCTCCTGTATGCAAAGCCTGCACTCAAGGACAAGTTCACTGATCTGGTTACTTAAGCCTGGCCACCACACTGCTTGTCGGGCGCGTTCTCGACACTTAACTACCCCTTGGTGACCCTCGTGTATTTTGTCCAAAACTGCATTTCGCATGTTTGCAGGTATGACCAACCTTGTGCCTCGCAGTAGTAGTCCATTGTGAACGCTCAAAACTGCTCTTTCCGACCAGTAGTGTTTTACTACACCCTGCAGCTGGTTCCTGTCAGGCCAGCCCTCTGCACAGAACTTCATGACTTGGGAACAGACGCTGTCAGACTGTAGCTGCTCACGGAGATCTGCAAGGTATTTGCTGCTAGTAGGAAGGCCCTCCAGCACTGTGTCAACGTAAATATCAGTGTCCTCCATAAGATCATTGTCTCTGGAAATCACACTGTGTGTCAGCGGTAACCGTGACAGCGTGTCGGCTGTGGTGAGGCTTTTGCCTGGAATGTGCCTTATAGTGTAAGAATACCTCATTAGGCGCATGCGGAATCTCTGTATCCGCGGTGGAAGCAAATCCAAGGCCTGCCCTCCAAGTAGGCTCACGAGTGGCTTATGGTCGGTCTCAAGCTCAAAGTGCAGCCCCAGAATAAAGTCACTGAATCTTTCACAGGCCCAGGTGAGCGCCAGCGCTTCTTTTTCCAGCTGAGCATAGCGCTGCTCTGTGGGTGTCAATGATCGTGAGGCATACGCGACTGGTGACCACACGTCACTGTCTTTCTGTAGCAAAACTGCCCCCAACCCGTATGAAGAGGCATCTGCTGAGATCTTTTGGGGTTTGTTTGGGTCGTAAAGTTGCAGTACTGGAGCGGATGACAGTTCTTCTTTTAAACTGCTAAATGCATTTTGTTGCTCATGCCCCCAGTACCACATGTTTTTAGTTGAAAGCAAGTCTCTCAGTGGTTTGTCTTTTTCAGAGAGGTTTGGGATGAATTTCCCCAACTGATTCACCATTCCTAAGAAGCTTTCTCAGTACGGTGCCTGGCTCTTTCATATTCTGCACCGCACTAGTTTTGTCAGGGTCAGGACTCATGCCTTCGGATGACACAATGAATCCTAAGAATTTCACTCTCTTTTGCCAAACTCACATTTTGACATGTTCAGGGTGTTCTCTGCAGAGGACAGCGTGGAGTCTCATGTCGTGCTCCTCTTTCGTGGATCCCCAGACCAGGATGTCGTCCATGTGGCACTCCCGTGAGGCCGGCTGTCACTTCCGCACCATCATGTTTTGGAAATGCTCTGGTGCACTGGAAATACCAAATGGCAAACGATTGAAATGGTATCTACCAAATGGCGTAATAAATGTGGTGAGAGAGCAGATTCTTTGGACAGCGGTATTTGCCAAAAGCCCATGTTAGCATCAAGCTTGGAGAAATACTGCTGTGAGCATGCCTAGTGTTTGGTCTACAGAGGGAGGATATATCTTTCACGACACACAGACTCATTCAATGGTGTCATGTCCACACAGATGGACATTCTCTCTGTCCTTTTTAGGGGCTCACCATCAACACCAGTCTGTGGGCTCTTCCACACGACTGATTACTCCCAACTGTTCCATCCTCTCAGCTCTGTTTTGATTTGCCCAGTGTGGCAGTGGAACACGCCTAGGCACTTTCAGTGAATAAGGTTTAGCGTCGGGCTTCAGCTTAATCGTGTATGGTTTTGAACAAGCCCGAGCCCATTACATAGTTTCTACACTTTCTTCACTGTCTCAAGGTCAACATTGTCCATTCGGGCAATTAGTTTCAGTCTCACAGAAGCTGTCCTGAAGAGAGCTACACGCAGATTTCTGACTACATAGATTGTCTCTGTAGTGCTCCTGTCACTGTAGGAAATGTCCTCCTTTGTAGACCCAAGTGCTCAGTGCTGCCACAGCTTTTGCAAATGTTCATTTGGCTGCTTAATGTCTTTGAATGTCTCCTGAGATAGCTGTGACATCTGCCCCGAGTCTAATTTAAATGTCATGCTTTTGCCTCTCACGCACCAAGCCACGGGTCTTCTCCTGAATCTAGTTCACCTAGGAAAGTCCATCTGCACTGTCTGCCACCTCATGCACAGTTGTAGACCTACAAACTCTCCCGTAGTGTCCACGTTTCCCACAGTTGTGGCATTCTGCATTTTTGGCTGGGCACTGTGCTGCTGGGTGCATCGGTGCTTTCCCACATTTAGAACAGGTTTTATTCTCTTGTCTTGTTATTTGTGGTTTTTGTGGCTTGAACTGCTTTTGGTCTCTGCTTCTGAATTTATTTGGCTGTGATTTTCTGACATGCACGGCATCCACTGCTGTCTTGCCAGTGCTGCTTTCACCTCTTAGGTCAGTTTGCTGTCTTTTTATTTCCTCAGATTGTCTCGCCATTGTGATAGCTTTAGCTAGGGTCAAATCTTTGTTGAGCTGCATTCTCTCCGACAGCGATGAATCTTTAAGACCCACAACGAGCCTATCCCTCAAAAGTTCATCGTGAAGTTCACCATATTCACAGTTTTCAGCGAGAGCATATAGAGCTGTTATGAAGGAGTCAACTGTTTCTGCTGGCTGTTGTACTCGCTTTTAAACTTTGCTCTTTCATAGATCACATTCTTTCTGGGGACAAAATGTCTATCAAATGCGTTTCTGACTGCATCGTACTGCTGGAGGCACTGTTAGGTCAAGTCCCCTTAGCACGTCGTCAGCCTCGTCCCCCATGCAGTAAACTAATGTGTTCACTTGGTTAGCATCTGTTGAGCTGTTCAGATTACTTGCCATTCTAAAACGCTCGAAACGTCTGATCCACTTCTCCCATTCCTGGGGCTTTGCGAAGTCGAACGGTTCCGGTGGCTTGATGGTGAAAGTAGCACTGGTGGAGCTGCCATAACCGGGCCAGGTGTCGCCGCTGCCGCCGGTAGAGCCGCTGCTTGCTCCGTCATGTTTGTCGCTAGCCGATCGCCAAGCTGACTTTCTTTTCAGTTTTTCTCAGTTCACCGCTTAGAGCGAGTGCACTTCTGACACCATGTTGTGTTGGGCTCTTGAATAAACTCTCGCTCAAGCGTTAACGTGGAGCAACAACCATCTTTTATTTTAGCGTCTCTCGTGCTGCTTACATACCACACATTTCCTGTTTAGTGGGTAAGTACTGCCGCCTAGTGGCGCATGCATGTATATCAATATAGATTACACCACAATCTCTGGACCCACAACAACAACACCCTGGTGAAATCCTCCTGTCTCAGAAAAACGCCTTGCACCCCACCCACCACCTGTTTGATCAGCTGTCCTCTGGTCAGCACCTCAGGTCAATCAGGTCCCACACCTCTAAACTCACAAACAGCTTCTTCCCCTGCGCCATTTGGACTGTCAATAAACACTATCCCCCCACACCACATCCCTGTCCACCCACCGCACTAATCTGAGCCATGGTCTGAGTAACCCCCATCATTCAGGCCACTCACACGCAGACTCTATTCAGATCATGTCTTTTCTTTGCACTACTTCCAAGCACTTTTCAACTTGTTCTCTAATGTGTGCCTTTCTCTTATTTTTGTATATAACTCTCTTGTTTTGTATATACCCGCAATTCTGATGTACATGTACAATGACAATAGAGGACTATTCTGTTCTATGCTATTCTACTGATACTGCACTGGTACCATCATTTTCTCCATGGTTTGGCTTCAAATTGTATTTACTCCAGTTTTTGTAGATGTACATGACTGTTAATAATATGCTCTTTCCCCCTTTTAATGTCATGTTCACATTAGTGGAAATTATTCATGTTCAGTATCAAGAAGAAATGTGTCGCTTTGTGAAATATTGTCTTCTTTACTTAGCAGCAAGATAGAGTCATTCTTAACTTTTTAAACTTATGAACAAAAACATGACTTAAAATGACAAAAAACTGGACTAAAGTTACAGAAATAATTTTGGATTTGGAGTATTAGTCAGGTAAACCAGGACAACTGAAAATGTCTCTTTGAGGTCTGGGTAATTGTGATGAAAATTTATTCCTGGTTATCTTCCATTTTACAAACCACAAAATGAATGTGCTGGTGAGAAAATAACAGACAGCGATAGAATGAAAATGATCATGTTACTGATAAAAATATAAATTCATTTAAAAAAAACAGAAAATAAATAATAACCCTTAAAAACAAACTCCTCAACAAAGATCAAATTTGTAATTAATTCACGAGAAATCAAAACATATGTAAACCAGAGTATAATATATTTTTAGACGTATGGAAATTAAAGCAATTTTGTGGTCGTATTCGAGTGATCTTATTCAGCTGTCTAATGAGTGAGTCATCGCTTGCTATGGTATAATCAGCATAAGGCAGCAACTGAAGAGGAGCAAATGGAAGCAAATCGAAACAAGCCTTTGTTACATGATCATGACCACTTACTCTTGTCAAACAGAAGGACTTAGAAAGAAAAGCCTGTCTCTGATGCAAGCCTGGCTCAGATATAGTGCTGTTGCTTTCTGCAGTTGAGATAAATAGATGCCCTGCCACTGAGAAAATGCAGTATATACAGTCCAAGCGGTGAGCACTCTGCAATGGATACATGCTTTTGATACTTTTCGTTTTTAATACTTCTCTACAATTAATAATCTTACCAGTTTGGCTCATTTGTAATTCTACTGTAGAAAAAAAATCTTTAGGTGAGTTTAGGTTCTCATCATGCATATTGCAAAGACCAGTAAAACAAATACATACCATTAAAACTGGATCAAAGCAAACCAAAGTCAATCGCACTTTCATTGTTGCTACATTTGCCCAAACTGGGTCTGATCAAATGATGCCTAGTTGACTGAAATGATACCAAAATCCAAAAAGAAGGCAAGGCAAGTTTATTTATATAGCACAATTCAACAACAAGGTGATTCAAAGTGCTTTACTGAGACATTAAAAAACAAAAACAAATAAAAAGCATGATTTAAAATTGAAAAAGTAAAAAAACGAAAAAAAAATGGAAGGAACAGTAAATAAAATCAGTAGTTGAAATTTACATTTTGAAATTTAAGCTTAAAAGTAAAACAGTGTGGATTTGGTGTTTTATTCAAATGCAGCTGAGAATAGGTGAGTCTTCAACCTGGATTTAAATAAACTGAGTGTTTCAGCTGATCTGAGGCTTTCTGGGAGTTTGTTCCAGATATATGGAGCACAAAAGCTGAATGCAGCTTCTCCGTGTCTGGTTCTGACTCTGGGAACTGATAAAAAACCGGATCCAGATGACCTGAGGGATCTGGAAGGTTCATTCGGCCATAACAAAGGGATTTACTCTGTTTATCAGATTTTTAAGTAACATTACTTTACGCTATAAATTAAAGTATTGATTCACTCACATGAGCAATTTTTGTCCATCCAGAAAGGGAGTCAATATGCACCTTACAGGGACATGATGAGGATGGATCATTTAAGCATACATCTGTAATAATAGCAGTGTTCATTTTTAATGGCTTGCACATGAATCTTGTATTGCATTAGTGCTTGAGGATGAATTCTAAGGGCATAAAATCATGATGTGTGTGTGCAGAGAAAGGTTGACCTATGGAGCGATGGGCTGACCTGTCTTGATTGTCCATATGACAGAAATCTATATGTTCATTGCTGATTCACATTCACACATCTAAAGGTCTGACCTACAGCTTAAATGTGTTATATGCACAATACATTTTTTTATGTCTGTAAGGATAAGTAAAGCGTTTCATTTCCTCAGCCACACCTGCAAATCCAATCTTATTAAATGCACATTGGGTTCACCACACTTATTTAAAAGTTAATTCTCAAATATTTCCATAACTTCATGCTGAATTTTTATGACTTCACTGAAGCTGTGCTGCAGTGAAACAACTTTTACAGATCCCCATGACACTCAAAATGTGTTTTACTGTAGACTAGAACATAAAGAATGAATTTTCCTTTCTCCTTTTTAGAGTGAGAAGGATTTCAGGGAAGCTATTTAAGTCAGAAAGTGCAGTCTTCACAACAGACACCTAACTTTTGTTTTTACTGTTGCAAATGTTGTAAACTATTCAAAATAGCTATCTTCCCATTGGGCCGGGGGTCATGACCCAGATTATGGAAAGCGATGCTGTAGAGAACTGAGCCTGAGGCATGAGGATGCCTGATGTTTAATTGAAGTTTAATGGAAAAGATGTGTGTGGCCTCAGGTTTCATGTGATAGGGTTCAGTGCCATCTAGTGGTAATAAGTAACACAGTTTAGTAACACTGAAATGTGGGTGCATGTGGGTTTGGACTTCTTTTCTTACATTATTCAGATATAAGAGTCAGAAGATTTATTATTATTTAACTGATGAAGAAACCAAATGAACTGCTTAAGTTTATAAAGCCATATGGATTGCACTAGAACAGAGGTAGTTCCTTGTAATTTATTAACAAATCCTCAGAGTTACATATGTCACACACTGTAATAATAATAATATACATAATATGAGAATTTACAAAATAACAAATGTGAATCTGCAAGTATTTAAAAGTCTAACTACTCTAAGTCATTTAAGGTACAAAATACATTAACATACTGCATAAAAAACCTTTGCAATGTCATTTTGTATGCATCCACTGAAATAAAGTCATAGTCAGCAAGTTCATTCATCTGTTTCATTCATCGTTCTATCATCCTGGTTCATTTTTAGTTCTACTGCCTCGTCAGAATTTCTTGTCTCCATTGCTTTGCTCTTCCTGCGCTCCTCATCCAGTTTTTTATAGTTGTAGTAATGCATAATGAAGAAAAATATGCCAGAAACCAGCATGAATACACCGCATGCATAATACATATATTTGTAATCACCAAAATAATCAACCAAAGCTCCTGAAAGAGAACACACATAATCTGTTAGTAACTCCATCTTGGAAATTTCTATACTTTGCTTATGTGTATAATCAAAATCACAATTCAATGAAAAAAAGAAAGAAAAAAAAACACCACAAACCTGCCATTGGAGGTCCCAGAAGCACTGGCCCACACTCAATAATGGTGACAAGTCCAACAGCAGTGGAGAAACGAGGAGCTCCAACAAGGTCCATTAGAACTTCAAAAAGGAGTGCAGAAAGCATCCCAAATGCCAAACCAAAGAAGACAGCATATACAACTAGGCCTGTATAGCCAGATGCCAGTGGGCACATTAGGTGACATATGCCATTGTATGAAACAGCAAAACTGAAAAAATACTGTATTCTTGGCCTAATCCACTTGGTGTTGCCCACGAAGCCAGTTGTCGGTCTAACGAACATGTCCGCCAGAGCAAAAATGGAGAGCAAGAAAGCTGCTGAATATTCATCAATCCCTTGATGTTTGGCATATGGAGCCATGAAAACCACAGGTGCAAAAAAGCCAAAAAACATGACCACATTACCAATTAGATAAATGAGGAAGCCCCTGTGTCTGAAAAGTGAGACATCTATGAATTTCTGCACAAAGCTGTGACCCTTGCTCTCACTTTGATCTTCAGTCTGAAGGTTATCAGAGTGGGTACTGGTGTCTTCAGCAGCAGCGTGTTCCTCAGCTTCATTTTCACACTTTGATGACTCATCTATTGTTTTGCGTTGTATGCTTTTGTTGACTGGTCTCATCAAAGCACCAGCTACACAGCAGTTCAAAACAATGGATCCCAGGATGAGGAAGCTCCCCCTCCAACCAAAAGAATCAAACAGAAACTGATTGAGAGGAGCCAGAGTGGAGAGAATAACTGGACTTCCAGTCATAGCGAGTCCATTGGCAAGAGGCCTTTTGACCTGGAAGTAAGTGCCTATGATCGTCAGGGAGGGCTGCAAGTTGAACGCGAGACCAAAACCTGTTAGAAATTAGGATAAAATTACACACAGTAGTTTATGAATTTATTCCCTTTAGAATATTTTAAATAAAGTGCCTAAAGTATCAGTTAAAAAGTACTTTTAGTCAGTTGAATGCACCTCTTATTATTATCTGTGACATTAGTTTTATATCGGTGATGATTTGTTTACAGAAAAATATATATATATAACTAGTCCCATGATATAGACATTTCTTTTCTGTACTTCTCTGGCTGGTGCAGCGCTACTAGATTAAAGATTAGGTTTAAAGTCTGAGAGGTTTGTTTGCTCTCAGTTAGTAAAATGATCATGTGGTCTTGCCTGCACATGTGTATGTGTGGATGTTCTAAATGCACCTGGGTTAACAGAACATTAAGAAAAGAAAAAAGGTTTCACCCAAATCTAAACATTGCATTGATGTTGCCGCTTTAAGAGGGGATTATAACTTATATTATATTATATCATAAGGGTCATTGTACTCGTTGCACTGAACGACCAACCCTTGCTTTACACAGGGACATAAACAATCCCTGTGGGTTGATCCTGATAGTAAAAAACTGAATGAGAGTTACAACACAACCACTCCTTCCTTCAGTGTAGTCAAGTTACAACCAGGTGTCATAAAGCAAACATTATAAAGGACAGCAACAGCCATACCAGAAAAATAACACAAAATTGAATTGAACATGTGCACTTTAAGAAAGTGAATTATTTTAAAGGGTAGTTCATTTAATTGTTGGACTAGCCTATCTGACTGTTAACAAAAAAAAGGAAACATAATTTACCTCCAATTACTCCAACACAGAGATACAGATGTATTATATTAGTGCCAAGAGAAGCGAGAGCCATGCCAGTGCAAACCATGACCCCGCCAACTATAACCACACGTCTGCTGCCATAGCGATTGACCAGTACACTGCTGACAGGGCCTGCACACAGGAGAGAAATATCTTACATTTTTGGTAACGTTCTGAGGGACAAAATTTGCTTGACAAATCCGGTCATGGGATACGCTGCTTGGGAATGTGCCAATTTTTTTTAATACATTTGTCAATAGTTGAAGTATGACGGCCACTAACCTCCTGCATACATAGAAGCAAGCATGACTGAGGACACCCAGGCAATCTCACTGTAGGAAACTGAAAAATATTCCTGAATCTCCTTGAAATAGATGGTGAGGGACTTGGGAAAGGCATACGAGAATCCTATGGAGATGAAAGCGCCGAAGACGACAGCCCAGCCCCAGCCTCCGTCTGGTGGGGTGTAGCCTAGATTGGTTACTGCTGCGGGGGGCATGTTCAATTCGCCGGCTGGAAAGTGGGAACAGCAAAAATAAGTGAACAGAAAATAAACAAGTGCAACTTTTCAAAGAAAGAGTTAGATTCACATATTTTGCATCACATATAAATTTCACAAGACCTCACCTCTGCCCAGTCCTTGAAACTGTATCGCCCAGCCTATGAACTCAGTCCATGTGCCACAG
The DNA here is from genome assembly GCF_013358895.1 of Oreochromis aureus. NCBI lineage: Eukaryota > Metazoa > Chordata > Actinopteri > Cichliformes > Cichlidae > Oreochromis > Oreochromis aureus. The sequence goes on along the minus strand of NC_052961.1, from coordinate 11,754,238 downwards.
TCTTGCACAGGGACAGAGTTCACCCTGCTGTAAGGTCTTTGATCTCATCACGTGTGCTGTCATGAAAAATATGAGTGGCCATACAAAATAGAGCAATAACCCAGCACTAGATATTGATGACAATAAAGCTTCTAGGAAGTGTAATTTAACTGCTAAAATCTGTTTCTTTTAACATTTTACCCTTTCATAGACATACATTCAGTTTTACTGCTGAGGCCCTTTGAACTCATGTAGGCAGTGTTTGTCTACTCATGTGTGTTTGTGTATTGCAGGTCGGTTGGTCAAAATGACTAAAATATAGTCGGTGATAAATACTGATCGCCCACAATGTTTAACAACTGAGTGATTAATTGATTAATGATTATCTTGTTTGTGCGTCATGCTCTTTTGGGAAACCTTTGGGAAAGCTGGGATTTGTTTTGATGTCACTTTTGGCATAGACTGGCTACCAAGAGCATGCCCCCAATACAATGGCACCCCCCGATGGCAGGGGTCACCCTCAGCAGGGCTAACTGAAAAAAAATGCTTAGAACACAACCAACAACTTGGTGCCAATCTAACTAGATCACCTGACCTAAGTTGAGGTCAGAGCTGTTTTTACAGTACGTGTGGGAGGGACTTATACAACATTAGGAAGGCTGTCTTAATTTTATGGTTTGTCCATACGCTTTGATTAAGTAAAAATTAATTAACTGAGAAACTGTGTTTTGTTCATGTGGTGAAAAACAGAGTGCTTGCTACAAATTCAATGTCAGCAGTGTTAGGCCATGTGGTTGCTGAATGTGAATGCTGGAAATAATTGGTCTCTATTTTATTTTTCTTAAAATTATGAGTTGTTTAAAATGATGTAGTCACTGGATACTCTTTTAGCTTAGCACAAAACCCCTAGTTTTTATGCTTCAGCTCTCTTGAAAAGGGCTTTGTGAGAAATTACAGGAGAAAATAAACACTCATAAGTTTGCATTATAGATGTTTAGGGATCTTAAAATATGGGCTATGAGACACAGTACTGTATTTTTTCCAACAAAATATTATTATATGTAGTTAAGGCTTGTTATGGAATAATTCTTGACCCTACTGCAGATCTCACAATATTTTACGTCCACAGACAAATTAGATCTGTACAAAAAAAATACAGCTCTGTTCAAATGTGTATTTGTTTCTAAGAACTAATCTCACAACCTTAGTATTCTATCCAAGTTTCCAGCTTTCAGTATCGAAATTAGCAAATTAATCAGTTATGAATTGTTGGTTTATCTTTTAGAGGTGCTGTGAGCTCTGTTTTTTTTTTTCTTTCATGAGTTACTTAAAGATGTCTAGACGCTGAGCGATAATGTGCTCCAATTCAACCTCCTCATTAATCAGCTATTCAGACTGCAAACCGCATGTTTTGAAAGAAATACAACAAACACTACATAAAATGCAACTGAGAGGATAATAATTACAATTTATGGATTAGAATTTAAGGAAATTAAACAGCCTCACTAGCCACTTCATTAGGTACGCCTGAGTTGGACCACTTTTTTCTTACAGAACTGCGTGCATAGATCATACATCAGCAAGGTGCTGGAAACATTCTTTTTAGTGTAGATTTTAGTGTATAAACATATGATAGCATCACACAGTTGCAGCAGATATAATGTTGCACAAACATGATGTGAATCTCCGGTTCTACCGCATCCCAAATATGCTCTGTTGGCTTGAGATCTGGAGACTGTGCCAGAGAAACCAGTTTGCTCAGTTGGTACTAAAGGTCTCAAAGAGTGTCAAGTTTGGTAAAGTTGTTCAAACTGTAGCATCCCTTTCCTGTACTTATCTCTCACAACTGGCACCAAGTGTGGTCATCTGCAGCTCTAACCCATCTGCTTCAAGCTTTAACATGTTGAGCATTTAGACATGCTCTTCTCCATGCCTTGGTAGTAATCAGTGGTTATTTGAAATGCTTCATTTTGGCTTCATCAATCAAGTTTTCACTCGGAAAACTGGTGCTCACTGGATATTTCTCTTTTTTTGACCATTCTCTTCATGGTTGTGTGATCCGAGCAGTTTCAGACCAGCCATCTGGATACCTGCTCACTAAAATCTCTTTTTTCCCCAGTTCTGAAGCCTGTTCAATTGGCTGATTAGATATGTGTAAAAATAAAAAATAAAAAATCGTGACCTTTTTCGGTCTTGGAATATTGAATATGGAAATGTAAATAAATACTCAGCATTTCTGTTTGTATACGTAAGTCAGAGAACATGGAAATGTTCAGGTTCATATACGTGGCTGCACTTCTCGCACTCCAGTCCACTAGATGGCGATAATAAAACAAACCCTAGATTGCCTCAAAGGGGGAAGAAGAAGTTATTCAAGAGTTATTCAAACGCTTGTATAATACGGTTGTTAGCTGGGGAAAAGTCAGGTTGATTCGAAGTTAGAGCTGTGTAGTCATTTGTAGCTTCAGATGTTTTCAAAAGTGAGAACATGTCTGACTTCGGGTTTAGCCAGATTGCCCAGTTGTGTAAATTCAAGAGTAACATCTGTGCTCTGCAAACATCAGCATCGCACCTTCAGTTCTGAGTCTGGTGTCAGGGTGAGCTGCTCCCACTGTCTCTCTGTTTCTGCTAAACTACATGGCTTTAAAGTTTTAGTTAGCGGGCTATAAAACGGGTAAACAGTTTTAGGATAATATACTGGTTAATACGTAAACCCTGTAAAGTAACCCGCGTCACTGGTTGAAATGTCTCCAGTTTAGCAGCATTATGCTTGCATTGCGCAAGATCCAGTGATATAAAACCAGGCTTACGATTTCATAAAACTTATTTTACATGTGTAAAACTCCAAATGTAAGACTTGCTTTTGACCTTGTCCTCACTGTGTGGTAGTATCTGTGCCAACTGAGCAAAATTAAAGTTGCACTTTGAACGTTGTCATATTTTAATGTGTCTTGAATATTTTGGTTTTTAAAATCTCAAATATGAATCAAATTCTCAGTGCTATCATATCCAGTAGAGGTCAAGCTATATCCTTAATTATCGCAAATAATTCCGATGTGAAGGAGGAATTCGTCTCAGAATAATACATGATGATGATAATAAAATAATAATCTGACAGGGCTTAAAAAAAAACAAAAAACAAAACTTAAGACAACGCTGTGGCAATACGCAACTCAATTTTTAGTTCATGAAAGTTTTCCTGGGCTAAATTCAAATTATTCAGGATCTTTGATGTAATGTTAGACTGTTAATGAGGTAATCTATTCAAGGTTAACATGTCTTTTTGAAAAAAGATTATGATTTCTCATGTCAGCCACATGTGTTCAGTGTGAACCTGCATTTATTTGTGAGGAGAATGGGGTCCAGCGGTGGACCTGCCAGTCCTGGTGTTCTTTGGTAAACGTCGGTTGAGCTGCAAGGTCAGGCCCTCATGTCATGCACGTGGAGTCTGGTTCTTCTGGCAGTTTGATGAAAAGCTGGCACAAGTAGGTCATTCTCAAGGGCTCTGTTCCTCCTCGAAAAAAGGAGCAGTTATCTGTCCTGCTGCTGCGTTGATGCCCTTGTGCAACCCTCTCCAGCTCTTCTTGTGTAACAGCCCGTCTCCTGTATGTCCTCCACACTCCTGTGCTGAGACTGTAAACCATCTTGTGATGGCATGTTAGTATATGGAACTACCTGTGCAACCTGAATGGGCTGCAAGTACCATCTAACGCTACCAGTAGAGACAAGGAAACTAGCAAAAAGGAAAGAGAAATATCAGTCGGGAGCGATATGGGGAGAGCAACGGTCTCACCATTTTCCTGCTTCTCCAATGCAACTGTTGTACTTTCATTTGCACCAAAGCAGGTTAAATGAATCCACAATGGTTTATGCCTCCTAACAGGATTTATATCCTTCAAGTTTAACTAATTATAGAAAATTAGGGATAAAATATCAGACAGTTCCTCATGTAAATGTCTGCTCTCCACTCTTTTCCAGGTTCTGTATGATGGGCTTTGTCCAATATGCGTGACTGAGATCCGTTTCCTCCAGTTTCTGCAGAGAAACCGGCCTGAGAAAGTAGATTTCATTGATATCTCTCTGCCAGGTTATGATGGAACAAAATACAAGGATATCACCTATGAGATGGCCATGAAGGAAATGCACGTGATTGATAAGAAAGACAAGGTAAACTCTCAAGCTCCTGATTTAACCAAGATTTTAATGAATCTCACAATATGGAATTCAACATAAGTGTGGTATTATGCACCTTCATGCTGTGTGTTGGCAGGTTCACAGCGGAGTCCCAGCATTTGCAGTCATGTATAGCGCCGTAGGCCTCGGCTGGTTGGGTCGCTTTATGATGTGGTCACCTGTGAGACCATTTATGGACAAATCCTATGACATCTTTGCCAGGAACCGCCTAAAGTGGACCGGACGTGGAGAGGAGTGCACCACAGGACGCTGTGAAAAGAAAATACCCTGAAGCTCCAGCACTGTTTTATAAGTACTGTAAATACATGAAGAACTGCATAAATATCATGCGGATAATCCTGTAAAGTTAACATGAAAAAAATGGTTATGTTGGTTATGTAGTTCACCTAAAGTAATTTAAAATAACAACAATGATGCAGAGATAAAATTACGACTGTAAAATAGAGCTGCAAGATGAATATATTCAAAGAAATATTTCTGAATGTACAGGTTTCATTAAATACAGTTTAAAAATCTGTTTTTGACCGATAACAGCATTTTGTCATGATTTTTATTCTTCCTCTGGTGTGTATTCATATCATCAGATTGGTCCAGTATTCCTTCTAACAAAATCACTGGGGAGGTGGCAGTCAGACCAAAGATAGTGGCTATGGAAACAGATTTAAAAAAAGAAAAAAGCTTTGCTGTACATAAAAAGAATCATTCTTGACAGAAAGGATTGTGTGTTCTGTAAAGGACTGTCATGTATTCATCATATACACGGTGCAGAGATAAGACTCAAAGTCACTGAAGCGGAATATGATCAATTTCCTGTCATGCACAGCGGTTCATTCAAAGCCGATTAAGAACCAAACTGTCAAGAATCTGCCACTAGATGTCATTGTAAGTCTGTGAGAGTGAAATTGTTCTTTAGGAATTGTGCTGAATTTTAGCAAACTCTGATCACATCATAGACAGAAGAACAAATACAAGCAGAAATGTCAAATTTAGTGGATTTGTTTAACAAAAAAATCAAATAAAACTATTGAAGCTCGCTGATTATTTATTTATTTTTTGTGACTATTGTTTCGAAAGTAATGTCAGTGTCTGTGTGCTGGGGAGATAACACGTGAGCCCCTCCTCTTATGTAGATGTTTCACCAAAAATAAACAGGCGTGTAGAACAGCATGTGCTGGTTAAAGATTACATGAGATCCTGCTCTAGGACAAAGGTGTTTATAAAACATACTGTTGGTTACAGCGTAAATGTCAAATGGAATTTACTTGTATGGCACTTTTTTCTTATTTACTCAATTTGAGCATTCAAAGTGCTTTCTTGCTACAAGCCTCATTCACCCATTCAAACATGCCTAAGCAATTTGCATAAAATTCACAAACACACTCATGCTCCACTGGAGGGCAATTTGGGGTTCAGTATTTTGCCCAAGGATACTTGGACATACACGCCAGGGATCGAACGCTCTAGGTAGGGGACTTGCTTCTGCCTCCTTGGACACAGCTGCAAAGAAGGAACATGACACAAGGTCACATAAGCACATATTTAATTGTTTTTGCTGAATAACACTGGCCCATTTAAACCATACATCCAGGCTCTAATTTAAAACATGAGCACACTTCATAATATCCATTTACAACTGCAGACTTCCAGTTGTTTGTATCACATGTACCTTCCAGCTTGGGCACAGCTTCTAAGAATTGGAGTGCTGTTTGTGGTGATGAGTCACAGCTCTGTCTGTTTGGTGTGTGTGATGTGTGGTGATGTTTAGAGCACCCAACATGAGTTCACTGAGACCTTAAGCTGTCACCCCATCCCTAATTTTAGACTTGTGCTTGTCAGCAGTGACAACACATGACCTTAAGCCTGTGTGTCTTATTGAACACTGGCCAAGCCAGTTCGCACCCCCCATACACACCCCCAGCCCAGCCCAGCAAATGAGATTAAAGTCCTGCGTGTAGGAAGGATTGAATCAAGTGTCAAAACACAGCAAAAAAAAAAAAAAAAGCAACTCTGACAGTCTGTCAAAACCGCTGTTCTGGATTTTAGAGAACAGGCGTCTGCTCGAAGAGGAATTGTGAAGACAAGAAAACTTGGTGTTATGTTTCAGGTAAATCTTTAGTGTGTACGCTTTCAACACATATTCTGTCAAGGTTACATTTTCTGTCATTCGTGACCTTTCCTTGCTTAAGTGGAAGACTTTAACCCATGTCGATGTTTGATTATTGCATAGCCGAGCTGTCTGCCTTTCAGTTTGTGTAGCCAGCTCAGTGCATGCACTTAATTTTAGATGGTAATAACCATTCCACCATTATTGATAAGGATAAGAGATTAACTACAGGCAAAGCCGTGTGTGTGTTGTCAAAATAGAGATATGGAAGTACAGATACACCATAGAGAGTTATTTATAGGCCATGCTTTTTTCTGGCTCTGAGGTTTCATGTTACATTCTTGTGGAGATAGCATAAGGAAAGAAAGGCACCAGGCTATTGGGAAACATGATGTCTGTGGTTTGATCAGTCAGAGTTGTTTATAGTTGTTTATGTGCATGTCATCAAGCACAAGCTTTGGAAACATGTATCCCTAGTATTAATATTTCATCTTTGAGTAACAACTTTTCCATAATTAGATTTACAAGTAAAAATGATGACACTATCATGAGCTGCACTTCTTTTAGTTATGATTAGCAAAGTTTCTGATCATGTATGACTACTAAAGCTCAACGTGTCACTATCATGTGTCATGTAAGCATTTTGTTTAACACACTCCTGCAGCCACAGAGCGTCATCATTGTGTAGAGTTGACTTAGTTGTTGTTCAAATGTTCTGTTGACTTTTCTAGATTCCTGATGAATATGCCACTGCAGCCTGACTCAGTGCTGAGTGATATTTAAGCTTTGACTGAGTGCTGCTCATCAAGACAACATGGGTCGCTACCTGAGCACAAAATTGTGTTCATGTTGTGTGAACAGGACATTGAAATCATACAGCAAATATAAATACACAATGAACCTTCTGAGAAAGGACCATGGTCTGACTAAAGCACCACTCTGCCTTGACCTACATAGATATTTACAGCTGTCACCTCCTCAACCTTCCAGGTTTGCAACAAAAGCCACTTTTAAAAAAGTAAAGCACAGCGATACAAGCTCTACCTTTTATAGCCTCCTTAGAGACTTTACAGAAGAGGCGAGACATCCTCAGGCTCTGCGTTTTTATTCATCTTCTAATAAGGATATCTTCAAAGCCAAAGCTCCAGTTGGGATTTTTGACGAGGCTCAGAACAATTCTCTTTTAAGTTCGGTTGGAGGGTGTCTTGGTCAATCATTTAATCAATTGTCCAGACACATTAACATTTATTTCAAAAGAAAGGAAGTTTTAAGTCTGTCTGAAAATGCCAGTGTTGTTGTGTCTACTCCAGAGTATGCTTGCAGGTCACAGAGGATTAGTCAAAGTCAGCTAGCAGCCACAGAGGAAAATATACCTGAAAGCAAAGACACAACTCAGACCTTGAAATGTAAGGACAAACAGTGGGACTCTGTAACAAGTCATTCAACTCAAGAAACATCTGGACTGCAGTTATTTCACATCAGCGCTCTCACGACAAGATTTGGTGAGGGTTACAATTACATTGCTCATCACATTAACACAGTTTTCTCTCAGGGTTTGGCAAAAGTTCAAAAACAGGAGAATTTGGAGCCTCCTACCAAAGAGACAAAAAGAAGGGAGAAGAGACGAAAAACACAAATCAGAGGTAAACAGTCTCAAGTAAAGGCAGTACTGGAACCCAACAGTAACTCCAGTACCTGGGAGGAAGGATACCTTCACTTTGCAAGGCACATTAATAAATACTTTGGTGCCAAAGTAACAGATGAAGCTCAGAATAGGAAAGAACAACTTCTCATAGAGAAGGATTGGACTTACAAGAAACACCTTTTAACACAATCTACCTCACAAACTCACAGTGCCAGTTCACAGCTGAAGCAAGAAGAATCTATCATCCCAGGAGCTGCAGGCAGTTTCCACAGCAGCTGTAATACAACTAAAATCAGTGAGAACTATTTTCAAACATCCCAACACATCAATCAGTATTTCAAGGGTCAAAGTGGATTGAATGAGGACACTGAATCCCAAAAGTCCCCCAAGAGACTGAAGAGTGTATCTTTTATGGATTATCTTTGCAACCCCACAAGTACCATTCCAGAACTGCTGGGTGTTTATCGAAACAGCAACTCCAAAACTGCCATCTCTGCCCTGCAGGCAGTATTAAATAAAAAGGTGAGTTAAAGTAACATTTTCATTAATTCCCAGTTAATGCCCCGATAATCTAAGTAAGATAAAAATCCTGCTCTCCTTGCTAAGAGGCTAAAATACATAAAAATGGACTTTTATGTGATTCTGCTTATATGTCGTCAGCTTGTCTTGAATAGGAAGCAAGCAGAGGAAATGACATGTGTGTTCATTGATAGCCTGAGACTGGCTTCTACTCCAGAAGCTCTGACTGACTGCATAGAAGCACTCAATGAACACCTTATCCACTACCCTTCATGCAAAGCCATAATCTGGAAGGTCTGTTGAGAATTAAGCACAAATACTTCTATTTAACAGTTGTTTTAACCTCATTAAATTTAAAACATGGTTTTGTTTCCAGGAGAAAATTGCAGTTTCAATGCTGAGACAACGAAAGAACTATAAACATAACCAGGAACTTCAGACTGCCTTAAGAGAAACTTTGGCTCTTATCGGATATGCAGATCCAGTCAAAGGCTGTGGCATAAGAGTCCTCTCAATTGATGGTGGTGGAACAAGGTAAATGTAAGAAAAAATAGATCATTAAGCACTCAGAACAACTTTAACTACACATTCATGAAGCATTTTATTTAGTATACATAAAGCACCTTAACTACCTAACATTCATGGTCAATTCAGAATTACCAGTTAACCTAGCATGTATATCTTTGGACTGTGGATCACAGGTATTCCTTGTATATAAAGTGGTAAAGTACCTCCTTGAACTCTATCATTCAAAACCACCCTTTTCTTTGATTTGATCCATGTCAGTTAGGCTAAAATCCATCTGAATACATATAGGTGAAATCTGACCTGGAACAGCCTCTGTGCACAAAAATTTGAAGCACCTGTACAAACACAGAGCTTTAAAAAATATTTTTCATTTTCATTTCTTTCGTATTTTGGGTCACTCCAGGAAAAATCAATCAAATACATTTATTGTGTTTTTACTGCTGTTAAATGTCAAAATGGGTTTAATTTGAGCCAAACAGTATATAAGGGTTAAGCTGTGTCTGATGGTATCCACTGGTTCTGTGTATGACTAAGCTAATGTGTTCATATTTCTGGGGGTTTATGTTTTCCTTTTCCTTTGCATTTTTCAGAGGTGTTGTGCCTCTTCAGATATTAAAGCTGTTGGAGGATCAAACAGGCAAAAAGATTCACCAGCTGTTTGACTACATCTGTGGAGTGAGCACAGGTGACACATAGTAAACTGAGACTAACATCTCAATGCATGCCTGTCTGAATCTGCAACTCTATTTTAAATGCATGTCTCTGCATCTATTTGTTGAAGGTGCTGTCTTAGCCTTCATGTTGGGTTTGGCCCGTTTTTCTATCGAAGAGTGTGTTGACATGTATCGTCGTTTTGGTTCTGAAGTATTCCGGCAAAACCCGCTGGTTGGTACTGTGAAGATGGGCTGGAGCCATTCTTACTATAACACTGAGACCTGGGAGACGATACTCCGGTTTGCACATAAAAGACACATTACATGTGCTTCAGTCCTTCAAAGGAGTAAATTTTTAACAAGTTAATAAGACACTGCTTGTTTTCATTCTCATTAGAGAGAAGCTAGGTGATAGAGTACTTATTAAAACAGCCAGAGATTTCTTCAGTCCCAAGGTAAGAATACTGCACTTTCACAGAACACGAATAATAAGGACTTCCAGGCTGCTGTATTAGAGCACCCCGCTGTGGTGAGACTCCATGTTTTGATTCCAGCTTAAAAACTGGAGCTTGCACAGCTTTAACAATTGGTTTTGTTGGTTTCTACTCAGGTTTCTGCAGTCAGCACAGTGGTAAACTGGGGTACCAGCCCTAAGGCTTTTGTCTTCCGCAACTATAACCACAAACCAGGTTCTCTCAGCCGTTACGCAGGAGGCTCAGGCTACCAGATGTGGCAGGCAGTGAGGGCATCGTCAGCCGCCCCAGGATACTTCCAGGAGTTTACCTTAGAAAATGACATTCACCAGGTTGTTAACGACAGTTTCCAGTGTTGACATCTCCTTGTTTTGTCTCAAATGTGAATAGGCGAAATAAAAATGTGGTTAACTGAGGGACTATGAAGGGGGTGAAGGTTAACCTTACTTTTTGTTTCCAGAAAAAAAAACATTAATAAATAAAAAGCCCCAATAACTAGTGGCAATTGTTAACCATTAATCTTTTTTCTAATGACAGTCAATGAAGTGACCACAAAAATTGGTGAATTGCAGTGATGATGTAGGCACACACATAATAGATGTGGTAGCCACCAGGGCATCACCCATTTGTCCATAAAGTCCTCTTTTGAAGCCTCAACAACAGCATTTTGCATTTCCAATTCAAAACAGATACCTCAGCTTAAGATATGTGCCAGTACAGAGCAACAGTCTGATAGCAGTAACAAATGAATAAACAATCTTCAGTGTAAGAAAGTAAGTGAAATAGCATTAATGGAGTTGGTTTACAAGACCTTATGTGTGAATAAGCTCCAAACAAGTGTTAAACAGTATAAAAGCATCATTGAGGGGCTTTTCAGTGATGTCAACACACTATTGTCATCCTTTATATACAGTCTTTGGTTGCATACAAATTCCATACAAAAACACAACACAGCATATCGCATTCCGTTCAGGAAAAAAGAAAAATGCCAGTCATTCACTTTCCTGTCACTAACACCTTAATACTTTTCTACAATTCTTAAATCAAAAATATAAGAACCTCTGTTGATATTGTATTTGTTTTATTTTAAAGGAGTTCTAATCATTCAGACTTTTTTTGTGCAGGTTTGATTTGATCAAAACACTTATTTCTTGGCTTTATAGATTAATTTGTGTCTTATTAGGATGGTGGAATCACCCTGAACAATCCCTGTGCCGTAGCTGTCCATGAAAGCCATTTGCTGTGGCCAAACCAGGACTTCCAATGTGTGCTGTCCCTGGGCACAGGTCGCTATGACAGTACTAAGAAGGGACCTGCTACCTCCACGAGCCTGAGGGCCAAAATCAGCAATCTGATCTGCAGTGCCACTGACACTGAAGGGGTTCACACCCTTTTAGATGACCTGCTGGCCCCAGATGTCTACTTCCGCTTCAACCCCATGCTGAGCTCTGATGTGTCGCTTGACGAGAACCGGCCGCAGGCCTTGGACCAGCTGCACAGAGACACACAGAACTATCTGGAGAGAAACCAGCCAAAACTGGCCAGACTTTGTTTAGTGCTTTCAGCAGAACGCTCAGTTATTAGGAGAACTAAGGACTGGTTCAGTGAGAGGGCCTGGGAGATGAAACAGAGATTAATGTGAGTAGGTGAGATAAAAGATGTCTACAAAGAGATGTATATCATATGCATAGAAGTTCACATAACAGAAACACTTTAAAGGCAACATCCATCATATAAACACTGTTTGACAAAATTGAGTTTTTTGGCTTTTGGTCTATGTCATGATTTTGAGTTTATGTGAGGCAACCAAAAGCTCATCATCTGATGAGCTAAGCAGTTCAAATGTGCAGGGTTTTTGTGTGTTTTTGTCTGATCGTTTGATATATTTTCTTTTGACTTTATGACCTAGACAGAATACTCACAAGCACTTTGATGCACTTTTTAAAAAATGCCTAATGTATAAACATAGGTCTTTCTGTCTTTGAAAATCAAAGAATATTTATTAAAGAGTCTATGTTTCATTAAACATATTAAATGCCACTCTTCAGGTTTTTCTTCAGATTACTGCAGTCTTTAAAAATTTATAAGTGAAAAAGAAGTCCTCCAATCACTTGACTATAATGGGTTAAATTCCCCCATGTGCCTGGAAGCCGTGCCTCCATGTCCACAAAAAGCTGACTTTGTTTCAGACAGAAACGCTTTGTCTATGAGAGAGTGTGTATTCGTGCCAGCCAGTGTGAAGATACAAGGTCAATGACCCACCCCCCATCTACCATCTATCTCAAAATCAGAATCAGCACAGACAAAAGAAAAAATATCACCTCTTACAAAGCTTTAAATTATTTTTAATAGATGCTGGCTGGATGCCCCCAAAACCTAATCTATGAGCTGGTGCATGATATAGCAGTTCTGTTTTAACTTCCCACCCATCACAATGAAGATGACGTTATATTTATGTGTGGATTTCACAATGGATTTATTATAACAAGCTCTCAGGGCCTGTTCGCCAAGCGTGTGACCCAGGCTAAGGACAGCCATCCGAATCAGACTCCCTTGCCAGGCTCTGTCACCTTTTTTAACATAATGGAATAAAAAAATTGTACTAAACTCAGATGTTGCTGGAGAGGTAAGGCACAGTGTGGACATGTTGCTGTGACAGAAGATCGGGAAAAGGTAGGGATCTGCTTTCAGCTGAACACGAAGTGGAAGAAGAAACCAAAGACCAAAAAAGACTTAAAGGTAGGACACCAGACATTTACTAACTGTAATTAAGACTACAGTATATGTGGTGTTATAAAGAACATTAAGACTTTAGATTAGCATCGAGTGTCTTGTTGGGCAAAGGAGTGTGTTATTCCTTGCATCTGTTTTTCAAGGAAGTCAAGGTCTTAATGATGTCATAGTGTGAACTGAGATGTGGGGCTGGTCGACAAATGCATCAGCAGATTTATGAGAGAGTGAGCGCTATGTTGTGCACTTCCTGTGCCTGACATTTAGAGAATGGATATGCATTAACATAATTTTTGGAGCGGTGATGTTATAACATGAGGTGGATACGGTGTTTATGCATGATGTCCCAGGAACAAATCCATATGACTTCTGTAATCCTTTGGCTTTTCCTCTAACACCACTATCAGATCCATCTTTTGAAATATCTATGGAAATGTGCCACAATTTTCAAGATTAATTGACACACAGAGATTTTGTACAGGTGGCCACTGACTTCTTCCCATGAAAGTGACATTTGTAGTTTAGTTAGTAAAATTTATAACATCTATGCATACCCCTATGTACTTTGTATTCAGTGCAAAATGACAGCTAAGGTACAGTAGCTGAAACCTTCTAAATATTAAAATATGTGTGCATGCTGCCATAAGATGTTAAACATTTAGATCCTTTCATGTATTTAAATTATAGTAACATGTATAGTCATACAATTATAAAAATTAGAAATATCAGCTGAGCATTTCTTCCTAATTAAGTGTATATATTTTTTCCACATTGACTTTTTGGGGGGAGAAATGTTGTCACAGTTTGCGCTCATCAAACTATAAAATGAGTATTCAGCTCAGTGAGGCAGTATTGTTTTGACTGCACAGTGCTGATGATGTAATTTCGCGCAGTGTCCTGCTCAACAGAAGTTTCTTTCCATCCTATTCTTGTGCTCTCTCTGATGCAGTGACGTCAAAGCGCAAACGATAGGTGCTCTGACTCTGAACAAGCAGCTTGTGTGGTTGAACACTCCCTCTCACATGCCATCTGCTCTTACCCGAGCCCTGGGCACTCGTGCCAAAGGGGACCTACGAACATAGAGACCTTTTTGTCGTCACCGAGCTGGCCTCGTCTGCCTCAGTGCCATGCAATCTGGTGCATGGCACTGATCACGGCTCACTTTCAGGCCTGCTTCAGTCCAATCTATGGGGGGAAAATGCTTATTCTGAGAGCCAAAGGGCTTAACACACCCCTTGTGCTTTTGTGTCCTATGTGAGCCAAGTCAAGATGGGTTTCTGATGTTAATGGAGGATTGTAATGGTTTCCATTGCAGATGCACTGATATTCTCTCTTCTCTGAATTCTTTTCATTTATATAAGTATAAAAAAAAAGAGAAAAGAAATCTATTACCAAGATAAAGCACTATTTAATCATAATATTTAGTTTTAAAGATTTGGAAATACAAATTTTAGCTATACTTTTATTTTAATCCTTAGGTTGCAGTGCCACCTCATTTTACCCCACCTCAACACCAAGCTATTGTTCTATCCAGTCGGTGCTGGTCTGTACATGCAGCACCATGTGAATGCCTGAAAGCCTACACAGGTCAGGACATTGTCAACAGCCTTGAGATGGCTTTTGTCTAACACAAATACAGCTTCTCCTGCATCTTTGGCACTTTCTAGAAAAGAAAACTGCTCTCCGCCTACCCCGTAGGATTTTCTCAGATGAATGGAAATGACCTTTTCCTGCTTTCCAATGAGTGTGAATGACTGAGTGTAGAAAACTCTCTTTCACAAAAAGTCAATTAAGTCATAATTGGTATTTTGAAAAGCAAAAAAACATTAGTCTTGTTTCAACTGCCTTTGTCAGGATGTCATGTGATACGAGATGTGCCAGATGCAATATTCATACGCTGGAAACAAGTATTGCTTTCATGCTCTGCTACCCAGTTCTCTGCATTCAACAATAAAGCCCACATTTTGATGTCATCAAAACCAGCAAGAATGCAAACTGTACAGAATCTGGGTTGTTCTCTGCTTTCATGTGGTCCAGCCTCATTTTTACTAAACAGATTTTGCTCACACTGGATCAAGCAAACATTTTTCAGCTGAAGAAAATACAGGTGCCGCCAAAATATACTCAACCATGTAACAAGCCTGTCTTGATATAGTCATTTTTTAAAAGTTATTCTTTGAACTTCAATTTATTTATTGTGCAAAATTAGTTTTGTGACCACATTGATGAAGTGTTCAGCATTATGACAGCTTGGTCAGAGCAGTGAAGTGGGTGAGGTGGAGGTGTTGTGTGGTGCTTATTCATTATTCATGAGATGGGTGGGCAGAGTGTAAGTGGCAGTGACGGACAGAAACTCAATTACTGATGTGTATGAACTCCTCTAGGGTTCTTGACCTGATATTTGAAGGACTGGAGTATTAATTTCTACACTGCACAAACAAGAATAATTTCCTGAAGTCATTGGATTATTGTTGCTGTGTGAAAGTAACAGAGATGGGGAGGAGAAAACCCTGATTTGGCACAAGTGAGGTAGGTTCTCATAACTTTTTTGGTTTCGAAGTACTGACACATTCAACAGTTCATTACATATTAATAGCAAACAGTTTTAAATAGAGGCATCGAATGAATTGTTTTTTGTTCACACAGATTGACAGATTAATTGTATTCGACCTTCAACATGAACTTAACCACAATTTATTCTTGTCAGGCATTCGGGGGATTCATTTACATATGTGGGAGGCAGTCACTTGTAGACAGCTTAATAACCACAGATTGTGTTGTTTGTGCAGTTTGCTTGCAGTTATGAAAATATTCTGTTAGTAAATCTAACACAGCAGCATCTAAACAAGTGTTTCTAAGTACAAATACACATCACATATACTGTGATTTTATGTCACTTCTTTTAGGTTTTCAATGGGAAATATTTTACTTACTACATCTACAAGATTTTTCCTTATAAAGAAAACAGTTTAATGCTAACAAATACATTTTAATACTACATTGTTTTATAGTAAACCAGTTATTCCCACCCTATTATGCTTAGACTCAATTGCCACATGTTTCAGATATGTAATATCTGACTGTCAGAATATGCAGTATTTCACGCAAACAAAAAAATACAAAACTGTGTAGCAAAAATCATATTTGTCTTGTTTCCATACTTTTTAAAAAATCTCATAACTGCACCTCAAGCGTCAGTCATAATAATTACAATATACGGTTATCATTTGTCACAGAAAAAATTGAAGTATATTTGCTTAGGTACAGTTTAGATTGTGTCTGTGAAGCTCCAAGCTCCTTAGACTGTGAACCATGAGTAAAATGTTTTCTTCACTTTATAATTTGTTCAAGATGTAATGTGTTCTAGATGTCTTGTGTTAATTTTCGTTCAAACTAGGAGTAGAAAAATTGGTGACCACAATCAATTCTGGACTAAATGAAATATAAAGATGGGGACACTGGTCAAACCAGCGCTGCTGCTACTTTTATGGCAGAGTGTTGGGGCTTTAAACGTCCCTCTCGAAGGTAAGCGAATATCTTAAGACTGGTTGGCTGGTTGTAAATTTATGTCTATGAATTGTTTTTTCACATTAATTCTTAAACTGACTTTATTTCTCTGCCTGCAGTCAGACAACCCCCTACTATCATAAAGCAGTCAATGAAAGAGCACATTGTTGACCCCAAAGGGACCATGGTAATAGAGTGTGAAGCCAAAGGAAACCCTCATCCTATGTAAGACCTAAATAATCCCCTGAACTGATTTTTTTAAGCTTAGATTGGCAAACCACTGATTTTTTTTCCCGGCCTTTTTTTCATTTGCTCATTTATGAAGTTTCTCATGGAGGCGTAATGGGAAGTATTTCAATGTGGCACGTGACTCTCAGGTGTCAATGCGCAGGCGCTCAGGGACTCTGGATATCTATGCCCGGAACAATCCAGAAAAGTATGAGGCAGAGTATCAGTGCATTGCCTCCAACCAGTATGGAGCTGCATACTCCCACAAGATCATACTACAATTATACAGTAAGTTTGTCTGAATCTAGCAGTGAAAAAGATATACAATGACTTCAGTGTATTGGTTAAAAATATCTGGGATGTATACATAAATGACAACAAAGTGTTTCCATCCCAAAAGGCTTTCACTGTTTAAAGATGAATTTGCTATGATCGTTTTCATTTATTAAATTAAATTTAAATTTAATTAAAATGCAACTAGAAACACAGAAAACCAGAAGATTCAAGACCCAAAACAACAATATGTATATTTACCTATCCTGTTTGTGTACTCAAGCCTATTTATTCTCACTGAAAACAGAAGCATTTTAAATTTATCACAAATTTCTAAATTCTTTCAGTAACTAAAGGTATTTAAACAGGAGTAAACTGCATATTCATTGAAATATCTAGTTTTGGTGAGC
Organism: Oreochromis aureus; assembly: GCF_013358895.1. Taxonomy (NCBI): domain Eukaryota; kingdom Metazoa; phylum Chordata; class Actinopteri; order Cichliformes; family Cichlidae; genus Oreochromis; species Oreochromis aureus. The sequence continues at coordinate 11,736,995 of NC_052961.1, read as the reverse complement.
AAAACTAGTTAGCAAGTAAACCAGTAATTGGTATAGGGCCAAAACATCCAGCATCAGCCAATATTTAATGAGCAGTGTCAAGCAAACTTTGCAGCTGAGAGGAGTTTGATTCTATTTGTGCAGGACCCCCTGTGTGGCCAAGAGAGATTGTGGAGCCTGTGGTGGTGAGTGCTGGCTTGCCACTTGTCCTCTCCTGTGACCCTCCACCTGGCCCACCTAAACCTGAAACATACTGGATGTCCAGTTGTAAGTGTCTGATACCAAATGAAATGCTAGATCAAGTCTAGGGTCAAATGAGCAAAAACAGGAAGATTGATCAGCCCTTTGTTACATGTGGTATCTATGTTGGCCCTAAGAGGTCAAATGCACTGCAAGCTAAGAAAACAGCAAAAAGAATGCTACAAAAGCACTTAAAACACAACAAAAGTGGAATAAAACATAATGAACATAGAATAGAGGGAGATAAATCAGATTGCACTGACATGCACTGAGAAGAACTGCAGGATTGATCTGTGTTGTGAGGGAAATGAAGATGCAAAGTTTTGTGTGTTCTAATCGCATGATTCATATAATACTGTAAATACATGTTTGCTATTATTTGTGCACTTTTAACCAGTTCCATCTGTCAGGGTGGGGTGTGCCGGTGTTTTAGAAACAGAACCCGAAAGCAGAAGCTGACAAAGGAGTTGCAGGTTTTAACACAAAACGAGCCTTTATTTTGGCTGAAAAAACAGCAGCAAACAAGAAACTATAAAAAAAAACACTAAGAACACTATGACAGACTATGAAAACTGTGGAGAGAATAACAGACAACCTGACAATGAAACAGAAAACAGAAGACTTAAATACACAGGAGGTGATCAGGGGAAGTGAGAACACATGGGGAAACAGCTGACTGAAATTAAGCATAATGACTCACAGGGAAGTGAAGCTAAACACAATGACAAAAACACACCAGACTCTTTCAGAATAAAACGGGAGACAGGAAAAAATACAATAATCAATGAAATAAACTAAAATACACAAACCACTGGGTCACAGACCCAGTACCGTGACACCATCAGGGTACTGTCTCACCTAAATAACTTCTATTGTGTTTTATGAGCTTTTGTGGTGTTTTTCTACATCTGTTGTGTTGAATTGAGGCTTCCATCGTGATTTTTTTCTACTTCTGTTGTATTTTGTGCACTTTCGATGCATTTGTCCATTTGATGGCATTTTCTTGGGTTGCAGTGCATTTTACTTTTCAGGGCCACCATAGGCATTACACTTCTAAAGCAATGTGAGTAAGGAATTTTTAACTCTGTCTTTCATTTCAGGTTCATATGCGAGACCTTTCAACTGGCCCATTCAGACAGCTTTCCCCACCATGCAGCCTGTGCGGCAGGACCGCAGGGTTTCCATGGGAGTCAGTGGAGATCTATATTTCTCTAATGTGTTGTTCAATGACTCTGTTGTTGATTACTGCTGTAATGCCAGATTCCCATACAAGAATGTCATTCAGCAGAAGATGCCTGTAGTTGTGAAGGTGCTTACGAGTGAGTATAACTGTGTTCATAATTATTTCTCTATCTATAAAATATCCTACATCCTCAAGGCTTTTCAGTTTGGAGGTTCTGCACAATATCTAATCCTGAAATCAGCTGGAGCCACTCTTCCAGTTTCCCTGTCACAGCACCTAATTGTCCTATTACATGGGTCTACTGCTGGGACCCTTTTGGACTTTATCCTCCACATCTGCTCCTTTTAATATCTCAGCTCTTGGTACTTCTTAGTTCCATTGTGCTAATCTTTTTAATGTGGCTGTTGGCTGGTATTATTATATCTATCAGAGTTGCCATCTTTTGGGTTCTAGTCAACCACTTTATAGGCACCCACCCAGCCCTTTACACATAACATGCAAACAGCACAGGTACATTTCAAACGTTGACTAAACATAGAGTACAGGCACAGCAAATTAATAAATGCAGTAGATAAAAATGAAGCAAATAACAAGTTGGAAAGTTAGCATATTTTGCATGAAACACAGCAAGTTGCCACTAAATATAATCACTACCAGCACGTGACAAATTAAAATCCTATTCCTTTTGCAGTTAGTTTAGCTCACTGGTTGAGTAGGTGCTCGTGTGCCACAAGGCTGAAATGTTAACTATTAATGTTTTATACTTGCTGTTGTGGATGAGGAGTGTGATGACTCAATGTTTGAGGTGTTTGACGGGGATTTTCTGGTTATTTTTCTCTAAAGCTCGTGCAGTGGTTGAGGCTGCTCCCACCTGGCTGTCTCCCACAGGCTCATCAAGCTCAATATTGGTCCTGCAGGGGGAGGAGCTGCTCCTGGAGTGCATTGCTGCAGGAATGTGAGTCTTCAATGATCACACACACACAAAAAATGTAATTTCAAGTTTATGCCACAAATGATTATGCAACAGTTTATTTTGTGTTTAGTATTTTCACCTTGATTTCATGAAAGTCATCCTGTGTAAAGCCTTGTTTGTCATCATCAAGGCCAACTCCTCACATTACCTGGGCCAAGGATGGAGAGGACTTACAAGTGACATCTCGCATGAAAGTGAAGAACTTCAACAAAATGATTCAAATCCCAAAAGCATCTTTTGAAGATGCAGGTGAATATACCTGCACTGCTAAAAATAGGTTAGGCTACGCTGAGCACACAATAACTGTCAGGGTCAAAGGTGAGTTCTTCAGAAACATGGAGTATTTTATGTTTGGACTGATCATTATAATCCAAACTAATAACATATTTTCTGTTTGACAGCGACTCCTTTCTGGTTGGAAAAACCCACCAACCTGATTTTGGCACCAGAGGAAAATGGACGGTTGGTGTGTCGCGCTGATGGGGCTCCTCGTCCCACAATCAGCTGGTTCATTAACGGTGAACCGATTGAAAGTATGTTTTAGGAGATCTTGTCTAAAAGGCATAAAAATGAATAAAAAAATATCATGCCTAACGTTTTTTTTTTCCTTTTTGGTGTGTTTTTTTTTCAGCTGCTACACCACTGCCTAACAGACAGGTGTCAGGAGAAACGCTAATCTTCCGCAGTGTAACTACGGAAAACACTGCTGTCTACCAATGCAATGCTTCAAATCAGTATGGCTACTTATTGGCCAATGCATTTATTAATGTGCTACGTAAGTTACCAACCACTGTCATTCATAACATTAATTAAAACAGAGTAAAATTCTGTTTTTCTTGAGAAGTTGGGAGATCTTTAATAGTGTGCCAAGGAGTCACCAATTAGTAATTAAAAACATTTAGCTCTACATCATGAAAGTACTCACTTCACTCGACACCAGGGGTCTCAAAGTCGTGGCCCAGGGGCCATTTGCGGCCCACGGCACCCCTATTTGCAGGCCATATTTTGACGTGAAGAAATATAATGCAATTTAGCCCTTGAAGTTACTTTTTTGTTAGGGAGGATTTGTTTGTTGTTGAGTGCAAAGTTAAAATAAGTTCTTTAAAAAGCAAAAAATGATTTAATATGAAGGCAATATGAGCAAAGAGTACAAACATGTTGAGGGATTGGCTGTGTTAGTTCAGTGAGAGAGTTATTTGTAAAGAAAATGAATGTGTACACTTATGTCTGCAATTTTATATTGTAAAAAACGAAGAAAATTATAGCAGAAGTGCTGCTACATGTCTGGCCAGAAAGACAGTACCAGTGTGTTTATTTGGTAGTTCAATAAAAGGTTTCATTTAGTTCAGAGTGAGAAGAAAAATTGAGTTCACGTTTGCAATTTTGTCTCATTATACAATATTTTAAAAACAAACAAAACACTACATTAATGTTTGTGGGTGTTCTGCTGTTTTTTGTTTTTTTTTTTCTGTACTACTTGAACACTAAAGTGGCCCTCCAATAAGATGACAGTGCCAGCAGTGGCCCACAGCTCATTTAAGTTTGAGACCCCTGCTTTACACCTATTTATAATTACTCATTTTAAAAGTTACTCTTTAGGAGAGTGAAACTTTTTGTTAGCATTTTTTTTTAACTTTCTTTACTCAAAACTACATTTGAAAATGTAATAGGTCAATTTATTAAGCACAATATGCACTCACAGCTCCATATTTTATATAGTAAATAATAAATTTAAATAATAATCTTTTAATTTAGCTGTCGATAGTTTTGACGTAACACTGGGTTTTTATGTGTGTCAGGTTTAAAGATCTGCAGTTCAGTATAGGCTTAGGATAATAAAGAGTAAAAAATCAACCATACAAATCTATCAACAATGGCAAATTACTTAACAAATTATGTAGTTCAGTTCTTACAGATGAGGGTTTAATTAAATGATATTTTGGACCGGTCATTCCCTATCTGAGGTAGAAATAACACATGTTCTTCTACCGCTCGTGTCCTTGCCATGATGCATTGTTTAGGTCAAATTTGTTTGTTTTATATCATGGGAGAGTATACTGGGTGCATATTGAAGTCAAATAATCACTGATGATGCTGCAGTTGCCCCCTTTTCCCACAGATGCAACGCCACGAATCCTTGGGGCAAGAAATGAATTCATCAAAGTGACTGAGGGTAGTCGTACCTTTTTAGATTGCCAGTACTTTGGTTCTCCAGTGCCTGAGTTGAGATGGTAAGATGGCGTGTGACACTGTTATGATTTATAAATCCACTCACACTAAGCGTGTGTCTTAACATATGTCCATGCTTCTTCTTACACAGGTCCAAATATGGGCAAGGAAATCTTGAAGGAAATCGTTTTAAAACCCACAGCAATGGGACTCTGGAGATCAAACATATCAAGATAGAAGACCAAGGAACTTACGTGTGTGTAGTCAGCAACATTGCAGGGAGAGATGAGGATCAAGTCAGAGTAGAGGTCAAAGGTAAAGAGTCATTAAAATAAAAAATAATTGAATTGGCAATAACATTTGACATAATTTTTTTTCATTGTACAATATTGTATTTATTTTGTTTGCAGAACCCATATTAATTGTCACAAGACCACAGAGTATGAAAGTCATGCGTGCAAGTGATGTCCGCCTGGAGTGTGGTGTAAAAGCAGATGTCACGACTCCTATCACAACCACTTGGTTGAAAAACAAAAAGCATCTCACTCTTGGTTGGAGGTAGGATTATTGTGTATTATTTACTGTTAATTAAAGTACATTTATACATATATGAGTACATATATGAGGCCTGTTTTTGCAACTAAGGCTTTATTATTAGTTTCAGTGTAATCAAATAAGCTTCTAGATCTCACCAATTTTATTCAATTTCTCAGAATCTCAATGGATGAATCAAATCTAGTGATTACTAATGTAAACACAGGCGATGAGGGAAATTATACATGTGTCATCAAGAGTGAGCTTGAACAGAAATCTGCCTCAGCACACCTAATGGTGATGGGTATGAAACACTGAAACAAAAGATATTTTATCAACCATATGACATGTTGAAATGTCTTTTTAATTATTTCTGTCTTTATTTTATTTATAGACCGTCCAAATCCTCCCACTAACTTGGAGTTATCTGATCCATATGAACGTACTGTAAGACTGAGCTGGATTCCTGGAGACAGCAACCACAGCCCCATAACAGGTAAAAGATGAAAACTCAAAAAATCACAAAAGTAAACACTTTTTTAAACATTATTACCATTTTTGAGGAATCTTTTGCTGTATTGACTAGCATTTTGGTTGTCTTTGTTCTCTCGCAGAGTTCTTAGTGCAGTATGACGACGATGACTGGTTGCCTGGAAAGTGGAGAAATCTTTCAACGTACCCAGGGAACCTGAACTCTGTCATTTTGCATCTCATACCTTTTACCTACTATGAGTTCAGAGTCATCGCTATTAACGAAATTGGAGCTAGTCGCCCTAGTCGTCCATCTAAGCGTTTTCAGACCAGCGGTGCACGTGGGTGTCATGCTAGCAAATGTTTTTGTTAGGAACAAAAATACTCAGAGTAAAGATATATGACAATGTTGTGCAAAAGTTTTGAACTACCTCTTATTTCTTTATATTTTGTTAGGAAAATTGTAAATGTGTGGAAATACAGTATATGAGGCAAAAACAAAGTTTGCACAAGTCTAAGTTTGTATTTGGTATGACCACTGTTATTATTTAACAAAGCCTGAACTCTCTTAGGCAAGCTTTAATGTAATTTCTATAGGAAATATTCTAGAATAGTTCTAGTTCTTGAGGGACATCCAAAGCTCTTTTTTGGATATTTGTAGTTTTTTATTTTTCTGTCAAGAAGATCCCTATCGGCTTCAATAATGTAGCTGTCCAGGCTCTGAGGAGGCCAATCCATGGCTGATAGTGTTCCATTGTGTGTTTTACTATCCAGGTATGCTTTTAGTGCACTGGTTGTGTGTTTGAGATCATTGGCATTGCTGAAATTGAAGCCATTGCCAATCAAATGCTTTACAGATTATATTGTAGATCAAAATCTGTCTACATTTATGCTATCATAATTCGATCAATTTTGACAAGATCTCCAACACCACTGACTGAAATGCAGGACCAAACCATGACAGTCTCCACCATGTTTTACAGATTTGAATCATTACTCCAGAAGAGTAATGATTGGCAGGCTCTATTGCCACTGGTTTTCAGTCCAGCTTTTGTGTAATTTGGCATACCTAAGAGATATGCAAGACTTTTACACGATACTGTATGTTCACTTACTAATAGTGCAATTAGTTAGAAATTTGATTCTCCCGGGAAATGCTATCTTAATATATAATCTTTTTAATATAGATTAAAAAAGATTTGTTACTTTTACAGTTAATTTTTCCTTTTGAGTAAATAAATGACAAGTAATAAGTTAATCCCTAAAAGTCCCAGAAATAAGCTTTTAGATCTTTTGCAAAACCAGGCAAGCTATTTCTCCCAACTTCTGATCTTTATGCTAAGCTACGCTAGGTTCCATTAGCTAGCTAGCTTATTTTTCAACTATGGTAAATGTATTTCTCTAAATCAAAAACAGTTTTTCAAAATTGTGTTCATTTTTTTGCACAGCTCCAGATATCATCCCAAAGAATTTAAAAGGTGTAGGTACATGGAGAAATAACATGGAAATCAGCTGGGAGGTAATCAGGACTTACAAAACCCTTCTTTTATTTATCACTAATATCTTCACATATCTTTGCACAATAAAGCCTTCTAATTGTATAAAAACATGCTTTTAGCCTCTAACCTACAGAGAGTGGAATGGACCCCATCTAAAATATCTGGTGTGGTGGAGAAGGAGAGATTCTCGAGAGGAGTGGAAGAATGCAACCACTAAGTGGCTAAAATATTACATCTATGATGCGGATACCTTTACTCCTTATGAGATCAAAGTCCAGGCAGTGAATGACTTTGGGCTGGGACCAGAGTCTCCTGTTGTCATTGGTTATTCTGGTGAAGGCCGTAAGTACCTACATTTCTTTTATCATAACATAGTAAGGAGTAGGAATTTTGGAAGGAAATCAATACATGTTGGTGATCTTCATTGTACTTCGGTATAGATTCTCTGCTTCACTACATTAGAGATTACAAACTCTTCTATAGGTAGAATTTCTTTAATTTGGTATAGAGCACCATCTAAAGCCAGATTGTTCCCCTGATAAATTTTTAGAATTTAATTTTTTGTCAGATTGGCTGTCAGCTGATATTCTATTTACAATAATGGTGGGTGTTCAGTATTAACATGGCCAGAATCTCAAATAATGAGGTAGGGAAAAGCAGGGAATCATGAATAATTTTGGAGGAAAAAGGTTTTTGTCATTACATGTTTTATGCTCACTGATAGCAAAGATAGCATCTCTGTTTTCCCCAAGGCCCAACAACAGCACCCCTGAACCTGAGAGTGTCTGACATCGAGAGCACTCAGGTGACTCTACACTGGGATCCAGTGACAAGCGACACAATTATGGGAGAACTGAAAGAATACAAGGTGAATTCTGTATTGGATAATGGACAGTAAATTTGCACTACATTTCTATTTATTGACATTCAAATTTAAGGGCATTTAATCATTTTATTTTAAAGAAATGTAACTGGTGATGAACACAATCAAAAGACTAAAACATACCAGGTTTCATTTGATATAATGGTGTGTAAAACATTAATACCAGCTGAGAAAGAAGTCTCAGAGTGTGCTTTGTGTGAAACTTTATACTTTGCAGTTGCATCATCTAAAAGAATCAAATGGAAAACAGTTGTTTTTAAGCTCCCATTCTGCATTTTCCATAATTGCCATTCAGTTAAATTACATTTTGAGCTGTTGCTTTATCATTTGATTTCTAAAAATTCATTTTTCACTGTACTATTAGTGCACCAGGAGAGTAGCTTGCAGCAACCACATAATATATTAAATAGGCCTGACCATCCATTAATTAATTAGTTACACTATACATTAGATATTACTGAAATTCTGAATAATAATATAATTTTTTATGTATGAACTTATCTATCTTTTCAGCTAATTTCAAGAAAAAAACCCTTTACCCTCATGTGTGTTTTATCATTTTATCTCCTCTTAGTATTGTAAAAGAAACTCTGGCTTAATTGGTCTTTCATTGTTTTATCTGCTTTTGCCATCTTAAGAGAAAATCGAGCTTAGGTTGATAAAATCATACAGTAGAAAGACTACTGAGTTTCATGTTGCTATGCAACGTGAGTACTCGATTGCTTGTTTGGAGAGCAGAAGATGTAAAATGTGTGTTGTCTCTTATCTCTCAGGTCTACTACTGGAGGGACAGCAGCCAGCTGAGATGGCAGTGGGTTGACAGAGGGATGAAGTCCAAAGCATTTCCTATCAATGGCCCAGACCCCTCTGGGGTCCTTGATGAGCTTATTCCCTACAGCAACTACAAAATGTACATAGTTGTGGCAAACAATCGGTACGAAGGGCCGCCAAGTAATAACATACATTTCTCAACACCTGAAGGAGGTAAAAGTGTTACCGCTTTGTCAACAAAACAATAATTTTAGAGATTAGCCTCTATCAATCACAAGCAATTCACAAATTAATGTGTTTTTCCTCCCCACGGTATGTTTATCATCTGCTGCTGTGTTCTCTCCTGTAGTACCATCTGCTCCTAGATCCTTCAGGATCCAACAGCGACATCTGGACAGTATTTATGTTGACTGGGGCCTGCCAGCAGAGCCCAATGGCATAATTACCGGGTATTCCCTCAAGTACCAGACAGGTATAAGCTGAAAGCACTCTGAAAGAACAGGAATCAGATTATTCTAGTAAAGCTGGCAAAGGTCCTCATCCATGTAACTCAACAGTGCTCTTAAATAAGCACTCAAAGATCAGAATACCACTAAAGCACGTTCTTATGAACACTTGCATAGTCACTGTCTGAGTAGGGGAGGTAGTTAATAGCTCAGCACCAGTATCAACAGTTCTCCTTATAAAAGGAAATGCCCACTCTCTCCACAGTGAACGCCACCAGGGGAGAGGAGCTGCGAGTTGAAGAGCTTCCTCCTAATGTGACAAGCTTCTCAATCCGCCGATTTGACCGATACACTCGATACAGATTTTCTGTGGCAGCACGAACTCGCCTAGGGATAGGCGAATGGCATACAGAGGAATCGCCCCACTACACCACAGAAAGTAATTAAGTCCTTTCTTCAGCTAAAACTGCTCTTAGCTGCTCCCTTGTCACGAGGGGTCACACAGCAAGTAGCTCTGCACATTTTTGCTTTTACGTCAGATGCCCAGCAAATGTGTAAATCATAACACTTTAGAGCCACCTACTCAGGCAAATAAAATGAACACTAAATGACTATGTTCACGTTGGTTGATTTAATGATGTGTGCACTTGCGTGTCTCAGTTTATGCTCAGGATCAGGTGGATATCACCACTCAGGGCTGGTTCATTGGGATAATGTGCGCTGTGGCTCTCATCGTGCTCATCCTTCTCATCGTGTGTTTCATCAAGCGGAGCAGAGGAGGAAAATATCCAGGTAGGCTGGTGATGCCTAACTGTAGCTGTAGAAAAAATGTAAGACCTTACATTTTGCAGTGTTTAAAACATCTTGGGTATTGCCGCTTATGATGTTTTACTATTTTTTGATACAGTATAAAACAAACAATTAACTATTTAAAAAAAAAAGAAATGCAAGTTATCAAAAAACTGTTAGTTATAATCATTTCCAGGCTCCGTGGTGTTAATAAAGCTCATTGGTGTTGTTTCAGTACGGGATAAAAAGGACATTTCACTGGAGCTGGTGGATGACAAAGATCAGGAGGGATCATTTGATTATCGGTAAGTTTTACATTCTCTGGAAAATGATTGAATTTTTAAATTCAGACACTAACAAAAACTTTTACTGCTTCTCCCTGAGGCAAGTTGTGATTTAACAACACCTCAAATCAGTAAATAATATTATCTTACCAAAGTATTAAATGTTTGCAAGTTTTGTTAAGTCATGTACTATAATTTATTTTGTAGTTGCACAGTAATAGTACTCGAAGATACTTGAAGATGTGCATTATGTTTGTTATTGTTATACTGTAACACTGCACCACACTATTACTGTTGAAAACTTTAACTAAAATTTAAACTTTGAAACCCTGAAAAATCGGATAAAAACAACCTATTTATTTACCTATTATCCATTTGCTCCTGTGCATTTTTCCCCTTGGTTTCTTAAATTAAAGCTGCCCTGTGGAACTGCTGTTCCAGTCTCCCTCATCATAAACATGTTACACCTAACATTTGATTTTGCTAGCACATTGCACCCTCCTTCTGCATGTATGTGATCAGTGGAACAGCAGGGAACTAAATACTTAAATACCATTATTTCTTTATAACTTTAATGTTGATTTAAAACTCCATTGGGTACCTTTAATTTTGATTACATTTTAGCATCACAATGCACAGGTTCAAATCAAATCAATTTTTTTAATTTGATTTATGATAACTCTTCGGCCATAATTACATTAATCTGTATTTTTCTTTGTTTTTACTCTACCTTTTCTAAACCCTTCCCCTCCAAAACCTCAATCCTTTTCTCTTTCAAAGGTCCCTTGAAAGGTATGAAAAAAACAAATACTGACACATCGATATTATAACTATGCGATCCTGGAAAGATGCTACAGATTTGTGAAGCTGAAAATACTGTAGTTGTACTTCAAATACTTCTTCCTTTTGTAAATTAATGGTCAGTGAAATGTAATCAATCCTCTGACACACTGACTTCTTTTCATATTTTAGAATAGCACGTGTGTCCACTCTCCCCTACCCTCGCAGGTATGATCATTTAGTATTGCAAATTCTTTACAACTACTTTATAATAAGATTGAATCATTTTATTTTTTTTATCTTTTCCATAATATCTTGGGTTTTTATTTATTTTTGATTCATTCATTCATTCCTTCATTGTTTTTTGTAGAGAAGAGGAACGAGGGCTTCAAAGAGGTCAGCCATCTATTGAGGCAATGATGAAGCGATCAGACAGCGATGACAGTCTGGTGGAATATGGAGAAGGGGGCGAGATGCCATTCAATGAAGATGGCTCATTCATTGGCCAGTACACAGGAACCAGGAGAGACGTCAGGGAGTTGGACTTTGGTGGAAGTCTGGAGCTGCATTCACCAATAAATACCATCTACTCCCTGGCTTAACACTCAGATGTCAGACTGCGCTTCTGAAATAAACAGAGCTATTTGTCATGTTGTTTCACTATCCCTGCATCCTCCACCTTCAATTTAGAACCTGGAGGAACTTTTATTTGTCAGCAGGAGGAAACAGCTTGAGAGTAAAGTGCTGTTTAAGCCCTCCTTATCTTTGCAGACAGCACAACTTTCAGGCATTTATGGAATAAAATGTAGAAAAGTTGGAATGATTTTTCTATAGAGATGTGATTTTTAAAAAAACAAAGCTTTTATCTCTTTTGTAAAATACAAATATACATTGTTCAGTTATGCTATTAGGAAAGAGACACTTGCTGCGGATCACAGGAGATGGAAGTGGAACAGTTTATCATGTTGATAAAAACGGTTACAAGGACTGATCTAGATTGGTTCTATCATTTTTTCACTGCTAATTTCAAGAAATCTATTATTTTTGAATACTTGCAGTTTGATAGAAGGGAAGTATCCTACTTTCACCTGAAGGGGAACCATCTATCAATTCAATTTTTTCTGCTTATCCAATTCACAGTCGCCAGGGGGGCTAAAGCCTATTCCAGCTGTCCCAGGGTGACAGGCGGGCTATACTCTGAACAGGTGACCAATCTGTCACAAGGATAAATGCAGGACAGACAACTATTCACATTCACACCTATGGGCAATTTAGATCATAAATTAACCTAACCCCATGCCTGTCTTTGGACTATGGGAGGAAGCCGGACTACCCAGAGATAGCCCACACAGACACGGAGGTTATCGTGTCCACACAACTGTGCCACAGAAAGGGAACTACAAATAAAGGAAAATAAAACCTCTCCATGGACTAACAATTCATTTGTCAGTTTAAAATTTGATTCTGTATGAAACAAGATGTCAGACCATTTGAGGAATCAACTGTGAGCCATAAATCAACTATAAAATCAGAGGTCACACATGAACCAGTCTCCTAATTTCACTCACAGTGGAAATGACTAATATTTATGTAACAGCAGGTTTTTTGACGACTAATGCCACCTCTGTATTAAGACTGTTATATCTGATTTTGAATAAAGTGAAAGTATTTCTAGGATGTTTCATATGACTAAATGTTGAAATCAACTTCTGTATCTCTGAATTTTAAAGGGATATCCAAGCCTTTTCTTTTATTATCATTCTTACAGTTTCTTTTACACTCACACATGTCCAGATGTTAAAGTCATATGATATATATATATATACATGTGTGTGTATGTGTGTGTGTGTGTGTGTGTGTGTGTGTGTGTGTGTGTGTAAGATCATGAAATAAAAATAGTCATCATGATCATGACCACCTCTATAAAAGGTGCCAGGCAGGAACGATATTAGCAGTAGCAGCAATATAACGATATAACTGTCCAGTCTTGGAAGGGTTACCTCAACATTTCTAAACAAGTGAAGTGAATTCCATCATTCTAATTGTTCACAAGGATTTTTCACAAGTGGAAAACATTCAAGACAGTTGCCAATCTTCCCATTCAGTGTGATGCAATGTTTAACTTTGACAAAATTGGGTCATGCAACTAGACGACCTCAAGCACACCATGAAATTTACAACAGAATGACTGAAAAACAAGAGAATGAACGTGTTGCAATGGTCCAAAGTCAACAGCCCTCAGGCCAATCGAAATGCTTTGAAATACAGGAATGTGAACTGAACTGAAGCAACACTTAAAAAGAGTTGGTTAAAATTCCTCCACAATGATGTGAGGCTACATGACTAAAAGTCATACAGAAAAACATTATTTCAAGTTATTGCTCCTAAAGGTGAATCTAGAATCTAATAAATCTTTCACACACTGCTTCTGCATTTTGGCTTGATTTTTGTTACATTAATAATGACCTTGTAAATTATATCATGTGTTCTTGCTCACTTGAGGTCATTTTAAGGCTCGATGATAGTGTTAAAATTACAAAAAATCTTAAAATTGAAAGAGACTGTTAATTATAAATTGCATTAAAAAGATAAAAACACTTCAATTCCACTGAACCTTGGACAATTCACTCCGATGTGACAGGTTCACTATAATCCATCATTACACCATTGGGGATTAACTTAAAGACAAAAAGATATGTTATCTTAAAACCTTTCTGGTTTATCTGATAGGTCTTGAGTTATCGTTGTCATGCCCCTCCAATCAAGCATACCTAGGGTTTAGCTGGTAATGTTAAAGGGTTCAAGACTATGACAGAGCTGAAAGAAAAACAATGTTAAATGAACTTCAAATTATCAAAGATGTTAGATTTGGATCAGAAGGTTCAAAAACTAGATAAAATTAATGCTTTGGAGATTTTTAATCATGAATCATATAATAACATTCACTGAGCTTATCAATGTACTTTACTTTTTTTTAATTAGGTAAATTAGAGATGAAAATGAATATTGAGATTAAAGAAAAAGTTATAGATTAGTTTTGTTATATAATAAGCTGTTTTTGTCTTCTTTTGTTTTTCTCTGAGAGGAAAAAAATCTAAAAACATCCTGAATTGTCTTTCTTATTGTTCCTATCCTTTTGAAAATTATGATAGGAAAATGTTCAACTTTAGGCTTGCGACTGATAAACGCCAACGCCTGAACAACTAAAACAATTGACTAAATGATCCAAATTATGAAATAAACCTCTATTATCAATTACTTTATCAATTACATCTCATTATTTATGAAGCTGATTATGTGTTTCAGCTAAAACTGACTTTCTTGTTGCCCCTATCATTTTTCACATTATGATTAAAAAATTACAGAAAAATTACCATCTTTGGGTTTGAGAGTGATTATTTGTAATTACGTATAAACACCAACAAACTTTTTCTATTGACAAAATGATCCAAATCATTTAAAAAGAACCTAAATTACCAATTACTTTAAAAGATAATCTCATCATTCATAATCTCATTATTTACAAAGGTGATACAAAGCTGCAGCGCTAATATGTTTGCAGCATAACATGAAGCAACAGTGTGTAACTAAACGAAAGACCACTTTGAAGTTTGTTGTTAGCTGTTTATCAAGACATTACTATGGAAACCAGTATGATCATGATGTTCTGTAAAACACGAGGCATCGGCTCACAATTTTATCAGGTCCTCTTATCAGCAGGAAATGACCTGAGGTGATTTCACTGTAGCAGGTTGAAGAAATTTGGTGCCCATTTTATCAGGTAATAAAAGCCATCAGCAGTCATCTTATGACAGCTCCGGGCAATATCCTCAATCGATGTCCTGATGCATTGATTACATTTTGTTGGCACACAGCCTTTGTCCCTGACCTATTGTGCCTATAAAAAGGACTCCCTGGAGTATTCGTGTCAAACTACCTGGGAAAAGGTAATCATCAGTGCAAGACGGTTTTCGTGGGCTTAATTTTAGAGGGTTACAGACTTTAATATGTGTAGCAATTAGTTTGATTTGATCAAAATCTGTACTTCAATCTTACAGCGATTCATGAAATTGTGAATAACTATTATAAATAACTATTTGTCGGTGTTGCAGATCACGCGCTGCAGATGGAAAAAGGATCAACTGATTCAACATGGCTCGAGTAACAATCTTGGCTGGTAAATCATTTTATTTCAGTTGCTGATTGATTCAAAAGTGTAAAATTCTGCAAAATAATAATCAATATATTTGTTTTTCAGGTTTGTCCCTTTTGATTTGTCTTCAAGTTGGTATGTATTGATCATCTATATATGTTACTGACACGTGTTTCTGAATTACATGACTTAAAATGAGAACAAAAAAAATTCTCCTCTTTGCAAAAGTGTCTTCAACCAAACTGGCATGCTACTTCACCAACTGGTCCCAATACAGACCAGGTGCTGGCAGATACATTCCTGAAAATGTAGACCCCAACCTGTGCACACATCTGATCTACGCCTTCTCTGTAATCAGCCCCTCAAATGAG
Organism: Oreochromis aureus; assembly: GCF_013358895.1. Classification (NCBI taxonomy): domain Eukaryota; kingdom Metazoa; phylum Chordata; class Actinopteri; order Cichliformes; family Cichlidae; genus Oreochromis; species Oreochromis aureus. The sequence continues at coordinate 11,721,470 of NC_052961.1, read as the reverse complement.
ATAACAATGTACGAGTGGAACGATGATGTTCTTTACAGATCCTTCAATGCCCTCAAGAACAGGTGAGTGGTTGAAATATTACTTTAACTTTGGCTTCGTTTTCAATAATTAATAGCAAAAGTGTGCAATGTTGATCGTGGCATGAATGGCAAAGTGGTTTTCAAGCACTTCATTATTAACAGATTTGTTTTAATTTTATTAATGCAGCCAAAATAAAAAGAGGAAAAATTTACATGCAAAAATCTCAAAATAAAACAGATTTAACAAGGCAGTGGTTTTTAAATGAACACAAAACCTTTGACAACTATCATATATATATAATGTTCTACGAGCGTGCCACTGTTTTTATTGCATTCTTGTGATGATTCTGATATCCTAAAAATCTTTATACGTAGGGGAGACCGGGGATAGTTGTAACGTGGGTCAGTTGTAACACTTCCAATTTCTCCAATCAGGGCTAAGTTTCAAATGATGTGATTCATCCTGTGCATGCCCAATTCAGTTCTGCTATCACATGTGAAAAATCAGCACATTTTGTCAAACACAGACAATTTAACACGAAAAAAAGTAATTTGTATGCCAAAAAGTAAGTTTTTCTACTTTATTTCAATTTCTAATAGCATTATGTGCTTTGCAGTTAAACTCATCAAATTTAAATTATGTTATTTGTATGTCTATGGGCATATATTCTGTGTAGGTCTTTAGTGCTAATGTTTTAGCCGTTGGCTGTAATCTTAGCTAGTTCATGGCTATAGGAGTCTGGGTCATTTGTAACAATGATGCAGATGTTTCAACTTACCACACTATTACTTTAACTTATATTAAACAAGTTGGGGCAACGACATCAGCAGAGAGAGGTTCACTGGTCACCTTTGTATATGCGGTTAATGCCATTGGCAACACAATTCCTCCACTGTTTGTGTTCCCACACATACATTATACAGACCACTGTGTCAGAGATGGACCAGTAGGAAGTATTGGTAGTGGAAATAAATCAGGATGGGTGCAAGAAACAGATTTCCTCATCTTTCTGAAGCACTTTGCAAACCACACCAAGGTAAGCCATAATAAAAAGTAATGGAATTGCGATGCTGGTGGTGCACAACTACATTTTTTCAGCTTCATTGTTATGTTCAAAAGTTGGTGCAAGAGTTGTAGGTTATAATGCCCACTGAGCCAATGAGGCCAAACTCAAGGAAGACCAACCAGAATTAATGAAATATTTAGTTGCAGAAAATTCCATAATTTGTCTTTTGGGGGTTGGAATATGTTCAAAAGCTAGATTTCTGCATTCTGTCACACACACATAGCTACGTTAATGGCTCTAAGTGCATTCATGTGTTGAATAAAAAGATTACATGTTAATGTTTTGTCAGTACCCTTATTTCATTGTGTTACATTTCACCCCAGGATATGTTAAAACTAACCCAGACTATGGGGTTAATTGTAACATTTCACTCTTTGTGTTTGAGACCATACCATGCAATGGGTAATTGTGCTGCAGAGAAAATAGCTGGACTATTTAATAGCAGAGACATGTAAATACTTTGCATTACATTTTGAATCCACTACCTTAAAAGATCTCCAATTTACAGACAGAAATGTCAAAAATGTTACAACTATCCCCGGTCTCCCCTACTAAGTGTTTCTAAAGAAACTTATATTAGTTTCTGTTATAAAATGTATTTATACCAGGATAAGAAACCTTTTTAATGAAACACCCACCATTCGCCAAATGTAGCATTCTTGTTGTTGTTTATTTGTTTTGCATCAAATTTGGTAAAGTTTAAACTGTGTTCATATATAAAAGGCAGACGTGTCAGAGAATGATTTGTGGAATCAAGCTCAAGTTGAGCTTTTGGCAGTCAGCATTTTGATTTTATTAAATGAGACATCACAAGAAAGAATAAAATTAGGACACTGTATCCTCATACAACCTGTTTTAAGGGGGTGCAAATTGACTCATTACTGAGATATAAAATCAAGTTAGCAGTACTGTGGTTTTTCAGGCCTATAAAAATTCAACCTGTTTGTATAAACAGAAGAGTCATTCCCTACTGACCAACAACAACCCAGGTTTAAGACAACTTCTGCCACCTCGGACCACAAAGAATTACTAGAAAAGACTCATCATTGTTTACACCATTTCTGAAGTGAAGGTTTCTAATGCAACATTTTCCTAGGATTTGTGAAGTTAAATGAATAAAAAATTGGGAGAAAATGAAAAGACTAGGATGACATTACATGACACGAGGAATGAGGACTTGTGAAATATAGCATAAAGTCTTTCTCACATGGCTTAATTATAAATCTACCTGTTTTTCTACATATCCATCACAGAAACCCCCAGCTGAAGACTCTGTTGGCTGTTGGTGGCTGGAACTTTGGCACTGCACAGTGAGTCTACATGACAACAGCATCACAAAGCTGTAGAATTACATTATTTCACATAACAACAACAAATTCATCATCACCTCAACATATCTATAAACTTTCCATCTCAATAGGTTTACCATCATGGCTTCAACTCCTGCCAGTCGCCAAACATTCATCCAGTCTTGCATCAGATTCTTGAGGCTGCATGGCTTTGATGGACTTGACCTGGACTGGGAGTATCCTGGAGCACGGGGAAGCCCACCAGAGGACAAGAAGAGATACACAGTGCTCTTACAGGTTAGTCTGGAAATCAACGTATACTTACATTACACTATGCACATTATATGTTAGTATGTTATTGTTATTTTTATATGTATTTTACATATAAAATATGCTTTCTCACTGAAATGAATGCACAATATCATCCTTGTCTACTGTATTCTTGCATCTAGGAATTGCTTGCTGCCTTTGAAAAAGAAGCTACTGAGACCAAACAACCACGGCTCTTGCTCACAGCTGCAGTGGCCGGTGGGAAGGGGAACATTGACAACGGCTATGAGATTGCCGATGTGTCAAAGTGAGTTTATTTGATAGGAAGTCACTAAAGTTCCAGTCCTAAAGACTTCATCCCACTTTTCATTTTGCAGCACTGGAGGTTACTTCAATAAATGCAAGTATTAACTCATACTAAAACACTGCAGGTCCCAGAGTTACAGGGAGAGCAAATATTCGAGAAGAAGAGCTACCTGCCGTTTTATTTACTATACACACATTGCTTAATGTGAAAGGCTTAGATAGCTAACCACAATAATAACATGGAGAAAATGATATAGAGAGGTAGTTACATAATGTGAATACACTGAATGATTTTTGTTGAATGATACATGCTGATAAAGAAGTATTAATGTTACAGTTTGATTACTTTAAATATGTTCAAGTTCTTAACTTATTTTACTTATTATTATCATTGATATTATTTTGTTACATTGTATTTCATGGTGATGTTTTACAGGTTTCTAGACTTTATAAACGTCATGACCTATGACTACCACGGAGCCTGGGACCCATTCACTGGTCACAACAGCCCTCTGTACCGCAGCTCCGTCGATCAGGGTGATAACATATATTACAATGTGGTGAGTGAAACTTTCAACAACATTCATATATATTTCACTACAAAATATTATTAGAATAATAATAGCATTATATAATATACTATTTTTTTCTCTCTCTCAAAGGACTTTGCTATGAGATATTGAGGGACCAGGGAGCTCCTGTGAAAAGCTCTTAGTCGGTTTCCCCACATATGGACGCACATTCACCACATCAACAGCTGCTAATGGTCTTGGAGCTACAGCCACAGGACCAGCGAGCGCTGGGCCTTACACCCGTGAAGCTGGGTTTTGGTCTTACTACGAGGTCGGCTAACACAAAGCAGCATATGTTCAGTTTTATTACACCACCAAGTTTTCCATTAATACTAATGACTAATTAATGGAGCAAACTAAGATCACAGACTGTGTGAAGGTGTTGAAGTATTATTTTCTTCTCTACAGATTTGCACCTTTATCCAAACAGGCAGCATAAAGTGGATTGATGAGCAAAAGGTGCCCTATGCCATTAAGGGCAATGAGTGGGTTGGCTTTGATAACAGGCAGAGCTATGAAATCAAGGTAACCATACAGATTTTTGTTTAAGGTGATAATAAAAAACAAATCAGAATGTTCGTATTAACTGGCAGCTATATCTTACTGCTCTTTAAAGTAGTACAAACATCAGGTACATCTGATGATTATTAATCTGTGTAGTTATAAACCATGCACATATAGTTTTTAATAACTTGTTTTGGGCAGAAGATGGCACTCTTATCACCTCACAACTATTTTTTTATTTTTTGTATAAAATGTGATTTATTCTAGATACTTTCATTTTATACATGTTTCAAAAAATGTTGTTACCTGCGTCACAGATATGATAAAATTTCAGTTACATGTTGGGTTTTCCAGCATATGTTTAAACTTTATCATTCACTGTTTCGGTCCACAACTGGTCATGTTTAAAAGAGTCTTTAAGCTTTTTGAAAGAATTAATGAATTCCCTGCTCTGTGTTTCATATTTATATTTGGATACATTTGGTTACTTTTGGATTATCCACTGGGAGACATTTGGTAGTTTTAAATTGCAACTCACAGTTTACATTTCACAGGCACAGTATGTGAAAGACAACAGATTTGGAGGAGCATTCGTCTGGTCTCTGGATCTCGATGATTTTGCTGGACAGTTCTGTGGACAGGGACATTATCCTCTCATTAGTTATCTGCGCACTCTTTTGAATTCAGGTAAACAGAAAAAAGCATAAACATGGACATGTTAATAATTATCAGTGTCATCATCTCTACTTAAGAAAAGTTTTTTTTTTCTCCAAAATTTCTTAAACTTGTATATATACTTACTGTATTTACTAGATTCTCCACCACCTCCACCTGTAACCACACATCCACCGCTCGTCTCTACGATCCATCCTGGCCCAACAGCTACTACCACTACTGCTACTACTACTACTACTACTACTACTACTACTGCTACTACTGCCAAAACAACCTCAAGTCCTGTTTCCGGAAGTGGATTCTGTGCTGGAAAGCCAGATGGCCTGTATGTAAATGATGAGGATCCCCACACCTTTTATCAGTGTGTCCATGGACATGCATACATCCAGCCATGTCCAAATAATCTTGTTTACAGTGATGCATGCAAATGCTGTACCTAAGTGAGACTGAATAAAAGTTGTCTTGACCTAGCAAAAATGTTTTTTATTCTTGTTTTTTATGAGAACCACACTGCCTGGACAGTCACTAAATGCAGCTACTATAGCCTGAATTACATATAGGCCCATTTTAAAACTAGGATGGGTTTGCCAAGATTTGCAGCTAGCTGCACAATTTTTCTTTAAAGGTTAGAATCAGAACAATACTGAATTTTTGGTCTCTAGATTGAAAATTGCACACCCAGTTAATGTATTTGAAACGGGAGCAGGTTTGGTTAATTCTTACATGAAGGCAACTGAAACATTGTACAACAAATACAAATCTGCTCATGTTTCTGTTTTTCTTAGTTTGTCTGGCATTTTCTTTTCCTCAAAACCTGCTGTGGCTGTCCCCGTGCCAGCATTGTAACAGCTGGCTCAAACACCAAACACAATAAAGGATTCAATACCACGGTGAAAGGTTAAACTATTATTTGAATAGATGAATTAATAAAGGAAAAGAGTGGCTGCTGCAGCACAGTAGAAAGAGAGAGTGAGTCAGAGCTTTACAAACAAACAGCTGACATAAATTGAGCCAACAAGCAAGCACATGCACTTTCCAGCCATCCGACCAAGCTGAAAATTAGGTTTTGTTTTGAGGAAAATTATGTGTCAGTTAGTATAATACTTGCTGCGATTCCACATCATTGGTACTCAAACTTGTTCAATGCCACAGCTCAATATAATATTTAACAATTGCTAAAATTAAAAATGGATTTGGGGGCTTTTTTGCAAGGTTGAATTTTAGTAAAATAAAGGTTGGTGAAATAGCATCAGTAAACTTTGGACTGTTGTCCCCATAAAAATCATACTTGATTGTCTTACTTGTAATATCTTCCCCTAGTGATTTCCCCAGACTGTTGATAGATTAGTGGAGTTTTTACACTTGGATTAATCAATTTAATGCCAAACTATTACATAAGAAAGGGTTTTTACAGTGTAGTGTGTGTCAGTATGACATGGCAATGGTACTTTCATTTATATAGCACATTTCATGACATGCAACTCATGTGTTTAACATAGCAAACAGCACAAAAAAATAAATGAAAAAGCAAAACTCAAACTTTTCTTAATCACATTGAGAAAAGCAAAAATGACAGAGGTCACTCTCATTCCCGACTAGATTCTCATCATCTGGACATTCACTGACCCTATACCTCTTCCTCAGTGTACCATTGTGGTGCTGCAGGAGAATGAAAACCCTCTTAGGATATCTAATAAAGCATAGGCAAATTATAGAAATTACATTTTGTGGGTCTTCTGCAATGTTCAGTTCCTGCATTACTGTCATTTCGTATCATTACTGTCATTTCAGTCTGTCACTGTGAAGCTGACAACATGATGAGATCATAATATATTCATTAGAATATTCAAAATTTGTGCATATAATGTGATTTTACTGTAATGAAATTAAAATGCTAAGTTTCTTTTGTAGGTGTATAACTGCTAAACTGCTGCTTGGTATTGGGCTACTAGGCAACATGATGACATCATATCATCTGATAAAGGTAAGATCCTACAGGGGCCTAAGATGTACCCATGTGACGGTTTTGGTTCCTCAGCTCCTGACAGTGTAGGAGTAGTTCACAGACAAGCAGACAGGCAGGGGTTGTGTTTAAAATAGTAAGACAGCTGTTTTTGTATTTCCGCCTAATTTTAACTTTCAGGTCCAGGTGTTTGCAAGCTACACAATGAGCAATCTTAGGTTTTCTGCAAATGTTGTAGAGGCTTTCAAAACAATATGTGTTTTGTGTGTGTGTGTGTGTGTGTGTGTGTGTGTGTGTGTGTGTGTGTGTGTGTGTGTGTTCATGAATCAGTTACTATTTGACTTATGAAGCAATACCAGAATGTCCTTAACTTTAGGACATTTCGTTTACTTTGAGTTAATGATTATCATAGATTCTGCATATTTTTTTTCTTTACTGCTCTGTTTTATTACATTACCAGTCTGACCTCAGCTATCATGCGCATCCTAATTGTGATCTCAGGTAAGGGAAATTGAAATACAAATTTTGCAGATGCAAATTTGATATTTAACTATTTGTATGTAACAAAAAAAAAATGCTACTGTTAAGGTCTCTGTCTTGCCTTTGGCAGTCTGGGTGAGTTCATAAATCATACTTACCCTTTTATATTGAACAGTCATATAATGTTTTAAAGAGGTTAAAAAATGTTCTTTCATATTCAGTCTCATCCTCCAGACTTGTGTGTTACTTCACAAACTGGTCCCAATACAGACCTGGCAATGGGAGGTTTATGCCTTCAAATATTGATCCAAACCTTTGTACGCACCTAATCTATGCCTTTTCTGGTATTAACGAGGCAAATGAATTGGTGACCATAGAATGGAATGATGAGGAACTCTATAGATCCTTTAATGGACTCAAACAAAGGTCAGTCCATTCTCTCTTCATATCACTTACAAAATGTTGAGAAAAAATAATCTTTGCTGCTGTGTCTTTATATTCCCACAGGAATCCAAATCTTAAAACCCTGCTGGCAGTTGGAGGTTGGAATTTTGGAACACAAAAGTGGGACACTAAGCATAAAACAATTACCAATCATAAATTTTCTCTTTATGCAGATCTTTTTAATTGTGCCTTTCTTTTGTCAATCGGTTTCATAGGTTCACTACTATGGTGTCAACACAAGCCAACAGAAATACATTTATACAATCTTCTATCAAACTACTGAGAAAATTTGGTTTTGATGGACTAGACTTAGACTGGGAATACCCTGCAGCAAGAGGAAGCCCTCTTGAGGACAAGCAGAGATTCACAGTGTTATGCAAGGTGAGATTTGGAGTTACTGATGTTTGGCATGAACCATAAAGTTACCTTTCTTTTCTGTGGTTTATAGGAGCTACTACAGGCCTTTGAGGCAGAGGGAACATCAACAGGACGGCCCAGGTTAATGATTTCTGCTGCCGTGTCTGCTGGTAAAGGAACCATTGATGCCGGTTATGAAGTCTCAGAGATATCAAAGTAAGCTTATTAGTAATATCACATCGTATGCCCTGCAAAACCTGTTTTGCTGACCTTGACCTCTCATGCACTTTATCAGGTATGTCGATTTTATTAATGTGATGACATATGACTTTCATGGTACCTGGGAGCGTGTCACAGGACATAACAGCCCTTTATACAAAGGATCCCAAGATATTGGGGACCATGTTTACTTAAATACTGTGAGTAGATGGGTTCATTTTTCTCCCCTGAAAAAGAGGGATTATGTAATCCATTCCGTTTGTTTGTTTGTCTGTTTGTTAGCGGTCTAGTGTTTCCAAGATATAATTTCAGATTTTATGTAATGATAGATACCAACAAGCTGATCTAAGGTGATTTAATTTTCATGAAAATCAAGTCAATGTGAAAATCAGTAAAACTTTACATACACAATTTTTTTTATGGGTCATCTTCAGACTTCACAACAATATATTAGGTCTTGAAGGGCATGCGTACCTAGGTTGGCCAAACATTTGATCTTTATGAAATAAATTCAAGAAACCATATTGAATTATATATCATTTAAAAGGGTATGGAGAGAGCAGCACAAGACACTACACCATCACTATGACACTATATTTCTCAAAATTACACAATGACTGAAAATAGGTTAAAAATGTTAAATATGTTAAAATCTCAAGTTTTAAAGCATGTAAAAGACAAAGATTTCAGCTAATTCTGCTCCAATCATATGAATAAAGATGAAAAATACAAACTTTTTAGTATGTATTAGGAAAAAGCTTTCATTTCGATTAGATCGTCTCCAAATTTTGAAGCAATATATTAGTCAAAGGGGGACATAAGCACTTTCTTTTTTTGAGCTCTTTAAAACATTTTTTGATACAACATTATATGACTTCACAATGACACAAAAATATTAATATAGTGCAGAAATGACTATGAAAACAATGCAGATATCATTATTGGTGATAACAATACCAGTTACCAGTGCAACATAAAACATCAGAGTTTTAGTATAGCCCTTGCCCTTCAAGGACAGTTGTTTCAGACTGCAATTGCTCTCATCCACTCTCCGCTTTTCCACACAGTTCTCAACCAACTGACGATGGATTGACATTGATTGTCACCATTTTTACACCCTTCTCTATCTCTAACACTTGAGAATTTAAATCACGAATTATTTATAAAGTCAGTGAGTCACTGAACCTAATAATATTAATATTAATGACAATATAACTTACATATATTTACATTTTAGGATTTTGCTATGAGGTACTGGGCGGAAAAGGGACACCTGTACAAAAGTTAAATATGGGCTTTGCTACATACGGACGCACGTTTAGTCTTTCTACTCGATCCAGTCAAGTTGGAGCCCTGTCAGCAGCCCTGCTGCTGCTGGCACATTTACAAGGGAGTCCGGCGTCTGGTCTTATTATGAGGTAAACAGCACTCTCATATTAATATTTTCATTTTAAGTCAGTTCCTATGTCTTAGTAGCAAATCAGTGTTAATATATCAAGTTGCCACACAGAGTACGTTTTTTTATCCGTTTTCAGATTTGCACCTTTCTTCAAGGCGCCAGTGTCCACTTGATTGAGGATCAGAAGGTCCCATATGCCACCAAACAAAACGAGTGGGTTGGATATGACAATAAAGAAAGTTTTATGACTAAGGTAGACATGTGCTTCTGCATGTTGCTCAGTTTTTCTTTGCCAGATAACATTGGTACTAAAACCACATATCACATTAAAATGCGTATACTGTTATTAAATTGTTCCTATTGTTACTGCTTCAGGTCCGTTACCTAAAAAACAACACTTTTGGAGGAGCCTTTGTCTGGGCTCTGGATCTAGACGACTTTAATGGACAGTTCTGTGGACAGGGACGATACCCCCTCATCAGTTCTCTTCGCTCTCTTTTGTTTCCAGGTAATAAAATTCATACATTAGCATTTTATGTTCGTTTTGAGCTAGCCAGTTACTTATT